>NW_024080945.1:324712-423401 GCF_003009895.1 Hyaena hyaena
AAACCCACATATTTCAATAATAACACTGAATGTAAATGGGCTGAATGCTCCAATCTAAAGACATAGGGTAGCAGAATGGATAAAAAAACCAAAATCCATCTATATGCTGTCTACAAGAAACTCATTTTAGACGGGAAGATACCTTCAGATTAAAAGTAAGGGGATGGAGAAATATATATCATGCTACGGAAATGAAAAGAAAGCCGGAGTAGCTATATGGGATGAGCACTGAGTATTATGTGGAAAGTAATTTGACAATAAACTATTTGTAAAAAAAAAAAAAAAAAGAAAGAAAAAGAAAAAGAAAAAATAAATAAAAATCCTTCTAGCCAAAAAAAAAAAAAAAAAAAAAAAATTCTCGAATAGTTTCCCCATCAAGTACTGTAGCACTTTAAGAGGAAGCATAAGAGAACTCTCGATGTTTTCCTCTACTCTTTACCCATCAGGTTTTTTAAAAGCCTTCATATTTCTAGGTAGGTAAAGTCATTTTAACCCCATGTCAGAGGCTGGAAAAGCTAAGGCTTAAAGAAATTTCACAGCTTACCATTGCTGGGAATCAACTTTCATTAAAGGTCATCCAAATCTTCCTAGAATTCATCACTCTCAACTACCTGCTGGAAAACAAATATATGAATATCTTGACTCAAAGAAAGTATCAAGTAATTCCGGGTAGAAGTATTCCTCAGACCCATGATGCTGATAATCTTACTTTGCAGTAACATTTTAATAGTCCTTTTGGTCCTGATCCAAGACACAGCCCTGAGCTACAGCCCTAAACGAATTCCCCTACACTTTTCATTTCTTCTGGGGGAATTGGACTAATTACAGAGACTACTTTAGAGAGAGCACTAGTTTGAAAACATTGCCTGAGGGATACAAAAGTTGTTTTATTTCATAATTAGGCATTTCTGTCCCAGGGGCATTTTATAGTCATGGTTTGAAATAACAGCCATTATTTTATTACAATTTTCTATTTTTTGCACATAAAAATATTTAGAACATGTTTTTAGCTGAGTTTTATTAGTCATAATGCCAGGAAGCGCCTGGTGTTATGGATAATGGAATTATCTTTGAGGGTTTCCCTTTAGTGTTATTTCTTTCTTACAGGCTACATTCTCTCAGCATTTGGTGCTAGAACTGAAACATAAAGTGGAAATTGAATATTCTGTTTGCGGAAGTGACCTGTATACAAGGATAAAGGGACCCTACTCCTAGGTCTTTCTATTCCCTTGCTCCTAGTCAGAGTCATGTCCTCTGTGCCACATAGGTAGTCACTTAAGTCTTGGGTAATGCTATATTTACAAGAAAGAAATGTGGAATCAACTCACAGGCACAGAAGTAACAATTCAAAAACAATTGACATGAAATAATGCCCTTATCGGGCAATTGGATTAAATTTCCCTCTTGGTGGATCCAATAACGACAAGACTGTGTGTGTATGCTGGCACACACATGTATGCAGAGAACAGAATAATAGAATCAGAGGACAGTGGAATTTTCTAGTATAGCTAAGCAATTATTTTAAACAAAACAGGAATTGCCTCTAGAACATCTATACATTTCTCCATAAATTCTTCTAGAGACAGGGCACAGGTTACCTTACAATAGACATGGTACTGGCACTCTAGAAGGATAGGACTCCTTATGTGCAGACAAAAATTTGTTTCCTCTTCATTTATGCCTACTGACTCCAGTTCCTTCCTCCTCAGCCATCACAGCCTACGAATGTTTGAAAAATAGTCGTCAAGTCCCTTCTAATGAATAATGGCACTTTTTGCTAGCCAATATCCATCTCCCCTTTTGGTAACAGCATCTAGTTTTCTTTTCATGCCATAGCTTGCTCACTCTTTTTTTTTTTTTTTTTTCTGAGAGAAAGAGAGAGAGAGAGGCAGCACGAGCAGGGGAGGGTAGAGATAGAGGGAGACACAGAATCAGAAGCAGCCCCCAGGCTCTGAGCTAGTTGTCAACACAGAGCCTGATGCGGGGCTCGAACCCATGAACCGTGTGATCATGACCTGAGCCGAAGTTGGACGCTTAGCCAACTGAGCCACCCAGGCGCCCCTAGCTTGCTCACTCTTAATGCATGTGGTGGTTTGTAGGGATTGGAGGTACACACTTCTGGAATGGGTATGTGACCCAAACCTACCAATAAACACATACAAACTCCTGTCTCCGTTCCTGCTTAGCTTCTGAACAGGCATTTGACAAAAGATATATCAATGAGATGTAATTCCACAATTTTTACAGAACATTTGAGAAAAAAGAAGCTCTTTTCTTGCTAAGGGTTGTTAGTTTTAGAATGATGCACACTCAAAGTTTCAGCATCCACCTCATGGAGAGATTTTTGCCATAGAATGAAGCCAAATAAACCAGAGCCAAGAAGGAGGAAAAAGATCTGATGTGGTCTGCAATCTGGACATCAGTTGGACTTTAGGCCAGGATATCTCCTGGCTTTTCAGTTACATAAGTCAGTCCATTTTCTTTGCTGTGTAAGTCAGTGTGAGTCATTTCCAAGCAAAGAGTCCTGACCAACAGCACTTTCTGGGTCTAATTTTTCCTAAAGAACACCAGAGCTCCCCCAGATATTCTTTAAATGGTCTTTATAGCTTTTCACCATCTCAACCAACTCTCCACAGGATTTATTCCTGTGGAAATGAGCTTAATAAAACTGTTATCCAGAACTAAACCCAAACTATGAAACGTGCTCCCAGCAGTGCAGAGAAGAGTAAATGTTGACCACTACTGTTGGGAATATGACAATGATATCACTTCAGCTCAGTATTCCATGAATAGTTTTGTGAAGGATCATTTTCTGTGTCAATTGTCTAGGCTATGCTACCCAGTTGTTTGTTCAAACACCAATCTAGACGTTGCTGTGAAGGGTAGACTCTGAGTAAGGTGGATTACCCCCCCATCATGTGAATGAGCCTCATCCAATCCCAGCTGAACACCTTAAAGGACAGTAATTCTGACTCCAGACCATCCTCAGACTCAAGACCACAACACTGACTCCTGCCAGAATTCCTAGCCTGCCTGGTTTCAGACTTACCGGTACCCTTCACCCTGCATTAATGCATGAGTGTATGTGTGTTGTGTCCTACCATACTTCCTTCTTGTTTGGAAGCTTCATACAGTGGAGACACTCAATTCTTTCTCTTTCATGAAGACTCCCATCTTACGTTTGCTCAAGGCATTGTTTTAAACTGAGCTCATTATACTTCACATGTATGTCTACTACCATGATCTCCAACTGAGATTTTTCAGAAAGAGTCCTTCCTCTAGCATATTCATTAAGGTTCCCGGTTTGGGATCGATGCAGGTTTGGTCAGAAGGCTTTGATCCCTCCATTCTAGTAATTAGAAAAATGTTTGTCAAGCTATAGCTAAAACTGAAGCCCTGTTGAAGTTCCCATCAATTAGTATCCTGTTGTGTGAATTCATTAAGCAGTAGTTAATCCACCTAACAGGGTTATCATCCAGCCCACACTTCTCCATCTTGCCTGCAAGAATATTATAAAAATTTCCAAGGAATGCCCTGCAGAAATAAAATAGCCCATGTTCACAGAATTCTATCTTTCCATCTCATAATCCATGCAAAGAGAGTTACTCTGACATGAATTATTGTTTATGGACTCTTTCTAACTGGTCACTATTTTCTTTTGTGAAGAAGAATTCTCAGTTCATTTAGAATTTTGCTAGAGTGCCACTGAAATACTAGCATAGTAAACTTAGATCTGCATTTTTGCTCAATTTTAGAAATACCATCTTCCTCAACAATGAGCAATATTGTGTCCATGACTGCATCTCCAAAATTCTTTCATTACCTTGAAAAGTAATTCGTCAAAAGAATGAATAACTTCACTCATTTGAAGAAGCAAAGTGCTTCTTACCATCTTGAGATTCGGTTCCCTGTTACTCATGCACCTTTCACTCTTTACAGCTTAAATGTTTCTCCTTGATAGAAAAAAACAGAGGTAAAACCAGGTTAAGTGAAAGGCACATAACCAGGGGGGAAAAATGTAACAGATTAAAGAACCAAATGACTTTTATCTTTGTTCTATTAGAAAACACAAAAAATCTGATATTTAAACCATCAAAACTCCAAAAGATAAATGCGCAAAGGACTTAAACAGATAATTCATGAAAGACGAAATACATCTGGGATCACAAAACAAGGAAAAGGTTGTACCTTTCTAGTATGGCAATAAATTCAAGATAAATATTTTTTAATGTTTTATTTATTTCTGAGAGAGAGAGAGAGAGAGAGAGAGGCAGTGTGAGCAGGGGAGGGTCAGAGAGAGAGGGAGATACAGAATCCGAAGACAGACTCCAGGCTCTGAGCTGTCAGCACAGAGCCCAATGCGGGGCTTGAACCCATGAACTGTGAGATCATGACCTGAGCTGAAGTTGGATGCTTAACTGACTGAGCCACCCAGGCGCCCCTCAAAATAAATATTTTTAAGTTTGACCTACAAAATTAGCAGTCTTTTAAGATACTTTTTGTTTATTTATTTATTTTGAGAGAGAGTGTGTGGGGGTCAACGGAGGAAGTGCAGAAAGAATGGGAGAGAGAGAATCCCAAGCAGGCCCCATACTGTCAGTCCAGAGTCCGATGTTGGGCTCGATCCTCTAAACCATGAGGTCATGATCTGAGCTGAAATCAAGAGTTGGACACTTAACCGAATGAGCTGCCCAGGCAACCCATCATTCTTTTTTTCTTTTTTTAGTTTATTGTCAAGTTGGTTTCCATGTAACACCCAGTGCTCATCCCAACAAATGCTCTCCTCCATGCCCCTCACCCCTCTGCCCCCCCCCATCAGCCCTCAGTTTGTTCTCAGTATTCAAGAGTCTCTTATGGTTTGCCTCCCTCCCTCTTCGTAACTATTTTTCTCCCTTCCCCTCCCCCATGGTCCTCTGTTAAGTTTCTCCTGTTCTATTTATGAGTGAAATCATATGGAATCTGTCCTTCTTTGCCTGACTTATTTTGCTCAGCATAACATCCTCAAGGTCCATCCACATTGTTACAAATGGCCAGTTTTCATTCTTTCTCATTGCCATGTAGTATTCCATTGTATAGATGAACCAGATCTTCTTGATCCATTCGTCAGTGGATGGACACTTAGGCTCTTTCCATGCATTCGCTATTGTTGAAAGTGCTGCTATGAACACTGGGGTACACGTGCTCCTATGCCTCAGCATTTCTGTATCCCTTGGGTAAATTCCTAGCAGTGCTATTGCTGGGTCCTAGGGGAGTTCTATTGTTAAATTTTTGAGGAACCTCCACACTGTTTTCCAGAGGGGCTGCACCAGTTTACATTCGCACCCACAGTATAGGAGGGTGCCTGTTTCTCCACATCCTTGCCAGCATCTATAGTCTCCTGATTTGCTCATTTTAGCCACTCTGACCCCCATCAGTCTTTAAAAAACACAACATTGATAGTGAAAGTATCACGTATATTTTCATGGCTACACATATTATGTGATTACATATATTGATAATGGAAATACAACACACTACTCTTTTGCAAAGTTGTGTATCAATATTCACAACACCCCAAGGAAATATCCTGAAATGCAAGAAAATCTTTAGCTACAAAGATTTTTGTTTCTATTCACAACTAAGGATCTACATGATAGAAGCAACAACAAGGAAATGAAATAAATTATAGCTCATGATCACAGTAGGATCCTGTGTAGCCATTAAAATGATCACTATTGGGGCGCCTGGGTGGCTTAGTCGGTTAAGCGTCCGACTTTCGCTTGGGTCATGATCTCGCGGTTCGTGGGTTCGAGCCCCGCGTCGGGCTCTGTGCTGACTGCCAGCTCAGAGCCTGGAGCCTGTTTCAGTCTGTGACTCTCTCTCTCTCTGACCCTCCCCTGCTCACGCTGTCTCTCTCTCTCCCTCTCTCCTAGAAATAAATAAAAATATTAAACAATTTAATAAAAAAAATGATCACTATGAATTTGCTGTAACAGAAATTCTTATAATTTTTGGCTTAAAAAGAGAAAGTGTATATGTTTTACATAGCAACTACATAATACAAGTCAGCAAAACTCTTCACTGAAAAAAAAAGCCAAAGAAAATACACTAAAACTAATATGGTCACAACACACTAGATGCTAAATTGTAGACTGAATAATTTTTACAGGGGAAAAAATAGCAACAGGTTTTATTTTTGAAACTGAATTGAGACATTCTGTTTTCTTCAAAACCAACAGAACCTGAGCATATGTTTGTAATAGCCATTCATGTAATCCAGAAAAATCATGAAAATGATCACATTTTCAGAATCAGAGAGGGAGACAGAGCATCAGAGAGAACAAGCATGGTCTGTCAGATGGAAGAAAAGCCCACTTTGGATCGCCACCATCCCCAGGAAACACCTTCCCAATCATGCTCGGCCATTGGGCCACTGGCTGTTTTAGCCATATTTAAAGGCATTGTAACTACTCCTCAAAAGATTAACACTCAGTATTTTCAGTTATGAATTAACTGATAAATCACAGCTAATACAAGAGCCTTCAGCATGAAAAACTGATCAGTGTTGTTGAGGTTGGAACCTAGAAGGGGAAGATAAGTTGCCAGATGTAAAGTAGCCAACCTCTTCACTTCTGAATGTACCCTTCTTGAAGTCCTGAACACAGAATCCACATGAGTGCCCTCAACACACACTTAACACTTTGCATTTCTTTTATGAAACCATGCTCTCGGAGTTCATACCATCCAACACTTAGCAGGGTTGAGCAAAGCCATTCTGATTTGAGCTTTACCATACCTCCAGTTATAAAATGACAGGAGTTGTTCAATATTTTGAAATGCATAGTATGAAGTGAGAACAAAACTTATTCCTATACAGAAGGAAGAGAGAAACTAAGATTAAACTGTGATCCATCTGATGTTTTTTAATAAGCCAGAAACTGACAATGAGAAAAAACTTAAAGCCAGATGCTACACTTTTAGAAACAAAGGCAATTTTCCAGTTCCTATATGTAGAGTTAGGATAAGGAGTATATCAGGCAGATGTATATGAGAAAAGAAGGTCAAGTTAATGAAGAAGGTATCTCCTAAGAATTTCCAGAGAGAAAAATCATCACAGTAAGATGAGGTTCAAGGACAGGAGTGACTAGATTTTTATTGAACTGACAAATGAGACAGAGACAAAATAACGAATGAGCAATGAGGTCAGAAGAATAAATCAAGGAGCAAAAGATAGAGAAGGTAAGGTGAAGGAATTCAGGAAAGGAAGTCCATCAGACCAAGGATAGAGGGGAAATTCCCTGTTTTTCTTTAAAAGCTCCAAACTGGGCATGAGAGAAATAACCAAAATTTATCATTCACATGTTCAAGAAAAGGTATTTATTTTATCTCTCAATAATGAAATAAGAAGTAACTCAACATATTGACATGTTTTTTGATAAGAGGAATAAAGTGAGAGATGAACTTTAAACCTGTGAATTGTCTGAGCCAATGTTAATATTTCTGGTACCTTCTCTCCTCCAATGCTGCCTGCTCCTTCATGATTCCTGTAGAACCCAGCCCCCAGGCTCCCTTCTGCTTCCCACTCTGGATAATAGTAACCTGTAACCTATGATTTTGCTAACGCCAGAGTTAATCTGCTGAAATATAATTTCACTAAAGTTAAAGAACTCCTTCTAATGCACAGAAAGTTGGATAAATCAGTACCTATGAATACAATCACCAGATTGAAAGGCTCAGAACCAAGACATACTGCTGTGAATGATTCAAATTGGCTTCTAAGTCTATTTTGACTGTGTTACTTTTTCTATCACACACATGTAAGATTCTCAGGGTGCAATGATTTTCTTCTTATAGTGTTTTTTATTGGCCTGTAAATGTCTTTGTCCATGTCAATGTAAGCCTCCACAATAATAAGGCAATCTGACATGTGCCTGTTGATGCAACGTAATCGGAAGGCATAATATCACCTATGAAGTCTTTTTGCCTTAAAACTGCTTCTCTTGGGGCGCCTGGGTGGCTTAGTCGGTTAAGCGTCCGACTTTCGCTTAGGTCATGATCTCGCGGTTCGTGGGTTCGAGCCCCGCGTCGGGCTCTGTGCTGACTGCCAGCTAAGAGCCTGGAGCCTGTTTCAGTCTGTGACTTCCTCTCTCTCTCTCTGACCCTCCCCTGCTCACGCTGTCTCTCTCTCTCTCTCTCCTAGAAATAAATAAAACATTAAAAAAAAAAAACCTGCTTCTCTTGGAGCTATGCATGGGGAAACAATCAGACAAATCCAAATTCAACCAATCAATTGGACTTGACTCTTCAAAACTGTATTATAAAAGAAACTAAAACAGCTGATGGGGGAATCATTCCAGATTAAAAGAAACCAAAAGGAGGTGACAACTAAATGCAAAGTACACTTCTTACTCAGGTCATAGGTTAAAAAGAAAAACCAGAACCACCTGGGGGACTCAGCTCATGAGTTCTAGCTCTGCATCAGGCTCTGCACTAAGAGCATGGAGTCTGCTTGGGATTCTCTCTCTCCCCTCCCCAACTCTCTCCTTCTCCCCCACCTGCACATACACCCTCTCTCACTCTAAAAATAAATAAGTAAACTTAAAAAAGAGGGTGCCTGGGTGGCTCAATTGGTTAAGCATCCAACCTTGAGATCATGACCTCAGTTTCATGAGTTTGAGCCTCACATTGGGCTGTGTGCTGGCCAAATGGAGCCTCCTTAGGACTCTCTCTTTCCCTCTCTCTCATTGCCCCTCCCCTGCTCACTGTCTCTGCCTCTTTCAAAATAAATAAATAAACCTAAAAAAAATAAAATAAGAAAAAACAAATATTGGGAGGAGAGCTGGGAAATCTGACTATCGACAATATTGTGTATTAATATTGTATCAATGTTATATTGGGATAATTCATTGTGCTTCTGTAAGGGAATGCCTTTGTTCTTAGAAGACACATCCTGAGCTATTTAAGAGTGATGTTTGCAGGGTGCCTGGGTGGCTCAGTCGGTTAAGTGTCTGACTTCAGCTCAGGTCATGATCTCACAGTTCGTGGGTTCAAGCCCCACGTTGGACTCTATGCTGACGGCTCAGAGCCTGGAGCCTGTCTTCAGATTCTGTATCTCCCTCTCTCTCTGATGCTGCCCTGCTCATGCTGTCTTTCTCTGTCTCAAAAATAAATAAAAAACATTAAAAAAAAAAAGAGTGATGTTTGCAACTCCCTTTTGAATAACTTAAATAAGGGGGAAGGAAAATGCAAAATACACACACACACACATACACAAACACACACACACACACACACACACACACACACACACACACACACAAAGGAAAATGGAGACAGAAAGACCCAGGGAGAGAAAACAATGTGGCAAATGTTAAACAAATGATGAAGAGAGTATCAGGATATTGGTAAGAATATCATCATAGTATTTACCAATCTTTAAGTTTTCCTATAGAATTTTTTCCAAAATAAGGTTGGGAAAATGACAGGCAAAACAAATACATAACTCTGGGACATAAAAGGAGAAGCTTAGAAGTCTGAAGGTTGGGTTTTGCACCCAGCCTTGACATGTGTCTCTGACCCTGAGCAAGTGGCCTCAGCTCTTGGGGCTTTAGTTTCCTCTCCTATAAGCTGAGATGAATGGAATGATCTCCAAAAGCCCTTCCCTGCGATATGAGTAAGCATTTGAGAATAAAAATAGTCATGTCTATGCATGTAAATATATGTTGACATATGCCGATAGCATAATAAAATTGCTATAAATAAAATCTCTCTTCATAAAATTACTCCCTGGTAATTTCATAATTTATAAATTATTCCTCCTCAGCACCTTGGCTAATTGTGTGTGTTTAATGATATTAGCCTACTTGGCTCTAAAATGGTGTTTCTTCTTCCAAGAATCAGACCTCTTATTTACTTTAAAAAAAATCTACAGAAAATAACAAGCAAGCAAGAAAGGATGTGAGAGACAAAGGAAAAAGGGAGAAAATCTAAGAGGAAGGAAGGAAGAATGGAGAAAGGAAATCGAAGAGAAAGGGAAATCAAGAGGAAGTTAGGGAGAGAGGAAAGAAGACTTACAACCTGAAGGAAGCATGCGTTTCAACACCAGAGCTGGACTGTAAAATGAAAATTGAGGGGTCTATTTAAAGACACAAAACCCCCAGGGGATTATCTCTAACTGAGAGTTGGAAACGGGACTTCAGCCACTTAATTAACCCGAGTGGCCGAGCACACCTCCCAAATGCATACGTGTGAAGTTCTGTGTTGTCCACTAGGAACCAGATCAGCAAATAGAAGCAAGAAAGGATAGTCTGGAGAAATCAGGTAGACCAGCTGTTAAAAATTACATGTGTAGGGGCATCTGAGTGGATCAGTCGGTTAAGTGTCCAACTTCGGCTCAGGTCATGATCTCGCAGTTTGTGAGTTTAAGCCCTGCATCGGGCTCTGTGCTGATAGCTCAGAGCCTGGAGCCTGCTTCTGATTCTCTCTCTCTCTCTCTCTCTCTCTCTCTGTCTCCCCCCTCACCTGTTCATGCTCTCTCTCTCAAAAATAAAGTTTTTTCTTAAATTATATGTATAAGTATCCCCAAACTTTCTCTGACATACCATTTTCCAAGATTTAAAAAGTTTTTAAGGCTATGAAGAAGTAGATCCATTTGACAAATACTCTTTATCTTAAAAACAGAAGAAGCTTCCAACTAAAAGCATAGATTTGAGATTTCTATTTAAGAATGTGAGAGCAGCACAACTCTATGCTCAAAAAAGTTAAAGTTTTAAAAATCAAATTTAATTTTTACTAGGTACTCTTTTGTATATTCTAATTTTTTTAGGCAATATACTTTATTGCTGCACGTTCTGATTTTTTTTTTATCATGCCATATGATTAACTTAAAAAAATAAACTTCAGGAGCACCAGGGTGGCTCAGTTGAACATCGATTCTTGATTTCAGCTCAGGTCGTGATCCCAAGGTCTTGGGATTGAGCCTCAATGTTGGACTCTGCACTGAGCATGGAGCCTACTTACGATTCTCTTTCTCTCTCTCTCAAAAATAAGTAAACATTAAAAATAATAATGAATTTTATATTTTAAAACTTTTTAAAATGTTTTTATTTGTTTCTGAGAGAGAGAGAGAGAGAAAGACAATGTGAGTAGGGAAGGGTCAGAGAGAGAGGGAGATACAGAATCTGAAGCAGGCTCCAGGCTAGCTGTCAGCACAGAGCCCGATGCGGGGCTCGAACTCATGAACTGTGATATCATGACCTGAGCCGAAGTTGGGCATTTAACCAACTAAGCCACCAAGATGCCCCAATAATAATGAATTTTAAATCTTAGGAAGAAAAAACGTCCATGGAAATGGTATTATTGTAACTGATGTGAGAAATTCCCAGGACTCTCATAAACTGAGTTGATACATATATTCACATCTATAAAGTGATTCTGTAACTGAAAATGTTTTTGAAACATGAGAAACTATGATAAATAATGTTAGATTGTAGTCATCCTTCCCATATTTAGGCTGATTCTCTACTGACTTTTCACTTTTCTTAGTGATTTGCATAGGAATTTCCATAAACCCACTACAGAAGTGAAAAATAAAAAAAAAAATTTGGGATTCCAAGATAAGGATATGACCATATCATTAGCAAGAAGAGAAATGACTGGGTCAGAATGAAGTCTTTCCTACTCTAGCCTGCTCTCCTTCAAGGGGAGAGAAGCCCCCTCTCTCCCCTAATCTCACCCTCTTTATTCTACTCCCATGTTCTTCATTTAACAATGAGAAAGGGTGAAGCCCATGCAAATACAGCTACCCCTCACATTGAAAGCGTGTCCTAGACAATATTTCAAGTGCAGTATAGATGAGGACTTACTTTATCAAGACAACTGCCCACTTATGAGAGAACTGAGCACACCATTCCAAAGTTACATTTAGCACGGCACTTTTCTGCCTGAGTTTATAGTTCTCCACTTGGGCCAATATAGGACCCAGAATCTTTCCTGGAATAGTGAGAGTCCACTCAGACCAGCAGCTCAACAGCACTCAGGGTTTTAGTAAGAAAACAAAAAGATATGTTGAAATCCACACTCTGAGCTAAGACCCACATGTGCACATTAACGTAAACCCATCATGGGAATTGTAAGTTACCTAAATTCAATGTCCAGTTCCTCCTCACCTAGCAAATAGTCCCTACTTTTCCCCAATCCAAATTCTTCCAGAGAGGGCTAACCCTCTCCCACTTATCTCCACCTGGCTTCAGAAGACCTTCTAGCTTTCTTGTCCTTGAGAGCTGACCCAAAACCTCAGGCTTTCTAGGCACGAAAGCTAAGCAGCATTTTATTTTTTATTTTTTATTATTTTATTTTACATTTTATTTCAGAGAGAGCATGTACTACGTGAGCAAGGACGAGGCAGAGAGAGAAAGGGAGACAGAGAATCCTAAGCAGACTGCATGGCCAACATAGAGCCCAACACAGGGTTCAATCCCACAACCATGAGACTAAGACCTGAACCGAAATCAAGAGTTGGACATTCAACCCACTAAACCACCCAGGCGCCCCTTGTAGTCATTTTAAATCACCACTCTTCATCAGTTGATTTCTTCAGGATGTTTTTGTCCCATCAACATGCTGTGTGAGGTCTGCAAAATGTTGATGGTTGCCTGCTTGTTAGCAGGACTGACTGCCTTGATGCTGCAGCTCTCATTCACTCATTTGCAACTGCTACCCTGATGCACCCCTCCTGCACCATGATCTGAATCCTGCATGGGACGTCAACCAGAGGAGCATTGTACACCCCTATGGCTGGGAAAACACCGTTTCTTATTTGATCTTCATTGAATATCATGGCCATCCTTGGATAAGATCCCCCTCAACAGTAGTAGTGGTCTGGGAATGTTACTTTCAAGCATCATCTAATATATGGGGGCACAATGACATGTACCCCAGCCTAGGCTGCTGCATGAACCATTTTAAGGGGAGCGTGCATGCTGATATTCACAGGTTTCTATCGCCATCTCACTTTCTGAGCACTCCTCCCTTCTCTACTGGGCTTTTCCCCATCAGCTTAAGTACTGGATGTCTGGCCTCTCAAGGAGAGAGACACAACTGTACAGCTGTCTGAGATTGAATGAAAGCACTGGTGTGACTTTAAGATCTCCAGAACACCCAGCCCAAGTTCTTCCTCACCCCCTAAAATGCCCCACAAAACCCATTTCTCCACCCCACACAGGAAAAATACTGAGTGCATCCTATTGAAGTCAACATTCTCATATCACTTCTGTATGAAAAGCCAATAGGTTACCAAACATCTCCACCCATGGCCCACCAACATGCTCTGTCTGGAGCTCAGAAGGAAGCAGAATTTAACCACAAAGTACAGGCACTGTTCAAGGAAGAAAGAACCTAGTGGCCCCTCCTAAGGTAAGCAGCTGGGACAGTGGGACTGGCGCCAGAGGCATGGCCCCGTGGACAGGGGAGTTACAGCTCAAGAGAGAGATACTTTTACCAGAGTGGTCATTCTAGCAGTTGAGAAGTGCAAGATTTCAGGTCAACAAAATTGAGCAGTTTGGGGAAAACAATCAACAGCTAGCTTCAGTTGCCAAACCAACAGACACATCGTTCTGAATAACTGCTCCATTTAGACAGCCAGAGCAGAAACCTGGTCAAAGCCAGAAGTATAAAAAAGTCCAGGGCAGAGGCCATTGGCTGGACTGCAACATGATCTTCCTGGCAGGGTTTTTACAGGTTACAGTAGGTTCTGAACTTTTTCCCCATACATATATATATATATATATATATATATATATATATATATGTAGTTTCCATATAGCTTCCATAGGAAACTACAATGAAATAAGCCATCTATTTTTAATCAATATTTTGATAGGCTATATTAAATCATCAATCATGCTTGTAGATGATAGCCAAGTCTCATTAGCTGCTAGGGTTTCTCCTTCAATTTTTGCTGGCTTTCTGGATTGTTTGGCCATGCTCACACAATTTTGTTTAAAAGAGAAAGAGGTGGGGCACCTGGGTGGCTCAGTCAGTTGAGCATACAACTCCAGCTCAGGTCATCATCTCACGGTTCCTGAGTTTGAGTCTCCAATCAGGCTCTGTGCTCACAGCTCAGAACCTGGAGGCTGCTTCACATTCTGTATCTCACTCTCTCTGCCCCTCCCCTGCTTACACTCTGTCTGCCTCTCTCCAAAATAAACATTAAAAAATTTTTTAAGAAGACAGAGAAAGAGGTAGAACTTATAGAATTAGAGGAGAACCTTTGCCCTTATTCCTACAGATCTTTCTATTAAATTGTAGTTTCCATCTTAAAATAAGGTCTCCTGTGATATGGTCATCATTACTTTAAAAATAATAGTAGTTGGTCATTAACGAATAAAAAGCACAAAGCATGTATATTTATTTCTCTGTCTTTGCCCTCAACTCAATGGCTGTGAAAGGGCAATAGCCGTCCCGTGGAGACACGGTTTCTTTTAACTGTACCAGAAAATGCATTTAAAAACCTAAACAAGCTTGCCACAGCCATATCGTTGTTTGGCAACCTGAGTATTCTCCTCACTCAGGCCTGTTCATTGCAACCCACACAGGATTACTCTGCAGCCAGGGATAATAGCTGATCCCATAATCTGGCACTAACACTTAGAAAGATTAATTACCCTATTAAAATCTTAGACATTACTAAGAAAATCTTTGTATAAACCTTTTAACTCACAACAAATGCAGCCTCCTTGGTGCCTTCAGTTTGTTATACAATACGGGTCCTCACCTTCCTACACTTGTTCGCCGCGGTTTCCAGCATCTTCAGGAATATCCATACACACACACACACACACACACACACACACACACACACACGCACACACAAGTGCATACACATCAGCAAACCTGCACCGAGTGACAGAGTCGAGGCTGGTTCTTGATACAAAGGCATAAAGTGGGAGTGTGGTTGGAACAGATAAAGTACAAACTCCTCCCGTCTGTAAATTGGCTGTTCTGGAGATTAAGAGGCAAGGGGGGTGGGGAGGGGAACGACTGTGATTCAAAAGCTGCTGCTGTGTCAGAAACCAGAGGTACCTAAGGAGATTCAAGTTGTAATCCCCACACAAATTATATGCCCAATATGTGAAATGAGGAGGAGGGTTGAATTCGTAACACTTATCATCAAAATTTCCCTTGGGAATAAAACACCGACGATCAGTCCTTAGGAATGCCTGTTTTCTTTTTTTTTTTTAATTATTATTATTTCCATGCCGTCAGCCTATCGTGGCTCCCTTTCTTCTCCAAGGCTGCTTCCTTCCCAGATTTCTCATCACATTTGTGAGGAGAATCCATTGGCTTCACAACAATGGAGGCAGAGACCCAAGCGAACAGGTTACAAATCGTTTCCAGGCGGAACAGAAAAACCACATCCATCCCTCTTCTCACTTACAGTATTTCACTGACAGGGTCATCAAACCACCAATCAATGTCATCCACAGAAAACAGCTCCAATACTGTTGATAGTAAGCTGGGGAGGCACAGACCATGGAGTTCAAAATCCCAGCTCCTGCACGAAGCGACTGCAGATGGGCCAGGGCAACGGAGTCGCCTGACCAGCCTCTACCTCAAATGCCCCGTCTGTAGCAGGGGAATGACAGTAATACCAGATGCCCGAGGGTGTTGGGGGAGGAAACAGGGAAGTTCATGGAGTGTCCGGCACAACCCGTAACACATAGTCCCTGCGCCTGGCGGCTCAGTCGGTTAAGAGCCCAACTTCGACTCAGGTCACAATCTCGGGGTCTGTGAGTTCGAGCCCTGTGCTGAGAGCTCGGAGCCTAGAGCCTGCTTTGGATTCTGTGTCTCCCTCTCTGCCCCTCCCCCTGCTTGCACTCTGTCTCTCTCTTTTAAAAATAAACATTTAACAAATTATAAATGTTAGCTGTCCCTGTTACCTATCCATGCAGAGTGATTTCAGAATAGCAGAGTGGGTTGCTATCCAAATGAAGAGGACTTGAGGACTAACCTGTCCCTCGCCCCTTTGAGCTAGTGAGTAGATCAGGTTCCTAAAGAGGTTTCTTGGTTTTTCCCAAGCAAAGTTTTGACAGATTTAATGACAGGGACATATGAGATCACAAGCACGTGGTGGGGAGAAGGGAATCGTTCACAAAGCCGGTAGAATTAGAAGACCCACTTGCCTTACTCGATCATATCCTCCTCCCCATTCAGGTTGACTTTACTTCTCGAGCTATCATTTTTTGGATCCAGTTTCACCTCCTATCTCAAAGAACCACAAAGCAAAAAAGACTTTCACTTTTTTTTAATTGCACAGGAGACATAAACAAATGTCAGGAGATGTCAAGACTTTGTGCTGGGGCATTTGGTTCTTGATGTACATGGAACAGTAGGCACAAAACCTTTCTCGTCGGGCCAGTGAAGAGCTGAAATTAGTGCTTTCTCCTGTTAAGAGTAAGCACATTCGGTCGATTTTTCATGTATGTAGCCATCTTGCTCTTTAGACACTTCAAGAAAATTTCCAAGTGATTATAGTAAGGTCCAGCAGGGAATAGAAGTCTGGATGTTCAAAATTCTTCTTTCCTGACATTGTCAAAATAGTGCCTTTCTCCTGTCCTATGGTCCTTAATCTCTCAGGTGTTGCTGCCTACCAGTCTCAGACAAACTATCAGCTCAAACATTACAGAGATATAAATGGGTGCTCCAGATTTGCCCAATACCAGTGTAAAAATGAAATCCCAGGAACAACAAGAATAGGGAGGAACTTAGAACCAAAGCCCTCAAAATGGGCATCATTCTCTTAAAGTGTCTATATCAGCACTTCTCTGAAATAGGTTTATACAAACAGGCTTGAATTCTACACCTTAAAAATAAAGGACACCTTGTCACAAATCCAGGCTTATCAGGGTGGTCAGCTTCTGAGGAGAAATATCTGATCAAAACATCTACAGGGGCTCCTGGGTGATTCCATGGGTTATGCTATTCTCAGCTCAGGTCTTGATCTTGGGGTCATGAGTTCGAGTCCCACATTGGGCTCTACACTTGGTGTGGAGCCTACTTAAAAGCAAAAGAAAACATCTATAGACAGCACACATAGAAACTAGAAAAGGCTGTTGGCTTCTGATTACTGCCTGTGTAGATCTGCTTTCACAGATCAGAAACCAGCCCTATTCTGGGGAAGCCCTCCAGTTGAGATACCTTAAAAATCTATCATAAATAAAAAATTTAAAAATACAGCTGATTAACATGAAGAAGAAAATCCATCATTAGTGTACTCCAACATCTTTAGGGTTGCAAGGGAAAAAGGCCTGCACACTGCCTATGACAGCCTTCTGAAGAACTAAGAAGATAATGGGGCACCTGGGTGGCTCAGTTGGTTGGGCGTCCGACTTCGGCTCAGGTCATGATCTCACGGTTTGTGGGTTCGAGCCCCGCGTCGGGCTCTGTGCTGACACCTAGCTCGGAGCCTGGAGCCTGTCTTCAGATTCTGTGTCTCCCTCTGTCTCTGACCCTCCCCTGCTCATGCTGTCTCTCTCTCTCTCTCAGAAATAAATAAAACATTAAAAAAAAAAAAGAGCTAAGAAGATAAGTAGAAAACAATGGGTCTAGCACAGAGCAGGTATATCCACAAATCATTTATGGGCATTTATAGGAAGAGCTAAGTGTGTATAGCCTCGAGGAGCAAGCAGCTGGGATAGGGCAGGGAAGTCTTGCCTGATTCTCCAAAGTATGCTTCTCCATCGGTCTATGTAGTTCTACCTTGGGCTACATCCAGTCTGGATACTAAGCTAGCTGGAAACATGTAAGAAGGCAGTGGGCTTAGTGTTCCCCAAATGATGCTAGTCCTCTATATGCTTTTCTCAGATCCCAGTGCTGAGCCCACCCGGGATCTGGAGGGTTTCTGCTTCTGTCATTTTAAGTCTTTATTGTGATATCATCTCATTTTTTTCATTCTGGCTTGGAAAAGCTGAGCCCACACTCTATGAATCCAGAAACTCACAGCAACAACTGACCATTAACTCAGACCCTGTGGTTACTTTACATGAATTATTTTGTTCCATCTCATAACAACTCAGAGTTAGGAACTATCATCAGGCCTATTTTATTTGTGATAAAAGAGAAGCCTTAGGCAGCTAATTGACTTAACCCAAATTAAAAGAAGTGGGAATACAGACATCTTTAAGGGGACGGTGTTCGTTTTGAGAACTTGGGTACCGAGTTCCTTTCTCCCTGTCATGTCACTAGGATTTCACTTTTACACTGGTAGTGGACCAGTCTAGAATCCTTCTATCTGTCCCCATGATGTCTGTTCTAACAGTTTCTCTGAGATGGGTACCAATGCAGCCAGAGAGTGCTACAGTGAATATTTGAACCATAGCATCTTGACAAGAGAGCTTAACCAGCATGCTCCATTGGATTCCTTTTGATAATCTTAGGTCTTAGAGCTCAGAGTCATCTTTTCAACAAAGATTCATTGATCATACATTATGTGTCAGTCACTGCCTTAGCACTGGCAGTAAAATAGAAAGAACTCTGTTTTCATGAGTATTACTTACTATTTGGATAAAGCGAAGATAAAAAGATAAGCATATGCATAGTAAAGATCAGGTAGTGATAAATGCTATGAAGAAAAATACAGCAGACCAAGGGGCTATCGAAAGTGCTAGATAGCTAGGGTGCGCCAGTGATCACTTCTTTCAACCCTTTGTCTTCAGGTAGGACATGTATTATTAACCCCACCCACTACATTGGATAAGTTGAAAAGCTAAGTGACTTGCCCAACATCCCAGAACTTGCAACAAATGAAGTATAAACTAAAAGTCGAGTTTTCTACGTGCTACTGCATCTTGAGTTGCCATATTTAGTTTGTCTAATACTTCAACTTAAAATTATACTTCCATATGTGAATTTTTAAGCACAGATAATCTCTATATGCTCATTTTTTCTTGTTGGTCCCAAAAGAATGAGATCATCTAATAAAAAACAGAGTGGAAAAGGAAAAAGGTTATCTAAAAAAAGAAAGCCCTCTGAGCTCATAAGCAACTGAACTGTCCAAAATGAGTTCCCCCACCCTTACTTTTAAATACCTTGATTAACTGATAGGCTGTGCTCCATTATAACACTCATGGACTTGGCTCACACAAGTAGAAATATCCTGGATCCAATGTTTTAATTACTAACGAAAAATAAGAGCCTCCCCCCCCCAAATCATGACTAACATCATGGACATAATTTCCAATCCTGCTCTTTTATTTGGTCAATAAACAAATAAAATTTTAATGATAAATTGATTGCTCTGTCCTGGGCTGTTAGACCACAGGCATGCTAGCAGGCTGACTTGCAATTATGTGGTTTTGACGTGACAAATATTAATCAGTTTAAACTCTCGGAAGACTTTTTGGAAAACATGACCGTGTAGGGAAAGATAAACCCCATTCTTGTAACTGATTAAATGTCTTTATAGTTATTTTCATCCTGTGCTCATTCTTTCTAATATTGGCAAGAGAACAGATCTTTGACAGCTGCAAACTTCAAGTACAAATTATATTTCTCTAAACAAGCAGGGAAAGACTAAACCTGTAAACTCATAAAAATCCAAACTTTGAACTGAGCTTTTCCTGGGATGGGCATTTGGTTAGCCAAAAATTCAATCCATCAATCTGCAAGTGTTAACTATTAAATATCTGCCTCTGTAAAAGTGTACCCATAACACAGACGTCAACTGGGGTGACCCTGTCTCTGACTCGGCTAGGTGCAGCTCAGCATGCCTCTATATTTAGCACGGGGTCTTGGGAGACTTATGTTTTACCATGACATATTTGGTTCCAGCTCTCTACTGAAATTCTAATAATGTATCTTTTCTCTCTTCTTGTGATAATTCCCTTCTCTCTTCTTTATGTCAACTCATTCGTGGAGTACAGACCCTTCTTGATTTTCCAACAAGACTACTGATGCATGGCTTAGGATGTAGCGGACTCTACTGAAAATTCAAGGTGTTTTTGGCTGAGGAGGCGGGATGGTTATTTACAATGCAGCCCAGATAACAGAAAAGAGACTTCTGATCTTCGTAGAAGTTTTGTAGCTATCCCCACCATCACTCCACCAGCAGCATAGAACTTTTCCTGCCTTCTCTTAAGACTCTTTCCATTGCTAACACCCACCCATCACACACACACACTTAACTTCCTCTTCCTCTCTCCTCCACTTGCCCCTATACTCCAAATGCCCTATTCAGTTCTCATTCAATCATTCAGTGAAGACTTCTCTTACTCACACCACCTGGGCCATGACAGCATGGTTTGCCCAAACAAAATGGTCAACCCAGATACAAAGCCAAGCAATGGAAGCTTCCCATAAAAGAAATGCTGTGGTCAGCTCTTAAAACAAGATTTTTTTTCTTCTCTTCTATACATATGACTGGGGCAATATTATCTATCTTCTAAGAATGAGCATTACCTTCCTTGCTACCTGCTTTCTACATGCATTCATAGCCTGTAATAGTTCCAGTGACTCTCTTACATCCCAGCATATTCCCCAATGCTAATTAATGTTGCCACCTCATCAGCTGTGGTTTTTACATCTCAGTAAGAAAATGCTACCAAGATGAACTGAAGGAAGGATCATAAGCCTCATTTGTTAAGCTCCCACGGCTGGGAGGCCTCCAATTCACGGCAGATTACATCCCTGCAAAAAGCACTGGAAGTCAAAATATTTTTTTTTTAATTTTTTTTAATGTTTTTTATTTATTTCTAGGAGAGAGAGAGAGAGAGAGACAGCATGAGCAGGGGAGGGTCAAAGAGAGAGGGAGTCACAGACTCTGAAAGAGGCTCCAGGCTCTGAGCTGGCAGTCAGCACAGAGCCCGACGCGGGGCTCGAACCCACGAACCGCGAGATCATGACCTGAGTGAAAGCCGGACGCTTAACTGACTAAGCCACCCGGGCGCCCCTGGAAGTCAAAATATTTTAAGACAGATCTTTTTTATCTTTAGAAACTATTCCAGCAATGCCTAGGTGGCTCAGTCTGTTAAGCATCTTGACTCATGATTTTTGGCTCAGGTCGTGATCTCACAGTCGTGAGATGGAGCCCTGCATTGGGCTCTGTGCTGAGAGTGGAGCCTGCTTGGGATTCTGTCCCTCCCTCTCTCTATGCCCCTCTCTCACTTGTGCACATGCACTCTCTAAACTTTTTTTTTTTTTTAATGAACTATTCCATAATAGTGATATACTCCTGATCAGGAGTGTGATTCCCAAATTTTATCCAGCTATAATCAGTTGATCCTTTAATCAGGTGTGAAGGAGACACATATCCAGTATTATCTAAATATAAATTATCATTTTATGACTATCTTTTCTTTGTAGAAAAATTATCTGCAAACTCACTACCAATAGATAACCACTGTTTATATTTTGTTGCGTTTCCTATTTTCTCATGTTTTTACAGATATGAGTTACACCACAGTAGTTTTGTGTTCTCATCTTGCACTTACTATGTATTGAGAGTTTCCATTCATAAAAATAATTATTAATGCCTATATATTAAACCACTTATATATACACACTAATTTACATAGCATCACCTATTATTTAGCACTTAGATTTTATAAATAGCAAAATAACACCATATCAAATCAACTGTTTGATCAACTCTGATTAAAATGTATGTACATAAAATGTGTGTACAAAGCCAACCAGAGTACAAAGCATAATCACCTAATTTTTTTCCAATTTCTTTATTACAGTACAATAGGTATAAAATTTACCATCTTAATTTTTAAGTATACATTCTGGTGGTATTAAATACATTCATAATGTTGTGCGACTGTCACCACCATCCATTTCCATAGCTGTCTTCATCTTGTAAAACTGAAACTCTGTACCCATTAAACAATAATTTCCCCCTTCTCTGTCCCCACCCCACCCCTGGCAACCACCATTCTTTCTAATTTTGACTACTCTAAATACCTTATATAAGGAGAATCATACAGCAGTTGTCTTTTAGTGACTGGCTTATTTCACTTAACATAATGTCCTCAGAATTTATCTATGGTGTAGTGTAGGTCAGAAGTCCCTTCCTTTTTAAGGCTGAATAATATTCCACTGTATATACTACATCTTCCTTATCAATCCATCTGTTGGCAGATGGTCTCTGGGCTGCTTCCATGTTTTAGTTATTATGGATACTACTGCTATTAACATGGGTGTACAAATATAAAATCTCTTCAATGCCCTGCCATCAATTTTGGTGGGGGGTATATACTGAGAAATGGAATTGCTGGATTATATGGTGATCCTATTTTTAATTTTTTGAGGAGCTATCATCCTGTTTTCCACAGCAGCTGTACCACTGTACATTCCAACCAGCATTGCTGAACAGTTCCAATTTCTCCACATCCCAGCCACTGCTTATTTTTGTGCTTTGTTGTCCTGTTAGTAGCCAACCTAATGGTAGAAGGGAAGTATCTCATTTCATTGTAGTTTTAGTTTGCATTTCTCTAATGATGAGTGAGGATGAGCATCTTTTCATGTGCTTATTGATCATTTACATAACTTCTTAGGGAAATGTCTGTTCAAGTCTGCTTCCCATTTTTGGATTGTGTTGTTTTTGTTCAGTTTTAGGAATTCTCTATATATTCTGCACATTAATCCCATAATCAGATATAAGATTTACAAATATTTTCTCCCATTCTACGGATTGCCTTTTTACTGTCTATACTATATTTTGAAGCATAAATTTTTTTAATTCCCAAAAAGACCAATTTATCTGTTTTTTGTTTCCTAAGCCTTCAGTGTCATCTCCAAGAAATCATTGCCAAATATAATTATCATCAAGCATTTGTTCTATGTTTTCTCTAAGAGTTTTATAGTTTTAGATACTACATTTTGGTCTTTGATTCAACTTCAGTTGATTTTGGTATATGGTGTTTGTTAAGGGTCCAACTTCATTTTTTCCCATGAATCACATAACTCTTTATTTATTAAGCCTAGATGGGAAACAGAATTTTGAAGTTCTAGAGAACTGAGTCAGCCTAGAAATGAAGCTGGAAAACAGGGAGACATCCACCTCTACCCTCAACCCATCCCCATGACTCCATACTGAAAAAATACAGTGCAAAGGTGAGACTGGGGGTATTGTAAGACCCAGAGGAAGAAAGATAATATATTTTCCAGGGGGTTATGGCAACAGCAGATTGTCCAGGCAGCACAGCTTCTGCCCAGCCTCCTCCAAGTGCCAAAAATTATTCCATGTGTGAATATATAGTAACTGATTCATTATGCTAGTCATATATGATGTCATTTACTCCACTAATTAATCTTTGCCTCCAAATACAGGACTCTCATTATGTTTCCAAAACTATACTCATTAGAATACCAACGCCTATTGTATTCTTGTCTTCTTGAGATTTTCTGTTTAGATCACCATCTAAGGGAAAACCAACTACCCCACAGTTTAACATGTCCCAGTGGGTTTAGGATAGCACCATTTGAGGACTCCAGGACCTTGAAAGTTGGGACACAGAGGGAATGTTATAGTAGTGACAGTAGCTCAAAATGGTAATTCTACCTTTTTCCAAATCCCAATTCCACCTCCCTGTCAAAATCCTTAATTTTCTCTTGAAGCTACCGGGAATGTCAAAGTCTAGGATCCACTATAATGCTCTTGAAATGGGAGAAACAAGGCACAAGTCCCATTTTCTCTCAGAGGATCAGCTGAAAGTTTGTGGAGAAATCGTAATCTCTCACGACAACATGTAAGAAACACTTTTCAGGGAGAAGGGTTCTTATAATCACATTCAGTCTCATAAACCAACTTTGATTTGGAGAAAATCAAGAGAAGAGCCCAGGAACAAAAGCTTGTGCCAACAGCCAGGTTTCTTTTGCAGTGGCTCTTTATATAAAGAACTAGGATATGAGGACCTGTCTTCCCACTTTGCCATTCTGAACATTGACCTGCCATCTTGTGAAGCAACTGAAATGGAGCCAGTCACTACAGAGGAATCCTGAAAAGACTAAGACACGAGTGACCAGCCTCACACAAGGCAACCCCAAGGTACAACTTAACAGGGAACGCTATGATTGTGTAGTGCTCTGGAGCCACAGGCCAATGAAACTAATGCTGTGCTGAATAAAAGGGAATAATAAAGTGGATAAAAAGCCATTAAATTCTGGGACTCTACAAGGTTCCCTCCAGTGAGCCACTCCAAGTGCCAACATGGCAAGCTGACTTTCCAGGAGCTAGTACCATCCTGTAACCAGTCACCTGTCTCCCAAGGGGAATAAAATCAGCCAACAAATCCCTTAGGCCTTTTCTTCTTTTACAAGTTTCCTTGGCATCAGAAGCCAGAGAACACTACAGATGACTTGCAGGGGATACCAGCACCTCATCAGGAGTCCCTGTAAATGACCAGTCTTGGTATTTTCCTAAGATCCAGGCAACAAGCGGACAAATCAAAGCAGGATGTACCTCCTTCTCTAGAACTGCCTCTCTCCTCACCCACACTCATGCCCATGTGTCCTGGTTCTCACACCCCTAGTTTATTTCTAGATTTCTCTTCAAGCAAACTGAAACCCCCATCAGATTCTCATGCATTAGTGGAAAGTCAGCCTCATTGGCACGATGTGTGTTACCAACCAAAAGACCATTCACCCACACACCTGGGAATTTATCCAAAGTTGGGGGAATCTCTCACACGAAGCATAAAGGCTGAGGAAGTGGGAAATAGCTTTCTTTTTCTTTGATTACTCAAATTCAAGAGGCCATCTAACAAATATCCCTAAATAATAAATATCATAATCTTTGATTGGGGGATAATCCCACAGAAGTCTCTTGCTTCACTGTTTTTTAACCTAGGTTCATTTCCCTGCCTGAGTCTGTGAACCCTTACCATGTTTTGAATTCCTCCTCAGGACTCCTGTAAAGAGAAGGGTCCTAAAGGCCTAGCAGGCAGCCAGAGGGCCCAGAGCAGGGTCGGCACATGGTCTAGAGATAAGGCAGGAAGGGGCTGGCCCTTTCCTCAGTTGCACCTGGTTTCACCTTAGCAGGCAGCTGGCAACAGCCTTCTGTTTGCAGCCGGGGCAAAAAAATAAAAAACAAAAAAACAAAAAACAACCAATGATTCCAGTATCATATTCAGCAGGAACCAGCTCTAGCTCCCTCTCCTTCCGGCCCCGCGGCTCCTGTCACCGTGATTATGGAGGCGGCAGTTGTGCAATAATTAGGATCCTCCCGGGCCAGCCACTCTCAATGAGAGCAGGATGCCAGCTGCTCCGTCGCCAGAAACAGCTCCTTGGCATCCCTACTGGGCACTCTTCTGCCTCCCAGATCCTATCCCTGCCCCTGGCCATGGGAATTACTGAGGCAGCCTGAGACTAAGTGGACCACTACTCTTCTACCCGAAGTCAAGGTTATTTACTTTCCTGACTCACTGGGACCAGTCCCAGCTCAAGACCAGGTGGAAAGGTGTTGGGTGGTCGGTCATTGTCAATGTCCCTGTCATTGAAGGTTGGGCGGGTTTCAGGCATCATCTCTGTAATGTTTGCTCTAATTCTCCACCTCTTGATTTTATTGCTTGCACAGCATCATAGGCTCCTCTGGGCCACCAGACATGTTCAATGCCCACATTTTTCCCAGTAGTGATCCTGGGGTCTTTTCAATTCCAGGACCTCTGAAATTCAGGAGCTGGTAAAGATCACCTCTTGATGGCACTGTCCACAGACAGCCTCTCTGGGATGGCACCCTCTGGGGATGCCCAGAGTCACTTTTCCTTCTGATTTCTTATTTCTCCACTCTTCTTTTGCTAGAACCTTAAACTCACAACAGTAGGCAGAGATGGTGAAAACGCTCCCATATCAGTCTCTTGATGAAGAGAGGGAGACTCACCTGGCACTGTAGGACATCATCCCTCTGGGTGCTCTGATTCCAAGAGCCCAAAAGCAAATACAGTGATAAAACCTAAGGGAAACCAGGAAAAACCCCTCCGCCTGGAAGCCCTCGACAAACTAACCACTCTGCTCGAGACCCCAGAGGTCAGTTTCCCAACCACCCCCCTTCCATTTTCTCCTCTCTTCTGTAGTCACACTTCTCAGAATGTAATGTTTCCATGTTACTAAGGACAATGGGTATTTTAAAATCCCATTCGCCTCCCTATGACTCAAAACAAGTACAATGTGAAAAACTGCTTCGCTGCTCCCTGGAGCCAACACAGCCAACCCAGGGACTACTGGACTCCAGGGAGAAAGTCAAACTTGATGGAGGATAGACAGCAGTGCCAGTGAGGTCTGTGTGACCCGCCAGTACCGGGCAGAGTGGTGGGTGGAGCAAGGGATTTGCAAAGACCCCCCAGCCTTTCCTCCAGATTTTGAAATGCCTAAGGCACCACTTTAATCCCAGATAGATGCAAAGGAGTCTTGGAGAAGCAGAGAAACAGGAAGAGACCATAAAGAAAGGGCTTGATTGTATTCAAGAAACGCAAGAAACAGCCATTCTAATAGCTCTCTGCCTGCAGGCTCTGCCTCCTGTCCCAGTCTAGGGGAGGAAATGACCAGCCCTTTCCAGTGTGCTGAACGAGCAGCCCACAGGCATCCACAAATCACAACAGACTAGTCATGGGATGCCAGCAGAGCAGACAAAGGGTCGCTGGCCAGAAGATGTCCCGGGCAGCACCTGGCTCTGAGCCTAAGTTAACTGGCATGTAGCTAATCTGCAGAATCAGTGGTGAAGCCTGGGAAGTTACCACATCCAGACAAGAGAGAGGTGGCCAGTTCCTGTGTCACTACACGGTCAATCAGCCAGGTTGAAGGCATGCATGAGACCTGTCTTTGGATCTTGGAGGTTGAATACCTCACTCCTACAAGAGAAACTCTCTCCCAGTCTACAGTGAGGTCCTGTATATATCCGCATGGCTAAGAGGACGGAACAGGACTTGCAGAAGGCATTTTTATATCAAGGATAACACCAGCCTTACACGAATAATAGGACACTGGGAAAAATGCTGATCTCTATAGCTTTCTGTAAAATAGAAGCAACAAATAACTCGGGAATCATTAAAAAAATAATAATAAAGAAGAAAACACCTGAAAACACAGTGTCAGGTTACAGCAAAGACTCACCTCACGGCAGCCATGGCTTGAAAACTGTATTGATTCCTAAGTGGGAATATTCTGCCCAGGACACCTGTGATACTTAGACTAAAATTAATTCATAAACCAATGGACAGTTTGCTACTGCTCTTTTGAGGACCTTCTCAAATAAGTAGCATCACGAGTTTCTTTAGTGCCCGATTATGAAATAACCCTTCACTGCCACCATGGGCACCACCATGACCATGTGCTCCAATGCAACACATTTGCCTAATCTTAACGCATAGGTACACAGTCCGGCTGAGTCCGTGAAGCTACAGGTGCACACATGGACGCTAAAAGGCCAACTTTTGCAGTTGTCACACATCCTGGTCTTACAAAATGGATCCTAAACAGAACTGGTCCATTTGGTATCAGCCTGAAGCAACAACAAAGAAGCTACCATTGGCATTGACTTTTCACGTGGAGAATAGCTGAGAATGAGGCAGGCACTATCCCCTCCCTACCTTTCATCCCTTCTTCCTTTGTTCCCTCTCTTCCGAGCTTGCTCCTTCTACAGCACTAGGTTAATAGATGATTATTTTCATGAAAGCAAACCTGCTCAAAGCTTCAAAAATCTTGCAGGAAATGGTAATTGTGATTCAATCTTTCAAACTTCACCGTGTTAATAATCCCTTTAGACTCATAAAGAGCTTATTGGAACCGGCAATGGAATTAATTGAATTTGTAGTCTCACCAAACAGAAACAGCAACTCTATTATTAGTATTAAGATAATTATGGTAGGTTTGGATATTTTCGCATTTTTTATATTAAAGGGATGGTATCAAATTCAACACGAAGCAGCCTCAACCCTATCTTTATGTCCTCAATACATAGTTCTGTGACTCCGTCGAAAGCAGAATATAAACCCTGTATTTATTTAATATCCATAGCTTTGCTATTAACGGGTCTAAATCAGTAACAACAAAGTCTCATTCCATAGTTTATTTTTAGGCATTTTTTTGTTTCCCATTAGACTTATGTTCTTCATAAAAGGACTGCTTTTTGTGTCCTAGTCCATTTTTTTTAAAATTAAGGGATATTTTCCAACTGAACTTCCTTTCCAGAGTCTAAGTTTTTACACAGTTAGGCTTCATAATTGGGTAGAGAGGTCAATTTATAAATGCTGGGGACAGCTTGCCTTGGTATTTCTCCTACAAGTCATAACAAAATGGACTCCGAGCCAAGAGACCAAAGTTCTAGTCCTGGCTCATCAACCACAACCTGTGTGACTCCCTAGCCTCAGTTTCTCCCTTCATTAGAAAAAAAAAATGCTACAATAAAAGAGGATGGTTTTTAATATCACTCTCCTCTCTAAATGTTTTCGGCTTCCACCTTTTATGATTATAATTACATGAGGTTATAAAACACCCCTACATACCTCTCACACTGGTGAATCATGAATATTTCTTTTTAATTGATTGTACTCCTGGTTATTGCTTTGTGGGGATGAGAAAGACTTTTTTTCACAATTGCTTATCGTCTAGGGTGGTGTCTTTCAGTAAAGCGTTTGCCTTAGGATGTGTGTGTGCATGTGTACGCACACGCACCTAGGGCGGGTATGTATTTGTATGTATGTTGGGGAAGGTGATTACAGCAAAGAGAAAAGGAGTACTATTTAAGACCATTTTGTTTAACCACCGCAGCCCTGAATTTCAACACATTAAAAATACTATTGAGGAGATCCAGTTATATGCCTCGAGAATCAAAATTTTTAAAAATCACTATCTATGGTGCTCCCTGATGGTAAATAATCATATACACAAGCCAGTCTTATCCTTCATTCCAATCAATGACTCTTCAGTGAGCTTTTGCTAGGGGATCAGTCATAGCAGTAGGTGTTACACCCAAGTCCTAGTTCTTTACCCTTGAGACATTAATACTCTAGCTGAGGAGATACAGAATCATAGAATAGTACAGTGGGGAGAGTTATCCAAGTTTTCCTCTCCAATCTCTATCCTATGAAACTGTTGTAAAGATTTCAATTCTTTAACTCAAAAGAGATAATCTTACAGAAGAGCCCAGCATACCGCAAAGGAATGGAAGATTCAAAAAATGCCCATGTGTTTCTTCATTCCATCGTTCAACCATCTCTCTATTGTGCTTAATGAGATTTGTAAAAAAAAATAAGAAAATAACATCCACACCATAACCCCAATGAACATAAAAGATGAGGCAAGTATGCCTTGATGAAACACATTCCTCTACGTCTCCACTCCCTCAAGAAGTCAAAGAAAATCAGTTTCTATGATAGATTGATTTGTGGTGAAAGCCAAGGTGAGTGTGCATTGGAGAATCCAGCCCGGTGGCTGAGTAATTCCACGTAGTTGCCCTCCCTCTAGTGGTCAAAGCCGAGATGGCAGCTCTCTATTTCAGTGTTTATAGCCTGGATGGAAGAAGGAATAGGGGTTACCCAACCCCCAAAGTATTGACTGTTTCAGAACCTCAGTGCTAAGTTACAGAGCAAGTTGCCTTACAAAGACTTCTTAATTAGAACATCTTGCTTGTTTATAATGATCATGGCACTTACGAAAGACCATATGTCTTTGAGAAGCTGCTTGGCAAGACTTTTCCAATGTTTACCAAATCTATTTTGTATCCCATGCTAATAATAGTCCAGTGGGTCTCCAGGCAGAGAGATGGAGACTGAGGACTTCTTGTTTCGCTTATTACTCAGTATTCCGCCTTCAGAATGTGAAAGACCTCTTAGTTCCTGTGAAAAAAAGGCTAAAACAGAGCCCAAAGTTTCCCAAATGCTGTTATTTTGGGAAACGTTTATTTCAAGGGCTAAATTGTAATCTTTTGACAAATCAACATTGAGCAACACTCTGTGACTTTGTTATACACACATGTTCAACTATTCCTTTTAAAAGACACTTTCAAATGAGTGGCAAACCGTTTTCCTATAGTATCCATAATGTAATTCTACCCCTTGAGCCCCTGCCTGTAATTCAAGAGGTGGGACTGATGTCCAGTGTTGGTCATCACTGGTTCAAAGTCACACAGCTAGACTAACCCCACTCGAACACTCTGACCACGTCATGTGATTAAAAATAGAGAGTGGCTGCCCCTACATTATCTATCACCAGTATAACAATAGCAACAGCAATTAAGCAATCAATTTGTTTTACTTTGTTGACACTTCAATAAGTAACATGCTCCATTACTTTTTTCACTCCTTAGGGTCTGATCTTGATCAGAATACTCAGCTCCTGTTATTCAAATATTCAAAGTTATATGGCAACATATATAGGGATCTGGGGATCAACTGGCCTGGTTCAGCACAGTGTCACATCTGAGAGCTGCTGAATTCCTGGGAGTCTTTGCAAGTTTGACAAACGTTCATAGTGTGCAGAATTCATGTTTGATACTACAGTTTTCTTCCTTTGGTTATGCTGTACTGAACATATAATGAAGTGTTAAGAATCTGTGATAACTCTATAGCTCTGGGGGCATAATCCTTCCTTGTCACCTATTTTATGTACTTGGAATGACTATTACCAGGGCCTTCTTCCTACTCACAAAATGGTGGAAAAACAGCAACCATCTGTAAAGATACTTGCAATAGCTCAGGGATGAAAAGTAGTCAATGCAAATAACTGGCACATAGGACAACTTAGCACTTGCCAGTCAGCACTCTAAATGCCTCTTCTCTAATAACTCATTTATTCCACACAGCCCTATACTGTCACAACCACGGATATTCCCATTCAACAGAAATGTGACATTTTATCAAAGCATCTCAAAGTTTTTAAAGCACATTATCTCACTAACTGTGACAACATTCTTGTAAGACTGCTAAATACTTTGTTTTGTATTTTCTTTATAATACCAGTGTTATATTCCTTTAAGACATGGTACACTGTCAATTTATTAAAATATCTGTCCATGTCTTGAGGGCAGGGTCTGTGCTTTAGGTCTCTGGATTTTCTTTTCACAAATAACTGTGTTATATGTGCAGTGGGCAGATTTTCTGAATAAAATTTCTTTACATCTAAATTTACTACTGCCGCTTTAGTAATAACATTAGACAGGATTGTGACATAAAGATCTCTTCTTTCCCAAAGAGGAAAGCAGAATTTCATTGGAAATTTGTGAAACAACAATTAAATATAACTCCAAGGCTGTAGAGCTATTTCCATCAGCTATAAAATTACTTTGGAATTAGTACGCACTGACGGCAAAGCAGTTGGGAAAAAGTTCTTCTCTGATGTGAATACGTATTCTTCAGAGACGAAAGGGGGAAAAAATCTAGAATATACGTCCTGCTGCCAGAAAACTTAGCACGAGTGAACAGGGCTGGTTGACTCAGCACCTGAGGGACTGAGCTGTAACTCTAGGAAATTTGAATTGAAGCCAGACACGGAGGGGTGATCTAGGTCTCGGGTTTCAGACAACACCAAGACAATGCTTTCCAAGACACAAAATACCTTGCATAAAATAATAGGCCACACAAGCTACGAGGCTGTTACTTCTGAACCAGTTTTACCAAAACTTCAACTCCCATTTCTCCCCAAGCACAGACATGCACCTACCAATACACCTGTGCGTCTTTCTACTTAGGATCTGGCGGGGGCGGGGGGGGGGGGGAAGGTTTACAGATCCTGTCTTGGGAGGAGGTAGAGATTATTCTGCATTAGAAGTTGGCTGTGTCAATGTAACTTCAAAATCCAATTGAAAAATTAGGGAAAAAAATTTAGTCTAGCAAAGGGATCGCTTTACTTCGAGGTATAATAGTATCTTCCTTCAATAAACCTCTCTGAGCAATTTCTCTAAAGAGGGCTCTTGGTTGTAAACTATCAAGGAAGCCAAGCACAGGGGCGCCTGGGTGGCTTAGTCGGTTGAGCGTCCAACTTCGGTCAGGTCATGATCTCACGGTTCATGGGTTCGAGCCCCATGTCGGGCTCTGTGCTGACAACTCAGATCCTGAAGCCTGCTTTGGATTCTGTGTCTCCTTCTCTCTCTCTGCCCCTCCTCTGCTCATGCTCTGTCTCTCAAAAATAAATAAATGTTAAAAAGACTTAAAAAAAAAAAAAAAAAGGAAGCCAAGCACAGCCTCCTAAATAGCTTACAGCCCAAACCTCGATGAGGGTCCACAGTGCATGGTTACTGCCCTGAGGCAGCATGGGGTTAGATAGCCATGAGAGTTCAGAGAAGGGTTGGGGTCTCCAGCTACAAGAATTCAGAAGGATTTCATGGAGGGTGAACAACTGAAGAATGGTTATAAATAAAAATGGCCAGAGCAGGGAGGGCTGGGAGACCTTGGAGGTAGAGTTAGCCTCATGAGCAAAGACACCAAGAGAAGGCTCAGGGCATAGACAGGAAAAATAGTCATGCTTGCAAGAGGGAGGTGAGATGGGTGACTGGAAAACTCATTCTAAAGATTTCCATCCATTTTTACAGTGTTCTGTAGCCAGAGCTGAAAACTCCTGAGAGCCAAGTCACAGAGAAAGGCCAAGTCCAGAAAGGAGCCATGTGCAACAGAAGGTCAAATCATTTGGGAAGCCAGAGGCAGAACAAAGGAAAAAGAACCTTTCCAAACAAGTTAAATTAAAGTTCTGGGGACGTTAATACAAACAAGGCAATTAGAACAAATGCTGCCGTCGAGCTGGTCTCTGTCTCTGGAGACCGGGCAGGGAGACTCCACTAATGATACCACACAGAACTCTACAGAATTGGATGCGGGCATTTTAAATGGGGAGCCTTTGACTCCAGATCTCTAAGTGACTGCGACTTTATTGGTCCTTGGGGCACAAGGTCAAGACCCAATTTTTCTATCTAAGTCCTCTACAATTATCATGAGGATGCTTGTTATTTAGTAACGTCGTAGATTAATTCTGAATGAGCACACCCAGTGGATGGCAGGAAAATGAGAGCATCTTCCACTAGTCAAAGAAACACAACACTGAATGAGGGGTTCACTTCTTTCCCAGGGGGAATAAAAGGTTTTCACTTGACTTTTAAATGACTAAACCATGAAAACAAAAAACAAAAAGAAAGAAAGAAAAGGATCTTTGGTTAAATTTTAGTTCTAGTGCTCTTTTTCTTGAAAAATATTATGTTCCCCAAACTCAAGAGTATAAAGCATTTAACATAAAGAGATATAATAGCTTGACCAAAAGACACAAGTAAGATTTTGAAACTGGTGTGTCATTTGCACACCTCCTACCATGACCACCTCTTAGAGTTCATACCACGTCCAGTTAGCTGTTATGTTCTAAACAGTTCTGGGTTCCAAGTTCCAGAAAGACAGACTGCAGCGATTTAAGAGGATTTTCTACACGTGGCACTTTGTCACCTTATTCCTTAGTGCCATAGGGGTACCTAGAACCTATCCACACATACACTTCCATATTTTTGCCTTTGTTTCTGTGTGTTTGGTATCCCATTTATAAAGCTGATAGCTATTAAGCACCTAGTATGTTCCAGGCACTCATTGTACTCGTTCATTATTTCTCATTCCCAAAACCAAATTTCTGCAGATATTCCTACTGATGTAGTTTCAAATTTAATTTTCAAGTGATCCAGGACGACATGTTTTGCTCAAAATAGTACTTAATTGGCGAAGGATTAGAGAGAAAGGAAGGAGAGGCACATCTGCTAAAAGATAAGAACAGCGGCACCAAGGGGCACCTGGGTGGCTCAGTCGGTAAAGCATCCGACTTCAGCTCAGGTCATGATCTCATGGTTCGTGGGTTCAAGCCCCGCATCGGGCTCTGTGCTGACAGCTGGCTCAGAGCCTGGAGACTGCTTCGGATTCTGTATCTCCCACTCTCTCTGACCCTCCCCTGCTCACGCTCTCTCTCTCAGAAAAAAAAAAAAAAGAAGAAGAACAGAGGCACCTGGGTGGCTCAGTCAATTAAGTGTCCGAGTTCAGTCACAATCTCATGGGTTGGTGGGTTCGAGTCCCGAATCAGGCTCTGTGCTGACAGCCTGGAGCCTAGAACCTGCTTCGGATTCTTTGTCTCCCTCTCTCTACTGCTCACTGGCTCACTCTCTCTCCCTCTCTCTTTCAAAAATAAACATTTAAAATTTTTTAAAAAACAAAATAAGAACAGCTATGCCAGCATTTTATATACAGAAATATTATCTTTCTAACAGAATTGCTCAAAGCACTGAATTTTACCCCTTCTAGCTTTAAGCAATTAATTAGTTCTTAGGAGCTTCAGCTCAAGTATTCATCCTATTATGATTTTATATTCAAGTCATCATTGTATTATCAAGGATAACACCAGGCTAGGCTGAATGATCTAATCTGCCATCAAGATGGGAAAGAAAGCAGTACCTTTCCTGCCTCTACACAGAACAAAGTCAAATAGAAATGTAGCCATGAGCTGCTTTGTTTACTGATCAATGTAAAGAACCACATAAGAGAAAGTTCCAAGGGAAGCTGGTTGTCTGCACTGATCAAATAAACATGACTCCTTCACAGTCTCAGAGCTAATGTTCACCCCACCCCACTTTGTTAGTAAACACATACTCAGTGTGTTAACTGTCCTGTCCTTACCCCCCAGTTCTCATAAGCGCTGTTTAAAAAATAAAGAAAAAACCTCGAATCCAGATTTGTTTTAAATATTTGCTTCCCAAAGACAAAATCATGAATTAGATATAATCAAGAGACACAGGGATAGGTTTCACATAGACCAAAACAGTGTGGAGCTATTGGTGGCCAGGGATTTTTAACTATGTTATTAGTAACGGTTAATAAACACTTATTGAATGCCTAGCATATGGAGCACTGGGGGAAATCTGCATTTACCTATTTGGTCAGCAAAGTTACATTCCAGACTGTGCTATGCTAGATGCTGGTGCGTTGGAAGACTGACTGTCTCTTGAAAAGGACTTTAAGCTCAGCGGAGACTCGAATACAGACCACATTCCAATCAACAGAAGACAGACGATCATTGCTTCCGGGCTTCAGGGGAAGCTGAGGACAAGTGTATGTAGTACGTGAGGTTACTCCTCACGTTAGTTAGTGGGGAGGCCAAAGGGAGACTTCTCTGCCTGTCTGTCTCCACCTTGCCACAAAACGGAGCTATTTTCTTCCTGGGATTTTGTTTCCACCATGTAATCGATTCTGAGGTTCTTCTCTAATTGCCCCCGAACTCTCTGATAGGGAGACCCATGCCAAGAAGAACAAGTGAGAAACTAACCAGAGATCACAAGTGGATGACAAAGCCTTTGGGGGACCTCCGTCTACTTGTCCGTTTGAGCCCACGGGTTCTCTGATGAAAAAAAGGGAAAGAAGAAATGAGCAAGTAAGTAAAATCTAAATGCTTTCTAACTGTATATCCTAAGGGTAGGAATAGCCATTTATGCAATTTGGGATTGCAACAAAGTAAAAATACAAATAGCCAAACAACTTTTAAAAAATACAAATTGCAAAACAAGGGTAAATGTTGAAATCCCAGTGCATACTTTCCAACCATACCAAAGCAAGAATAAATACAAGAATTATGAAAGAGACCAAAAAAATAGTGGGGAAAGTAAATGTTAAATGGTAGGAGAAACCTGAAATGGAAATTTTAAGAGGAAGCACAGTGAACTGTGTGAGTAAATCTAAACACCAGCTCACATCCCTCTAAACCCTCCTGAGAAAAGCCCGAAGAAAAAGAATCTGCATTCATCACCTTAGACTCTGGGAAAACAATCCGTGGGGTCCACCAATCGGTAAAAAAGCACCGACATTTCGCACTTACGGGGCCCAAATCCACCCTGAAGGTTTAGTATGAAGTGCAAAGTTCAAATCAAAAATAGCAAGCAGCAAAACTGAACAGTCATTGTTGATTCAACTGTATACACTTTAAAGCATTAAAAATAGCAAAGGGGAGGATTACACTCTCCAAAACTTTTTCAAAACATGGAAGCAAATGCCAACTGAATTCAAAAAGGCAAGTTCCAACCAAAGAGAGAGAGAGAAGGAAAAAATATATGTAATCTGCTAATTCAAATGTAATTGTGAGGGGAAATATGTTGAGGAGTAGAATACTCTTGAAAACCCTTAGCAATGGGAAGACCGTATAGATAGCAGGCCAGTGGGGGGACAAGTGTTTTCTGACAGTGGTAGAGAGAATGCTAGGAGCTTCAAGGGACAGACGCAGAGCAGAGGATGTGTATGAGGTCCTCAGCCTTAGAACTCCATTTCCTGTAGGACACTGTTTCAAGCTGGTTAATTCTCTTCCTCCCCCGCACAACGCACATCTGATATTCAATTTTCCCATTCTTTTGAGTAAACGGACTTGTCTTGCCCATTCCTGCCTCCATGCCAAACGCTTTCTGATAGTGACGTGGGTTTGTTAGCTACATATCCTACAAGATTAATTGATTACCTCTGGAACAGCCAGGTCCGGATGGTATGGTACACAGGACAGGTACGTTTTGATAAACTTAGAGGAGAACAAGGGAAATGCGGCATTGCCAAGATCTGCAGCATCCGTCTCTGCCTTCCCTAGCCTTATTCAGTTGACTTCTCAGAGGTCTGACTGCCCCGGCTTTGACCCTTCCTGAGCCCTCAGCCTGTGCGGACAAGGAGAGGAAGCCTATTAGGGGTATCTCCCCGCAGCAGGGTAACCACAAGAGTCAGTGAACCTTGTGTCCACTATCCACCTCCCAACAAGCTTCTGATCCAAGAGTGAAAACAAAGACTTGAAAACACTGTTTTTCTCCTTGAAACGTTATATCCGCACTTGGTCTGAGCCTAACCAAGAATGACCATAAAGACAACCTTGCCAGGCCTACAGGGCTCTTGCTGACCTGGCTCGATGCCCTCCCACATTGGGCACCGAATCACGTCTCCTTACTGTCCCTTCGCGGGTTTTCCAAAACCCCTTCCCCTGAAGTGCTCCCACCTCTCCTCTCGTGAGTCAGTACTGCCCCCTTCCCTCAAATGCACCTGCGCAGGTAGGTAGCCTCTGCCTGTGGCCTGATACGCAGTGAGCCCTGGGACAGCGTCTACTCTCCAGCCGCACTGTCCTGTCACATTAGTCTAGAGCAGCGACCATCTGATTTTAGTTTTATTGCTGTGAACCCACCTGCTTCCTGGCGTATCTAAGCTTTTAATAATTTGCTTATGCTTTTTTCCTTCTTTGAGGTTTATCTTTCCTAATATCAGTGGCTCCCCTAGTGTTCACACAGAGAGAATATGCCTCTCTGACACTGGCTACACCAAACAGACTTGGAAGTACCCCGGTCCTAGCCCCAAGGAGACTTCCTACAGGCATCCTCTCCTTACCCTCTTCCTAACTGCCCCTCCCTCATCTGCGTTAAGAAGCCTCCAACCTTCACACATCTCTCTGCACTTCCCCAGAGAAAACCGAGAAGCAGGAATGCAGATCCAAGAGTGGAAATACCTTGGCTGAAACTCACAAAATGCTCCCATCAGGTCATCCTCTGAGAGCAGGCTGTGGGCAAAGAAAGGTGAGAAGGTACAAGGCCTATGGACTTACAGTGGGATGGACGGTTGACCCTCACCAAGCACAGACGCATCATCTCCTCCGCACACGACCGCAGACATGATCAGGCAACATGACAGAGATCACAAGCCCCCAACCGGCTCAGGGTGTCTCAGCTCAGCTCTGAACTACTGTGTGCCTTTCCTTCTGTCAGCCTCCATTGCCCAAGATATGAAATGAAGGCTTAGAAAGGGTGACCTCAAAGGTCTTTTCCAACATATAAAAGAAAAAGGCAATTCTGAATTTGTAGGGGAAGAGAGGAGAGATTTGCATAGAGCCTTTGAAGTTGCTGTGCAGGAGGAATGCACGTGCACATGAAGATAGCCATTCGTATGTTTCACTTATTAAAAGATGCTCTATTAACATTTCCTGGAAGATAGGAGACTGATCTCCAAATATATGGAATATTCTCACATGAGTACCCTCCTCAAGTAGAACTGTTCTGTATAAACCCATGAGGGGAACAGAAACTGATGGGTAGAAGACAGCGTTAGGCTTAATGTAGAAAAAATGTTTTATTCATCTTGGGGATGGTCCTAATATAGAATCAACTAAAAGCCTTCCACAAACACGCTGCTTTCTCCCGAAGAGGTCTCTGAGATTGGGAGTGTTTAAGTCTGCAAGCGTGAGCTGATGACGGCCGCCGCGCAACTTCTTTGCATAAAGGATCCTTCCCAGGGCCTCTCACAGCTTCCTGCCTCGGCCAACATCCTGTCCAACGGGAGGGCCTTTTAGCTCTCGGATCAAAGCCTCCGTGTGCAAAGTGTCCGCTGTTCATTAGTGAAATGTGACTTGCACCTGCTCCACTGAGGTGTGCCACTGTCACCGCGTCCCCCTCAGCTTCAGCGGGCTGTAGCGAGATCACAGGCCAGTCACTTGGGTGATGAAGGAAGCCACGCTCTGCCAGTCAAAGGCTGGACCAGCTGTGTGGGTCCTGTGTGAACCAGGTGCCTACCGCCTCCCCAGGGACCTGCGGCCAAGCCTTGGCAGCGAGGAGGACCAGCAGCTGCTCCTCCAGCGTCAGCTTCATCTGTCGGCCTCCTCCTCGGCCTGAGAAGCCAAGTGCAGTCTACTGGGAGGCTTAGCACAAGGAGAAGGAAAGACAACTTTGAGAGAGATACAAAAGATGGTTCAAGAAGGTTGGCTGAGGACTCTCCACAATAGCTAAAACACGGAAAGAGCCTAAGTGTCCATCAACGGACGAATGGATCAAGAAGATGTGGTTTATCTATACCATGGAATACTCCATGGCAATGAGAAAGAATGGAATCTGGCCATGTGTAGCAACATGGATGGACCTTGAGGGTGTTATGCTGAGCGAAATAAGTCAGGCAGAGAAGGACAAATACCATATGTTTGCACGTATAGGAGGATTAGGAGGAACTTGACGGAGGAACAAGGGGGAGAAGAAGGGGGGAAATGGTGGGGGAAAGGGAGAGAGGCAAACCATGAGAGACTCTTGAATGCTGAGAAACAAATTAAGGACTGATGGATGTGGGGGGGAGAGGGGAGATGGGCATGGAGGAGGGCACTTTGGGGATGAGCACTGAGTGTTATGTGGAAACTAATTTGACAATAAACTATTTGTAAAAAAAAAAAAAAAAGAAGAAGAAGAAGAAGAAGAAGAGGTTGGCTGAGGGAGTGAAAGGTAGAAAAGCAGTCAGTGTGAGAATGGAGACACATTTCTAAGCCTCCTGTATTCTGAGTGGCATCATCCTCGTGCTAGGACAAATGCCTAACAGAAATGTAGAAATCACAGTGAGCAAAACTGTTTAATATCAGTCAGCGGCACCCGGGTGGCTTGGTTGGTTAAGCCACTGACTCTTGGTTTCAGTGCAGGTCGTGATCTCATGGTTTGTGGGGTTTGACCCCATGTCAGGCTCTTCGCTAATAGCACGGATCCTGCTTGACATTCTCTCCCTCCCTCTCTGTCACTCCCCAACTCAGTCTCGCTCTCAAGATAAACATTTTTAAAAAATACTATCAGTGATGTTTTTTAAAAAAACTTTAATGTTTATTTTTGAGAGAGAGAGAGAAAGAGCATGGACAGGGGAAGGGCAGAGAGAGGGAGACAAAATCTGAAGCAGACTCCAGGCTCTGAGCTGTCAGCACAAAGCCAGACACGGGGCTTGAACTCAAGAACCAGTATATCATGACCCGAGCTGAAGTCAGACACTTAACTAAGCCAACCAGGCGCCCCAATCAATGATATTGTTATTGATTGTAGATTTGAAATCCATGCCAACATTGATCCAAATAAAGCACTGGTCACGAGAAAAGTTCACAGCCTGGATTTAGATGATCAGACATTGCCATTTGTCCTGCAGGGATGCTCATTTTCATGAGGTTTCATGAACAAGGATGGACAACAGCAGCGGAAATAAGATTACTATCGGTTCCTATGAGCTTTCCTGGTTATAAGGCTCACTCTTTATCAGGACTCAGGAAGCACAAATAGGCTGTAACTAACTGTATGCATTTGGGCCTTAAATAATATATTGTGTGTTCTTTTTCTAGAAAATATCTAAATACCACCAAGCCACTCAGCCAATGGCCTATGCGCCATTGGATCCTGCCATCTCCTCATTAGATCCAAATGATATTATTCAACTAGGTGGGACCGGGAGTGAACAACCAATTGGCCAAGTGAGTTACTTCCTCCTCCAAAAGGCGCTTCCTTGCACAGTGTCCTTGGAGCTGTGGCACATGGCTCCTTCCCAAGCAGTAAATCCCAGCCAGGAAGAGGCAGGGGGTGGGGAGACAGGGGGTGTAAAGGACACTGTTGTGCAGTGACTCATCCTCTAGCTGACTTCATTCACTTCTGTGTTTGTAGCCAGTCGGACAGCTGTGTTGGCCATGTGAAGTCAGAGAATTTTTTTGTTCCAAAGACAGGAAGATGGGATGGGGGAAACAGATAAAACAGTGGCTGTGTGTGTGTGTGTGTGTGTGTGTGTATAGCCATAATTGCTGCATGACTTCAGTCCTCTGACCAGCTAACAGTCACTGCATTACTCATCAGCCCTCAAAGGACGAGATGGGCCCAGATGGATTCAACATGAAGGGAGACGGGCCTGGCAGCAGAGACTCAGGTTCAGGAGAGGGTGCTTGCTGACTTGCAGTGAGGTGAGGGGCAAATGCCCACGGTGAAAGAATGTGGTCCTTGTCTAGAAACTGAGGAAAATCAGGCTACTACAAACATAAACAAGGACCTTGCAAAATGTTCACACTCTGGGGAGAGAAACAACTAAGTTTAGCCAGAAATGTAAGCAATGCTTCCAGATCCCAGAGAAGGAAGAATTTAGACTCTCTGCACCTAGATATCCTGAGACAACCACAGCGTTGTATCCAAACTGTCCAAACAATGCAAATGGGGCCATAGCCAATGTCACTTACACCCTCAGATCCCTGCATATGCTGTTCTTTGTCACTTCTCAATGCTTGCTGCCTCCTACTTTCTGCAAAGAACTACAGCAAACCCCCAACATTCACTTCAAAACTGCAGCTCAGGCCTCAACTTTTGAATACAAGGAACAGCCAACTATGGCTAACAGCCCAAGTTCAGCCCACCACCTCTTCTGCCAGTAAAGATTTTTGGGAACTGAGAATTCACTTATAATGTGTATGATTGCTTTCCTGCTAGAATGGCAGAACTGAGTAGTTGTGACAGAGACTAAAGTCTAAACTATTGGCTACCTAGCCTTGCAGATAGTTTGTTGACCCTGCTCTAATACATAGCAGAAACCATCTCTTACTTCACCGAGAAAATGTGCCGGTGAATTCCTTCAACCTTTGACACAACATCTATTAAATAGTCTACAGCTGTTTCTCTTCCATCTGGGCCTGTCCAGATTCAGTGGAGGAAGGTGCCTCCTCTCTTAATCAAAACCAATCTGTCCACTCTGGGAAGAGAGGAATTAGAACCAGGCATTCACATCTTCCCTAAGTACTTCCCACTCAGAATGAGTTCAATGCCCACTCTTCAATGCTCCAAAAACCATCCTGTGTGCTTTGCACATTTTCTTTGTAGCATCTTTTTACATACATGTACCCATTTCCTCCAAGTACATCACACTGTAGTGATTTAGGATAGGATAGGGCACAACAACAAACAGATTTCAGTAGTTTGGTACAGGTTTTCTTCTCAATCATACAAAGTCTGATGCACATTGGTAGGAATTCCCTCCATCTGGCAATCATGGGCCCAGGCTCTTTCCACTGTGAAACACTGTCAGGTCAACACCTCACTTCCTGGGTCATGGCACCACAGGAAGAGAGAGCAAGGAAGTAGTGTACTGGCTTTTAAATGCCTCAAGCCATGAATTGCATTCACATCTCACGACTAGAACTAGTTACACAATCCCAGGTCCTCCAGGGGGCTGAGCAACATAACCTGCTATGTGCTCAGGAAGAATTCAATATGGCAAACACTGGGAACTTCTACCACCTCCAATCTCGTTTGTTCTTGTGCCCCAATACCTGGAAGAGGGACAAGTCCTGCAAGAGGGAACAAAGATCTGCTGACCTGCATTGACTCTGCCTCATGAACTTAAGGGAAGTCTTCAAAGAGGAGATCAGGCAGTGGAGAAAAGTCCCCTACCAAGTCCTAATCCCAGGAAAGGAGTCTGAAACAAGAGAAGAATCAACAGACAGCATTGCTAAGGAATCCAAGTACATGAATTAAGATAAGAATAGTCAATAATACCACATGCCACAGAGGAAATAAATAAGAACATGACTGAAAACAGGCTACTGGATTTGACAGTTAGGTCATTAATGGCTTTTCTCTGGTGCAAGCCAAATCTCATTATGGTGAGTTTTAAGAGGGAATCCTAATCATTTCAGTGAGCTAGAGTTTCATCGTATGAATGCTGGTTGAAACAGATGGCTGTTTGAGATTTGTGGATGTTTTGTTACTCTGAGATTTTTAACCCTAATAAAATTTCTTGCCATGAAATAGTAATGATAAATATAGCTACCATTCATCACACATTCACTATGTGCCCAGTACTCTGTTAACTACTTTACTCACATTATGGCTAATATTTAATAACAATCCTAGAAAGAAGGCATTGTTATATTCTGGTCCCACAGTTAGTTCATACTGCAGTGAGAAGGGGGCCCAGTCCAGGTTGGTTCCAAAATTTCTCCTTTCTCAACTACATCACAGTCTCATCCCCCAAAACATGCAGTGGTTAAAACCGTGACCAGTGGATCCAGGGCACTCCTTAAAGAATAAAATGTCAAGGTGAAATGACTTTCTCATGTTGAATTAGACTACCCTTTTTATTTTTAGCCTCAGACTCATTCCATGCGAAGGCATATTATGTTCTCAAGTTGTCTTCACCTTGAGAAAATTATACAATGAATACAGATTCCAAGCTTTTTTCAGTTCTTTCCTCTTTGGCTTACTTTTCAATACCTCAGCCTTCTTTTTACTTCTGCAAGTAATAATTTGACAACCGTATTATTTTTGACGTTGTTTAATTCTCAGATGTTTTTCTTTCATACAAAATGATGAACATATTTGGATAATGATCATAGATTAACAAATAAGTATACTTCTTAAATCTTGTAGACAAAACAGTGTCAAGTATATACTCATTTAGTTGCAGTTGGATTGAGAGAGTGTCTTTGAAAGACTGTCTTTGGGTCAATAGGGAACTGATAAGGAAGACTTGGAAATGCTATGCTGGCCATACCAAGAGGCAAGAAGTTCAACTATCATTCATTTAAAGGTCCCCAAGAACAGAATGCTTATTCTCACCTTTGGTTAGTATAGTCTGATAGCTCTATGGTGCTTGAAAAGTTGGCTTTTTAAATTTCTATCTGCTATTGGCTCTTTGTTTGGGCCATTTGCAACACGACTTATGAACACAGTGTTCATATAAGTTTCCATATATCGCTTTTCATTAAAAACTTCTTCAGACTTTCTGGGTGAGGGATATTGACATCTATTACACCCTGGCCTATTAAATCAGAAATGTATGTGGCTTAACATTTATAAACTTCATTGTAATTTTTATCCTAACCTTCACCAGGAACTCCAAATTGAAGTATTGCTTTTTCAGAATCTGAAAATTAAATGATTAAAATTAATCATTTTATGTGGATCCTTAGGAATGATTGTTATAAAATATTAATCAGAGGGGCACCTGGGTGGTTTAGTCAGTTAAGTATCTGACTTTGGCTCAGGTCATGATCTCATGGCTGGTGAGTTCGAGCCCTGCATCAGGCTCTTTGCTGTCAACTCAGAGCCTGGAGCCTGCTTCAGATTCTGTGTCTGTCTCTGCCCCTCCCCTGCTCTCTCTCTAGTACAAACATTTAAAAATTTTTTAATACAATATTAAGCAGAATATTAAAGGTACATATTATTTATTAACATATCAAAGCCTAAGTGAATGAACACCTGAAGTGGGCAGAGTACCAGAAAGATTCTATGTACCCGGTGTGTCATAATACAGTAGGAAAAAAAGGAAATTAGGTGAAAGGATTTGCATTAAAAACATGCAAAGCATTATGCCCACAGGTGCAAAATAACTAACATCTGTCTTAAACTTCTGTGTAGTACTCAATACCCAATTTACAGAATGAGTAATTTGAGTACCTTATGATAAATAGTTCACTTTAACAGATTCATTGAAGGTTTTCCTTAAATAGCAGACTCATACGTATTTCTGCCATGATTCTCTGGAAGCTTAATTTCCTACGCGATTCCTAACATTTTCCCCTACACTGTTGACACCCTACTTCAGTCCTGACACCCTACTTTCAGTGGATGGACTATACTTTACCTCACAGAGAAAGTAGAAGCCATCCTCCTGCATCTTATCAGCTTCTCCTTCTCCCTTTGCTACAATGAAGGTAGTATCTCCCTCCTTTCAAGGTTCAGCCCCTGTCCATACATTCTGGGTCCCACATCTCCCTACTGATTTCAAACTTCACCCCTTCAGTTGTCCCCTCTTTTGCTTCAGACTTAGATCTGCAATTAAATACATTTAATGTTAAAGGCCAGCCTTTCAACCAAAGTTCCGCCAGGCATCGTTTGGTTGGTGAGAGTTAACCCTCTGTTTTCTCAAAAAGGGCTTCTACAGATATTTCCTGAGTTCTTACAAATTTGAAACTGTTTTGTAGCCTTTTAGACATGAAAGACATCTTGGCCATATATAAAATCTCTGGCTTATTCTTTCCTCCCTTAAGTCTCTTGTAAGTATTATTCCACCATTGTCGGGAATTGTTTAGAGAAGTCCGATGCCTGCCCAGCTGCATTCCACATAAGTGACTAGATATTTTCACCTGTTCACCCAAAATATTCTTTCTTTAATCGCTTTAAGGATATGACTTGATCCTGACCTTTCTAAGTCAGTTTTCCTTGATACATGGTAAGCCCTTCAAATATGTAGATTCATGCCTTACCTTATTTTTAGAAAAGTTTACTTGAATATTTATATGTTTGTTCTTCTGTTTTGGTTTAGTTGGTGGGGGAGGGGGGAGACCCCATATGTATGTTTGCTTGTGTTTTATTCCTATAAGTTTGCCTCTAATCCTTTTTCTTTCTGTATTTCTTGTTCACTTCATTTGCTTTTCTCGTATCTACATTTTCCCCTACTATGCTTTCAATGGGATCTACTCTTCTTGTGTTTTAAATTTAGTCATGACTTCTAAAACAATGATTTTTCTTTCATGATTTCTGCCAAACTCTAATTCAAATCTTCCTTCATTCAACATCTCCTGCTGTCCAGTCCTGAGTCATTACATTTCTGCTTTGTATACCGTCATTAATAACTATTACTCTATTTAGTTTTTTACACATGGAATGTTACATTAAAATTTTTATCTGCTTCTTGGCAATAGTTTTCTGGTGCATTTCATTGGTCTAGAGAGGAAATTTTCTGATTCTTTTTCACAATTAAATACCATCTCTGTGCAGATGCTCTTCCAACACCTTTTTGTTGTTACTCATATTTGAATGAGTTTAATTTTCCTGTACCAGCTCTTTACAAAGGTTACAAGGGGGTAGAGGGAAGGCCTAAGGAGTTCCAGTCTGCCAAGCTTTACAAGTCGTAGGCTTTTTCTGTTCCAGTCTGTTGCAACAGCCTGTTTCCCTTAAAAAGGAAGCTTCTGTCCAACCACATTCCTTTTACTCTTTAGGTTCCGAAGGGATTCTACCCATGTGATCTTCCAGTTTCTTCACCAGCTACCACCACACAGGACCCATCCCTCCTTTTCTAAGGTAGCTGACCCACTTTTTGTTGGTGCATTTTGGCTTCTACTTTCTGCTATTTGCCATCTGCGTAGCCCTCAGGCCCTTCCCATCACCCCACGCTTTCCATCTCCTCCAAAGCGAAAAACATCTCAGTTTGCCCTGCATTGAGGAGTTTCCTAAGACATGGGACTTCCAGTGTGAAAGCCAGGAGAGGTCCAGGCAAACTGGAACAAGCTGGTCATCCTGAATTGATCCTTGCTCACTGCAGTTGCCATTGAAGATGGGATCCTCCATTTCTGGAAGTGAACACTTCTTGGCTTTTCTAAAATTCAGCATAGCTGATGCTACCCCTTCATGTCCTTCCCCAACTTACATGCAGCATCTTGCCTGCTTCCCCTGGCCTCGACCATTTCTGGCAAAACATAGAATTTGTAATTTTAAGAGATAGCTGGGTTTAAGAGAATCACTGCAAATGGAATTTGTGGATTTTTTTCCTTCAACTTCTTTCTCTGTATAATTTGCAAGAGGTTAAGTGGGAAACCTCAGGTTAAGCCTCTCCCATGTGTCCTTGGAGCTCGACAGATAGTTTCTATGGTCTTCACAGAATTCCAGGTGCAAGAGCCTTGCAAGAGCACTTTTATTAGAATTGAATTTCTTGACCAAGTGAACTCTGCAATTAAGACTGTGATGCTCAGGGATGCCTGGGTGGCTCACTCAGTTAAGCATCCGACTCGTGATTTTGCCTCAAGTCCTGAGCTCATGGTTCAGAAATTCGAGTCCCACATCAGGCTCTACCCTGATAGTGCAGAGCCTGCTTGGGATTCTCTCGCCTCCTCTCTCTCTCTGCCCCTCCCCCACTCATGCATGCATGCTCTCTCTCAAAATAAACTAAGAAAAAAAAAAACAACTGATGCTAAGAATAAGCAGACTGTGTAAGCAATACCCCATACAAAATGATAAGCTAACAAGATGAATTTCAGGATGTGTATGCTACATGTCATGAAAGCGCATTAAAGCACATAAAAGCACAAAAGCCATATTATAAATATCAAGTGCTATGCAAATAAAAATAGTATAGGAAATGCTGATAACTAAAAAAAAAAAAATCCCAACAAGAGATGAACAACAGCCTATATAGAATGTATACAGAACACAGAGTTAGGTTTTGAATAAACCATCTGTGGATAAGAAACTGCTGTTTCTTGAGTATGGCCGAATTCCTAACACGAGTAGAATAAATTGGCAGACTGAATGTTCCGATATGCAAATCATTGTGTCAAATTCTGCTTCATGGGTTATTCTATTTAATCCTAACAACTTTTCAAGGTAAATGTAGTGAGGTTAAATGTCAGCAAAGTTAAAATATCCAAGTTCATTCAGCAAGGACATAGCAGACCTAGGATTCAAACCTGGGCATCTCTGAGGCCAGTGCCTACATGGCTTGTTCTATGACCTTGCCCCTTTTTCCATCAAAGAAAAGAATGAATGAAAGTTCAGTACATGGAAGAGAGACCATGAGGGAGACAGTAACTTAAAACAGGGGGCATGGAGAGGGCAGTCATGGACTGCCATGGAGGCGGGAAAAGCTCAAGTGTAAATACTCTAACTGCATGACAAACACAGAGGGAGAAAGAAAGTCAGCAACCATATTTATTAAGATTTCTTAATGCAGTTGCTTCGACAGGCTGGAGACATTTAAAACATGAACACCACAGTGCATGTGGGTTCATCCTCTGACAGAAGCCCATTTTGACGAAGTGGGAATTAAATTCACAAATTTAAGAAACTACAATAGTTTACCAAATTTCTTCCTGCTGTTATGAAAAATAATATTGTGATGGGGAATGAGATTAAATCTTCCACAAATGAAATTTAAGAAAAAAAGAACAAGAGTGGCAGGCTAACTGGTCTACCAGAGGAAATAGAATTATCAGGTCTAATTCTTAGAAAGTGGTTTGCAAAAAGTCTGATTCTTCATGTCACTGAAAAGCTATTAAAATTAGATAAGCTCCAAGCATTTCAAAGTGTTAGTTTATAACCCCTTCCTAAATTATAAATGTCATGCATCCAAAGACTCAGGTGACCAGGATGACATCACTGGAATCGTCTTCACCCTCAGTCAAACCTCATAAGGACCCTACTGGGAGCAAAGCCCTATGCATGTTTGACCTTGGCTTCTGCAAAGTGCCCCATGAATGGGGAAAAATTTTGAGTTGCAAGCCTTTAGCTGATAGGAGGAAAGTGCACAATGTAGGAAGTTGACTGATTTGAGGGTCATATGCAGCCTTGACCAGAAACCTCCCTGAGACACCATAAATCTTAATTTCATTAATTTCTAGCTATTCCAGTATTTTATTCAATAAGGAAATAAAACACTAATCCTTTATCTCCAGATACTGATGCATTTAGATTCCATTAATCTTTCTCTAGCTACTTCAATCCATACTGACCTCCTCTTCCTCTGAAAATTATTACTGCATCTGATGCAATATAATTTGACCCTTGTCTTTTTTTGGCGGGGAGGGTGGGAGTTTGTGTAGGTAAACTTTGACTCAAACTACAGGAGGAATTCTTGCATTAGTTTCAAACATTGTGATCAGCCAGAGCAGATACTTGACATATATTAATTCACTGACCACAAGGGAGGGAATATTTAAATGGAAGGAGTCAAGGGAAGGGAATAATGAAATGCAAAGCATAGAGCATGTTGGGGAATGGGAAGCTTTCATCAAGTATCACATCATTGGATTGTGGGCAGAAAGATGTACAAGGAATACTGGACCCCTGAGAGAAGGGAGGACAGTAGTATTAATAGAAAAAGGCAGGAGAATGTTGATTGTTGTATCCAACTATCATATACAAATTAAATGCTACATTGAAGATTATCTCTTCAGTAACTTCCTGCATAGCTTCAGAGAAAGACATAGATCCAAAAAGAAAAAGAAAAAAAAAGAAAAGAAAAGAAAAGCACATTCCCCTCTCCAGTAAGGTCAACCACAGGGATCAATATGGTAACACTTCTCAAAGCCAACTTATTTTATCCCAGAAACAAATATGAGAATATACCAAAGACAAATGCCATTTGTCCAAGAAAATAGAAATCAAACCCTTGTTAAACCTTCAGTCCACTGAATTAAATGTGTTGTCTCTTCAGCATTTCATTTATTCTTTCCTCATCCTGCATGGGTATTTCTAGTTTCCAAGTTTAAGAAAATCAATATTAAGAGGCTCCTGGGGTAGCTCAGTTAGTTAACCGTTGACTTCGGCTCAAGTCATGATCTCATGGTTCATGGGTTTGAGCCCCATGCTGGGCTCTGTCCTGACAGCTAAGAGCCTGGAGACTGCTTCAGATTCTGTGTCTCCCTCTCTCTCTGCCCCTCCCCTGCTCATGGTCTGTCTCTGTCTCCCTCTCAAAAAAAAAAATTGTTAGTATTAACAAATCATAGAATGTGGAATTTCATGCTTTATGTATATAATATTATATATACTAGATCATTCTTCATTTTCAGGACTTCCTTAAATACAAAGCATCAATAACACTTCTGTTAAATGAGCGAAAATGTTAAGGAACAGAGAAGTCAGACCGTATGGAAAACAATTTTCATTCTTAAAAAGCTTAATCATCGAGAGGACAACTTCAGAAGATGGATGCATTATAATAGATCCATATGACAACAGATTTTAATTTTTCTCTTATTTTATCTTGGCTTCCAGGGGACAAAATTGAATCTATGATAAGGGTTTTAAAATCTGAATCGCCCTCAATTTGGTTTGACAAAGTTATGCATGACACTAAGAAATTCTAAGGTGCAGTGCTGAGAGAGGGGAGAAAGGCAAATAGGATGCAGATAATTAAAGGTATACAACAGACAAGCTCTGTTTCTTCTCTCCAGTTTCACCGGTCTCAATGTGTTCTAGTCTTTCTTTAAAACAGGTGTCTAACTTGTTACACTAGCTGGGGAGAGGAGAAACCAGTTATCTAAAATTGATTACAGAGACTCTTGAATGCTGAGAACAAACTGAGGACTGATGGAGGTGGGGGGAGGGTCAGGGGGGTGATGGACATGGAGGAGAGCACTTGCGGGGATGAGCACTGGGTGTTATATGGAAACCAACTTGACCATAAACTATTTAAAAAAAAAAAAAACCACATGGTGGCAACTGACAACAAAAATCACCTATCCTTTGTCTTCAAAAAAATAAAATAATAAAAATAAAATACAATAAAATAATAGAAATAAAATAAAATAAAATAGATCTCAGGAAAACTCAAGTGTGCCTCTCTGCTTTTGAAAATGAGGCTCATATTTTGGTTACTTTTTCTATTCATTTAACCAGCATAACACGTATGGCATAACGTAATCTGAGTTACACAATGACAATTAACACATTACACTTGAACCTAAAAGAACTTAAAATCAGATAAAGAAGAGATTCTAAAAATTATAACTGAAGGTGGTAAACATGGGCAGATCAAGGCAATAATAGTACTGAGTGTAGTTTGACCAAGTACAACCCAGGGCTCCACACTCAAGTTTCGCTATATGAGCTGCATTTGTTGAATTCTTTGGCAACTGGTTCACAGTCATTCTTTTAACCCTAAATTCTGCGATCATCCCACATGACTTTATTATCTTCATGGCCAATCCAACTTTATGACCTCAGAAACTTCCTCTCCCATGCCACTTTAACTAACCTCTCCCATTGACGTCACTCAGAGTTGTTCCATCTCTGAAACCACTCATTAATATCAGCCACCCTCTAACCACAGATTACGGTCATTCCAGCCTACACACTTGGTTACTTCCAACACACATGTTCCTCAGTCTTGTTGAAACCTCTGGGACACTTACTACTTTTTCTTTTTCCACACCTTCCAGGCTTCATCTCTCCTTTTTTTTATTTAAGATTCTGTGGTTTATAATCTCAACCACTCTCTATTATTTCCCCCAGCTTTATTGAGATGTAATTGACATAGAACATTGTGTGAGTTTAAGGTACACAACATGATGATTTGATACACGTATGTTGCAAAAGGATTAGAATAGAATTAGTGAACACCTCCATCATTTGACATAATTCTCATCTTTCTGTGTGTGGTGAGAACATTTAAGATCTTCTCTCTTAGCAACCTTCAACTATATAATTCAATATTGTTAACTATAGTCACCTTGCTGTATAATACATCACCAGAACTTAAGTCATTTTATAGCTCCAGTTTGTACTCTTTGACCAACATCTCCTCATTTCCCCCACCCCGAGCCCCTGATAACTACCACTCTGCTCTCAGTTTCTATGAGTTCAGCTTTTCTAAATTCCACATATATGTGAGATCATACAATATTTATCTTTCTTGCTAATGTTAAAGAACTTCCTTGCCCTACTATCTTTAATTGCAACTGCTAACAAAATCTCAATCATAGATGAATTCAAGTATACCACACTCAATGAATGCTTCACCAGTTTCTAAGTAATACCAGAGGAATTCAACCAGACTGACTGGAACCGTCAAAAATTCTTATCAGTGAGTTCATTTGGCCCCTAAAATCTGTCTCTCATCCCAAACTCTCCCATTTTCTACTTCAGTTACAAAGTTTCTTACATATTCCCAATATTTCCTCTATCATATAGCAGATGACCTCTTGCAGAAAATAAAAATTATCAGATAATAACTCCCTCTACTGCCCAAAGAAGCCACACTCATACTCATCTTTCATTCCTATAAGATCAATCCTTCTATCCATATTCCAGATTCAGTCCTCTTTGTTTTGATCAAGAACTTTTTTTATTAAATGTGTCTCTCTTGTATGATTAATATCTTTCTTGTTGGGCCCTTTCTACTAGATTCAACCAGGTTCATGTGTCTCTAAATTTTCAGAGGCTCCCATGTACTTCTCACCTATTCTAACACTATAACTCTCTCCTCCTTTCATGGAAAAACTCTCCAAGGACTGTCAAGAGTTAAAATTCCTTTATCTTCATATCTCAAAATTCTTTGTGCACTCCAATCTGGCTTTTCTCACGTGTACCACTCAGTTCCATCACAACTGTATAAGGAGTTCAATGACTTTCATGTCATCAGTTCTTATATGCCCTTAATTTTATCTTATTTGACACCTCAAAACATGCAACATTGTTATTCACTTCCTCTAACTAAAACATTTTGCTTCCTTGCCCTAACACTCTTCTAACTTGATTTCCTGGTCAATACACTTCAGTCTCCTTTCCTAGGTACTCCTCCCTTACCCACTCTTTGAATAATGGAGTTCCTTTGATCACATTTCATTGGGAATTTTCTGACTGTGTAGGACCTTACAGAAATACTTCAAAAAAAGTCAACCACCACCAAATAATTAAAACAAATAACAATAAACTCTCAAGAGAGAATATAATTTCGAGAAGTCTCACATTGTGTATCATTTTAAATGCCCAGTTTTCAACAAAAAATTATTAGATAGCCAAAGGCACACAAAAAAAGTATTGTCTGTGTAGAGAAAAAGCAATGAATTGAAACTGTACTTGAGAAAACTCAACAGTGGACTTACTAAACAAAGATTTTAAAACTGCTAGTTTAAGTATATCAAATAACTAAATGAAACAATGCCTAATTAGTGTAAAGTAGGAGAACAAGCAAATTAGGAGTATCAGTAAAAGAATGTAAATTCTCAAAAAGAACCAAATAGAAATTCAGGAGTTGAAAAGTACAATAATTGAAATGAAAATGTCACTAGAAGTCATTTGAGCATGCAGAAGAAAGAACAAGCAAATGTAAAGGTAGGTTGACTGAAATCATCCAGCCTAAAGAACAGAGAAAAAAAAATGAATAGAGCCTCAAAGATGTATGGGACACCAATTAAGCATACCAAGTACATATAATGTGAGTCACAGGAGAGACAGAAGTAGAAACAGTATTTGAAGAAATAACGGCAGAAAACTTTCCAAATTTGATTAAAGAAAAAAAATCTACATTTCTTAAAAAGCTTTAAAAACTCTAAGTAACAGGGTACCCTGGGTGGCTCAGTCAGTTGAACATCTGAGTTCAGCTCAAGTCATGATCTTACAGTTCATGAGTTTGAGCCCCACATTGGGGGCTCTTCAGATCTTCTGTCCCCCAACCCTCTCTCTCCAAAATGAACAAAAATAAAAAAAATTTTTAACTCCAAGTAAGATCAACTCAAAGATATCCACATCTAGACACATCATAAACTGTCAGAGTAAAAGATTTCTTGAAAGCAGAAAGAAAGATGTAATCATGTGTAAGAGGTCCTCAACAAGATTCACAGTGACTTCTCATCAAAAAACAGACCTAGAAAACACTAGTATGGCTTGTTCAAAGTTCAGAAAGACTACCAACCTGCCAATGGGATAAAAACCTGTATCAAAACTATCGTGCAAAAATAAAGGAGAAAATGGGACATTTCCAAATAGACAAAAACTGAATTTGTCATTAGCAAACATACTATATAAGAAATACCAATGTGAGTCTTTTCAGTTGAAATGAAAGCATACTGAATAGCAGCTCAAGTCCACATGAAAAAATAAAGATCTAGAGAGATAAAGGTAAGTCCATGAACAAATACAAAAGATAAGTGTATTTTTTGCTTGTAACTTTTTCTTCTCACTTAAAAGACAACTGCACATAGTAAATTTATATGGAAGGGTACAAGAATGTATAAGTATATAATTTGTATGCCAATATTAGCACTAAAAGGAAGGAGAAAAATGGAGTTACACAGAAACAAAGATTTTGTATAGTCTTGTAGTTATCTCTATTAATTCATAACTTAAATTGTTAGGAATTGAGATGTTAATTATAGTTTCTAGCATGATCATTTAAAACAATTCAGTAATATTTAATAAAACAAGGGAATTACAATAGTGTACAAAAAATTTTAACTCGAAAAATTTTTTAACTCAGCCAGTAGTAGAGGAACAGAGGAAAAATAAGATAAGACATATAAAGAAAAGCTTTGCGCAGTGGCAGTATCGTAGCCAATGAGGTTTATCCAAGGCGCAATTATTGCTAATTGAAGACATAAAAATAAATAGCAAAGCAGCAGAAATAAATCCTACTTTATCAGTATTACATTAAATGTAAATGGACTAAACACTATAATTAAGACAGATGGATAAAATGGATAAAAACAGAAAATATGAACCAACTATATACTGTGTACAAATGATACATTTTATATTCAAAGACACAAACAGAATGAAAGCAAAAGGATATGCTATGAAAACTACAGCCAAAAGAGAGGTGGAGTGGCTGGTGTAACATCAGACAAAACAGACTTTAATACAAAAGTTATTACTAAAGATAAGAAAGGACATTTTATAATGATAAAAGGATGAGTCAATCAAGAATATATAATAATTATAACAAACTACATGAAGTAAAAACTGACAGAATTAAAGGGAGAAATCGACCATTCAATACTAACAGTTGGAGAGTTCGATACTGCATTTCAATGATCGATAAAGTAACTAGACAGATGATCAACAAGTAAATATTTGAGCAACATAAACAATATCTAAAATATATCTATAGAACATGCCACCCAACAAGGATAAAATTCTTCTCAAATGCATGTACAACAATCACCAGAATGGACTATATATTAGCCCACAAAACAAGTCTCAAAAATTTAAAGGGATTGAATTCATAAGAAGTATGTTCCCTGGCCACAGTGGAATGGAATCAGAAATCAATAATAGAAGGATATTTTGGAAAATTCCTAAATATGTATTCACCATATTAGTAGAATAAAGAGTAAAGAGCAACAAGATTTTTGATTTCAGGGTTGTAGGTTGAAACCCCACATTGGTCATAGAGATTACTTAATAAAAAAGCCACAACATCACCTCAAAGGATGCAGAAAAAGCAGTGGACAAAATCTCAAACCATTATATGACAACAACATTCAACTCACTAGGAATCGAAAGTGTTCCTCAACCTAACAAACCGTACCTGCAAAAAGCCTACAGTTAACATGGTAAAGCACCAAAAGCTTGAAAGACCAAGAACAAAACAAAGATGCCCACTCTTGTCACTTCTTTTCAACATTATACTAGAGATATGGATATATATGTATTAAGGGCCAATAATCACATGAAAAGATCCTGAACATTATTAGCTACTAGGAAAATACAAGTCCATACCATAAAAGGATGCCATTTCACACCCACTAGGAGGGGTCCAATGAAGAAGACAGACAGTAACAATTGTTGGTGAGGCTGTGAAGGAACTGGACTCTCACACACTGCCAGTCAGAATGTAAAAGTTGCAGCCACTTTGGACAACAGGTCAGCAGCAACTCAAAAATGTCAAAAATACAACCCCAGCAGGTCCACTCCTAAGTGTATACCCAAGAGAACTTGAAACACACAAGAGTTTGTACATGAATGTTCACAGCATTATTCATAACAGCGAAAAAGTTGGAAAAGTCTAAATGCCCATTAGCTGATAAACAAAATGTGGTGTATTCATACAATGGAATATTTTTCAGCCATAAAAGAAGTAAAATACTGCTATTTGCTGTAACGTGAAAGAACCTTGAAAACATTATGCTACATGAAAGAAACCAGACACAAAAGACCACATATTGTATTATTCCACTTAGTTGGAGTTTCCATATAGGTAAATTAATGGAAACACAAAGTAGATTAATAGGTCCTATTAATAGATTAATAGGAACTGTAGGGATGGGTGAGTCAACAGTGACTGCCAGTGGGTAATGGGTTTTCTTGTGGGGTCACCAAAATGTTCTCAAGTTAGATTGCAGTGATGGTTCTACACTCTGAATATACAAAAACCACTTTAAGTAGATGCATCTTTTTGTATGTGGAGTATAGACCAATTAAAAAAAAAAGACTTCTGTCATTCAGTGATGCCACATCTAGGCATATATTCTATGAAGAAGCTCTCTCAAGAGACACAGACAAGAATGTTTATTCCTGCATTGTTTGTGGAAAAAATAGAAACAGATTAAAGATCCATCAATAAGACAATCAATAAATTGTGATCTTTGTATATAGCAGGATACTCTAGAGCAGTTTAGATGCACAAGGGGATGTATATTAATGTATATTGTATGAGAAGCTAGAAAAGCAAAGAATACATTTAAAGATATGTGATAGAAACAGCAACATCAGTATTATAAACTGTTTATAGATAACACACAGAAGTGTAAAATACTCACAAGAATTAAAACTCCAAACTAAGGATACTTTGTTCCCTCTGCAGATGCCAGGAGAGGAAGGAGATCAGGTTCATTACTGGACTTTCAACTCTATCTGTAAGATTTTAACTTGTCATGGAGAAGGGAGGAACAGGAAGGAGGGGGGAAGAAGGGAGAGAGAAAAAACTTATATGAACGAGCTGAGTGGTAAATACATGATTTATTATATTAGTGTCTATGCTTTCCTATGTGTGAAATGTTCTAGAGTAAGATGAAAGACATGCTAATCTTTGTGTGTGTGTGTGTGTGTGTATACACATTTACTCACATGGATATGGATAGATACAGATATGACCAAAACATCATTAGATTTAATTGGTCTTGAGCTCATCAGCACTTCAAAGTATAGAGAACAAAGAAGTTAGGGCTAAAAGTGGCTTACTAGTGTATCTTTGCTAATTAATTTCCTATGAGATCTCTATAGAAATCTTAAGATGAAATTTTTACTGTTTAAAAAATGAATCCATGATTATTCCCAAATTTGGAAACTACAAATAATGCAATATGAAATTATATATAATCATACTGCTGATATAAAGCCACTATTTATAGTTGTCTCTTCTCCCCAGTCTTTTTTCTACGGAGACAGATCTTTTTGTATAAAATTAGTGTCATGTTGGGGCGCCTGGGTGGCTTAGTTGGTTAAGCGTCCGACTTTCGCTTAGGTCATGATCTCGCAGTTCGTGGGTTCGAGCCCCGCGTCGGGCTCTGTGCTGACTGCCAGCTCAGAGCCTGGAGCCTGTTTCAGTCTGTGACTCCCTCTCTCTCTGACCCTCCCCTGCTCACGCTGTCTCTCGCTCTCTCCTAGAAATAAATAAAACATTTTAAAAATATATTAAAAAATAAAAAAATAAAATTAGTGTCATGTTACTCACATGTAAATTCGATGGCCATTTATCTGCTGAAAACCTCCAACGGTTGTCTAACACCCTCCTATAAAATCTAAACTCTAGCTAACCTTGGCCCTGAGACCACGCATGATGCAAGGCTGCCTGCCTCCTCTCCCATTCTCCTGCCTATTCTACATAAACCTCACTAGCCTTCTCGTGGGACTAAGCTTGCTCCCAGCACAGGACCTTTGCATGTGCTTTTCTTTCTTCCAGGGATGCTCTCCCCTCGTAGGATTATTTGAATTTCTGTTCATCAAATATTCGTTCATCTACCTCTTCTACTCTACATAGAATGGTTTTCCCTCTCGCATGGAGATTAGACCTGTCAGAATGATTTGCAAATAGGAATTTGCAGTAGAATGTCAGCAAACATGACACAAACAGTGGCTGGCAGTACGCTTGCGTGATGGGGTTTGTCCTCTCGAGACTCTGTCCTCACCATGAGGGGCACACGCCCCAGATGACCTGCTGGTCCAAGGAGGAGGAGGAAACTCACATGACCCAGACCTGTGCATAATTTTCAACTTGGTGCCAGGCTCAAACGCAGACTGCATCAGCTAAACCCTGTCTACCCACCTCTAAGAATGTGGAGAGAATAAATTGTTTTACCTTCAACCATGGAGTTTTGCAGTGATTTGTTAGTATTATGACAATTGTTCATGGATATAGTCCATATTTTTTGCATACTTAATCTTGTACTCAATCCAGATCCTGATACACTTTCTATCCCCTTGATTCTATTATACGTATCTGTAACATGGACCATAATCATACATGAATTTGCTTGTTGTCTTCCCCAATAGTATGTAAGGCTCATGAGAGTAGAGACTCTATACTGTGCACTATAGTTCTTCCACTGCCTAGAACAGTGCCTTGCCTTAAGCATTATAGATGTTCAATAAATAATCATTGTGAGAATATTGTAATACCATTTCCAGATCCTTAGACATTTGGTTTGCTTCCTACATTTGCTATTGTAAATATTGTTATGAAAATACCCTTGTACATCAATCTTCCCATACATCCCTGTTTATGTTCTTAGAATGGCTAAATCAAAGGTTTGGAGCACATTTGAGATTCTAAGCAAAATTTGAACAAATTTTCTCTAAAGTTTGCACAGACCTGTAAAAACAGGAAAGTTTTCAAACTTTTGCCCAAATGTAATATATTTTTTAATCAGCAAGGTAGTTTAAAATGGCACACCATTGGTTTTCTCATTTTTGTGTGCGTGTTGTTGATGAGGCTTTTTTTTTAACATGGATGATGCATTATTTTTTTTAAGTTATATTCATGTCCACCACCTCATTTTTTAGTATTTTAAATTTTTTTCTAATTCTTTCTTTTTAATGTTTGTTTATTTTCAGAGAGAGACAGAGACAGAGAGAGAATGAATGAATGAATCAATCAATCAATCAATCAATCCCAAGCAGGCTCAGGGCTCGATCTCATGAACCATGAGACCATGACCTGAGCCCAAATTAAGAGTTGGATGCTTACCTGACTCAGCCACTCAGAGCCCCATTTTCCTAACGCTTAAGAATTCTTTATAATTTAAAGCTATTAAGAGTTGTGGAGGGGCACCTGGGTGGCTCAGTCGGTTAAGTGTCCAACTTAGGCGCAGGTCATGACCTCCGGTTTCGTGGGTTCGAGGCCCACATCCGGCTCTGTGCTGACAGCTAGCTCAGAACCTGGAGCTTGTTTTCAGATTCTGTGTCTCCCTCTGACCCTCCTCTGCTCATGATGTCTCTATCTCTTTCTCAAAAATAAAATTTTAAAAAAATTTTTAGAAAGAGTTGTGGATTGTCTCAAACACTGCAAATATTTTATTCCAGCTATTTTTTTCTTTAACTTTTAAACCATAGTAGGTATCAAATATAGGCACTTTTGTAGTTGAGTAGAGTTGAATTTGAGCACCAGCTCAGCCTCTTCCTACCAGTAGGATCTTGATCAAAGCTTTATGCTCACAAAGCTTCAGTTTCTCATCTGTAAAATGTGAAGAATAACACTTACCATGTAGACTGATGTGAAGATTAAGACAGATCATAGGTGTCCAGTCAGTTAAGGTTCTGGTTTTAAGCAACTTTCACTCTGGGTAATTTAAGCAAAACAATGTATTGGAAAGATACTGAGACAGCTTGCCAAATTATGGAAGAGGTGAACAAGCAGACCTTATGAAAGGCAAAAAGCGTGGGCAATCCCAGCAGTCAGCAGCAGGATCTCTTCCACAGACTGCCCAGCTAAGGTGCAGCTATTACATGACCCACCTCCAGTTGCTTTGTCCCTGGTATCTACACTCAATATTTAAATTCCTGGTTAAGGGGAACCTGGGTGGCTCATTTGGTTGAGTGCCCAACTTTGGCTCAGGTCATGATCTTGAGCTCCATGGCAGGCTCCGTGCTGACAGCTCAGAGCCTGGAGCCTGCCTAGGATTCTGTGTCTCCCTCTCTCTCTGCCCCTCCTCCACTCACAGTCTCTGTCTCTCAAAAAAAAAAAAAAAAAAAAAAGTAAAATAAAACGTTAAAAAATTTTAAATTCCTCATTAAGAGAATTTGACTGGCCTAATCTAGATCATATGCCCTACCTCTACAATCAGGGAGTGGGATTTGATTACAGAAAGGCTGGAAAGGATCTGAGTCAGACAGCCTCTCCCAAATAATCAAAAAAAAGAGAGGAGGGTAAGGAAGGGAGAAATAGAGAGGGAGAGAAGAAAGAGAAAGAAAGAAGGGATGGAGGGAGGATTGAAGGAAAGGTAGAAGGAAGGGGTGGGGTGGGAGGGAAGCAAGCTACTCCTGTCAATACTCTGTATCTGTCCCCTTAGCAAGTTCACCTAATAGTAGCCACGCATATACTATGCAACATTTTCCTCTGGATTTTATACTTGTATAGAAAGAAAAAAGGGATTCCACTGAATTCAGAATTTTGACTAAGTTTCTCATGGTAAGTTATCTCTTCTCTTATTGAACTCATTCCCAAGGGAGCCAGCCCTTGAATCAAGCTGAAAATCTCAGAACTCTAAAGGCTTAATGCTAAGCAGTAACCATAAAGAAGAAAGTGGGCCTCCTCCATTGATTTTACTTGCCTAGGATGCACTGTGCATGTTTAATCATATTCTTGAATAGTACAGAATCCTGAATGGAACAATATTTGAAGACAACCCTTCAGAAGATCCAATATTTCAAAGCCAAGATAGAAATATGAAGTTTTTAAATTTCTAGAATATAACCAAAATGGAAAATCCTCCAAAGATATTACCCTTGGAAGGGATTTAACCCTTCAAGACTTAATTCCCCATCCTTAAAACAGGTTTAATGGTATCTACCTCTGATTACTCTGAAGATTAAAGCAAGATGAAAATAAGATTTAAATTGCAAGCAACTTAATAGAAATCCACCTTCCCCATTTCTTTTCCATGTGAGCCAGATGAAAGCACTGTGAAGACCTTCTTTGCCTGATTTTATGTACCTAAGTACATAAAAGTACTTTAAAAAGGCCTACAGGGCGCCTGGGTGGCTCAGTCAGTTGAATGTCCAACTTCAGCTCAGGTCATGATCTCGTGGTTCATGGGTTCAAGCCCCACTTCGGGTTCTGGGCTGACAGCTCAGAGCCTGGTGCCTACTTGGGATTCTGTGTCTCCCTCTCTCTCTGCCCCTCCCCTACTCGTGCTCTTGCACTCTCTCAAAAATTAACATTTACAAAAATAAGTAAAAGGAGGTCTACAAACTATCCTGCCAGGATCCCATCATGAGGTAATTCCTCACAGCAATCCTGCAAGTTTTGTTTCGATGAGGAAAGTAAAGCTTAAAGTTGAAGCAAAGGCCATGTCAAAATTCAAACTCAGATCTGACTCCAGACCTCATGCTCTTTGCACTAAGCCACGTTACCTCCTAGGGAGGTAAGATGATCCATAAAGAAATTATTCTAGAACTAGACAACTCTGTAGTCAATTGCTCAGGCAACTGATCTTTTCAGCCAGTGCTCTGAAAGAACATAAAGAAAACAGCACGTTGTTTATGCATCTAACTCAGCACCTGGGTTGGAGCACAGGCGACATTCAAGATGAGTGTGTTCAATAAATTTTGTCTGCAATTTCATGAAGGAGGGGGAGATTCCGAATACCATTAAACATTTCTAGAAAAGGAGTTTGAGGAAGCCATTAAATTTTATCTTGGTAAAATTCTTTCATCCCCCTTCCCCATCCAAGAAGGAGAAAGAAGAAGAAAATGAAGAAGGAAGACACACCAATCCCTGTAAGTCCGGTTACCAGTAGTTTTCACGACTCGTATCCTTTGAGCTTTGATTACTCTCTCTGATGGGTCACAGTACCTGAAGCCAACCCTTGAAAGAATGTGGTATTTCAAAGACAGAATGGAAACTCTAGATTGCCAAGTTTTAAAAATTTTGTAGCAATCGAATTATTTCTATGATATAAATGTGTCAAATTCATCTGAAGAGACTGATCTTAAAGTATATGTGATTTGGGTAAATCATAGCCCTAAAAGGTAGCTCCTAAGATTCTCTAAATTGGAGCTAAAGAAGCAAAGGGTATACATATCTATTTTATTTTAGCATTTGGAGATTAATTTTTTTCACCCATGCTACAGAATAGAGTAGACAGGATTCTTCTAGGAAACACCAAGAGGGCTTCAAAATGCACACATAGCAACTCCTCTCTCTCCAAAGCACACCAGCCAGCTAGATTCTGAATGAGAGAGTGGTCCAACAGGATTGGCATCAACCCCACCCATCGTTGGAGGAGTCTGGTTATTAAATTATTTTCAAAGGCCTCATCTTCCCCAGTCTTCAGAGGCAGTACAGCTGGGAGCCATTAGCTGCCATCCGTGGGCAGCCAGCAAAAAGCAGCCGCAGTGGGGGAATGCTCCGCCTTTCTGTAGCGGCCATCTGGCCAGAGGGAATTGGGTTCTAAACCCTAGGGGGTAGAGGAAGTTCTTGGGATCTTGTTATCTTTGGACGTGACTTGATCCTCAACAAAAAAAGTCTTTTTTTCACCCGACCTTTGTTTCCTGGACACAGGAGTAAAAATGTAGCAATGGGAATCTAGTGGCCACCTTGTGGGACATTATGGTCAAAGCAGACAAGTCTGAATACAAAAGCCAGACACTACCTGGTTAGGAGCCTATTTCTGGCTTCGGGTTTTGAAAGAAAGGAGGAACACATCCTACTGCGAAAAATCTTTCTTCCCTCCCTATGTTTACAAAGAAAAACATACCTCTTTCAGTCAAAAAAAACAAAAACAAAAGAGGATTATGCTTGTCTTTTAACTTCTCCATACCTATAGCAAGAGCCCTTTTGACTTGTTCCTAAATACAAGTACCACATTTTTCATTTCATCCTCTCTCTCTCTCCTGAGGATGTTGTCAATAGATGTACATGAAGACCAAGAACGCATTTTGAGGCCAGAAACCTGGGTTTGATTCTGGTTCCCCTACTTACTGATTGCGTGGCCTCCACAAGCTGGGTCAGCACTGGGCCTCATCTGCCTCATCTGTAAAATAAGGATAAAACTAGTTGTATCATATGGTTGCTAGAGCCAGCGACAAGGGGGTACCCAGCACCTGCCATACTCCCCGGAACCTGGAACACAGTAGGCATCCAACAATTGATGTTCCTCTTTACATTGTTTACAACCAAACTTTTAGGAAAAGTGGTAAAATTCACCAAATGACTTCATAGGGTTTCAAGGGGAGAAATACAGAGTAAGTTAAACATACATAGTTCATCCCTCCAAATCCAAAGTCCCTAACTTGGGGTAATCCATGGATTCACATACCACTTATAGATGTGTGTATTTTGGCCTCCTGGGGTTTTCTATTTTTATTCTGAGAATTTTAAGCTGCAAATTTTATACTAAAATATAGATTTCCAGCTTCCCTTGGAAAACTGCAAAAGTAGCCACCCTGGGCCAGCATTCCTAATTAGCACAAAGGGCTAGGATTGACTGGAGACTGTCCCTCTCAGATAGGACATGTGCTCTCTGGTCTGCCATAGTCACCCCCCTCCCTACTGTGGAATTCTGTGGAATTCTCTGTGCTTCTCTGGAATTATCTTTTCAGGCATTGAATCTGTGACACCTTCTCTAACCCTCTGCCCCTAAGTGCAGATGGTTGAGAATAAGAGAAACACGAAGGTACCTACTGAAGGATGCTGGGTTAGTAGTTGCAGGGCATGAAGTGAAAAGAAAAGCATCTTGAGTTAGAGGATTGGCAGAACAAGGGGCACCATATCCAGTGACTCCTCCAGGCACTTGGAGGCTTGTCATTTAATTTCAACATGTCTCAAGCTCCTGACACATAAGAGGCAGCAAATATTTACTCTGACATTTCACAGGTGGACACAAGGATCAATTGATACAATGCATGTGAGCAAACTGCAAAATGATTCGCATAAATGAAAGGTACATCATCAAAGACAATGGAGACGATATTCAAAAGGAGAAAATCATCTATCTAAACCATCTCTGACAGATCTTTCTGGGAAATCCCATAACTAAAAGATCTTTAAAATGTCATAATCTAGCCCTCAATACTACACATGAGCAAACAGAAGAAGCAGCTCTCAAGAAGATTACAAGTAAAAAAATAAATAAATAAAGTTGACAATATAGTGAAGGAAAAAGAAGTATTTGGAAAAGGTGCTCACTGAAGAGATACCTAGAACCAGGTGAGCCTCTGAGTCCATGAGTAGAAATAGACACTGGGGGGCAAAAATTTTTTTTAAATAAACTGTTGCTGCCTTGGATTTCAAACTCTAAGGGTAATAGGTATTTTCTGCCTCTGAGGAAAAGGATGGAACAGGACATGTGTTAACGTGCACAGAGATGTTTCTCCCCTGTAAGTGCTCAGTTCCATGGATGGGTGGAGATATTTGCAGAAAGGAAGTAGGAGTGTTCTCAATAGGGAAAACTCCACCCAAACTCTGAGATTCACAGTTAGGACATCTGTCAGGAAGGCCCAGAATGGCCATACCCCAAGATCCACTGGAAAGAAAGGTAAGTCTCCAAAGAACTCACCAAGAAATAAGGGGTCTAGGGTCAGACCAAGGGTCTAAGAGTGTGTAAGTATGAGGGGAGGCTGGAAACCCTTTGGTGTCATTTTGGATCTTCCTAAGAACAGACACCGAAACAGGATTAGAGATTCAAGAGATTTATTGGGTGAAATGGTCCTCAAGAGTAGAGAGGGAAGAACAAGTGGAGGTGAGGAGGGTATCCAGACCAGGATCCAGAACTCACACTAACAGAGGGAGGGAGGGAAGCAAGCAGGCATCAGTCCTGAGGACTTGGTAGAAAGATCTGGAACCATGAGTTGGGGCCTTTGTCCAGGGAAATGTATCCTGAAGAAAGTGGCAAGTATCAGGGTTTTGAAGGACGGGGTAATGCCATTAAAACCGTCGGGAAGACCACTATGACCAGAGCCCTGTGCCTGGTGGTTCGAAGGGGGAGCAATAGACCTCAGGGTCATGGAATTAGTTTAGGCAAACAAAAGGGCGGAAATGACTATTAATACTAAATATGGAAGAGTTGAGTGTCAGGGAAGCAGACAATGAGCAAATTCCCATCACAGAAATCACAGAGATAGATGGTTTCCAGAAAGAGTGGCTCCAGAGACAGGATCAAAACACAGATAAGAAGCCAGTTTAAACAGCTTTTATCTTAAGGATTCTATATTTGGACTAATCCTGCAGCAAATGAGGTTAAGAAATGTTTATGTTAGAAGATTTGCATGTAGAGCACTGTTTTCCTTTTCTCAGTTTCAGGGCAGCCAGACAGAAGAAATTAAGTGTAATTAAATATAAAAAGTATCAATTAGCTCTGATTTGCCCATCCTCGGAGAAAAATGGCCAGTTGGGAATGAGTGATCTAATCCTCAATCAAGCCTCAGAAGGAATCAGAAACCAGACATCTATCTAATCCCACAGGAAAACATCACATGAAAGTCAAGGGTCTCTGATAACCAATTTTTCCTCCAAGTCATTACGAATTCAAACATAACATTTGATGTCCTGTTACATTATGCTTACGAATCTGACAGCCTGGGGTTGAAGTGGTATCTCAGTCTTGAATGATATTTCACTCCCACCTATTATTGAATGTTCAAAACCCTTTTTCTATGTAAAAAGAATACACCTGATAATCTGACAGAATGAAAACATTTAGCATCAAATCCCACTTTTGTTAGTTTTTACCAAGTAGATTCAAACCAGCCACTTCACCATTCTCAAGATGACTTCACATATCAGTGCTAAATGGCATATTCCTCGATCCTAACTTTCTGTTCCTTCCACAATCACCTACACTAGCACCTACCAACAGCTTTGTGATTCTGCCATCCTATTTGTCTGTTCACCTTGCTCAATGAGAATCACATTTGTGCATCAAAGGTCACTGGTTTTATGGGCCTTTTCTAATTGACGTAGTTTCCTTCCCTCTTTAGTATCCACCCTGCTCCCTGCAAATAAACATATGCTTATATATATATACATAGCCTTTGTGGGACATTCTGAATATAGGGCAGATGCTTTACCAAAGAGTGTTATTGGGTGTGACAACACAGAACAATTAATTCAGCTGTTTATATGATAACAAAGCATTCCCAAACCTTCTCCACCAACCTCCAACTCCTGAGAACAGCTCACTCTACTCAGGTACCTAGATACCTCTAGTCTGAATGACCCCCCATTATTCTAGAGTGTTCCCTCAGGATCTGCCCCTGCCTCCCTGGAGTCCATTGACTCTGCGGCCTGCCATCTCTGCACCTCCATCCCAGTACTTATGACAGGTAGACCCTTCCCAGCCATGTCCCCCCTAACACATAATGCACACCATGGTTTTCCCATATTTTCTGAAGCATCTCAAATACAAGATTATTGTGTGTAGTAGAATCTTGCTGACAGTTTCAGGGTAATGGACAACAGCACAAAGCAGGAAAACAGCTTCCTTTTCAGTACTCAGATGAAGGTAGGCCCATATTGGCCATTCTTGACTACAGTAAATTTTTCGGGAGCCATATTCTTCCACAGGCCATGTTCTTGGGAGCCCTGCTCTTGCTGCATCCTCCTCACTCACCCCCTTCCCTTTCCATTCACAGCCTCCAGTCCCCTAGGTTTTACTTTATTACGTAAAACAAGAAAGGATTGTCTTCGTCTCCTCTGACTCCTCCTCAATGTGCCCAGGAAGACTTGTTTTTCTCAGCCAAAGGGCCTAACAGAGCTTTTTCCAAAGCAATGCAATTATTCTTTTTTTTTTTTTTTTTTTTTTTTTTTTTTAATTTATTTTTTTTTTTACAAATAGTTTATTGTCAAATTAGTTTCTACATAACACTCAGTGCTCATCCCCAAAGTGCCCTCCTCCATGCCCATCCCCCCCTCCCCCCCACATCCATCAGTCCTCAGTTTTTGTCAGCATTCAAGAGTCTCTCATGGTTTGCCTCTCTCCCTTTCCCCCACTATTTCCGCCCTTCTTCTCCCCCTTGTTCCTCCGTCAAGTTCCTCCTAATCCTCCTATACGTGCAAACATATGATATTTGTCCTTCTCTGCCTGACTTATTTCGCTCAGCATAACACCCTCAAGGTCCATCCATGTTGCTACACATGGCCAGATTTCATTGTTTCTCATTGCCATGTAGTATTCCATGGTATAGATAAACCACATCTTCTTGATCCATTCATCTGTTGATGGACACTTAGGCTCTTTCCATGTTTTAGCTATTGTGGAGAGTGCTGCTATGAACATTGGGGTACATGTGCTCCTATGCCTCAGCATTTCTGTATCCCTTGGGTAAATTCCTAGCAGTGCTATTGCTGGGTCATAAGGGAGTTCTATTGTTAGTTTCCTGAGGAACCTCCACACTGTTTTCCAGAGGGGCTGTACCAGTTTACATTCCCACCAACAGTGTAGGAGGGTGCCCGTTTCTCCACATCCTCGCCAGCATCTAGAGTTCTCTGATTTGCTCATTTTAGCCACTCTGACTGGTGTGAGGTGGTATCTCAGTGTGGTTTTGATTTGTATTGTTGGGACCTCATCAAGATTAAAAGCTTCTGCACAGCCAAGGAAACAACCCAGAAAATTAATAGGCAACCAACGGAATGGGAAAAGATAGTTGCAAATGACATATCAGATAAAGGGTTAATATCCAGAATCTATAAGGAACTCACCAAACTACACGCCCGAAAAACAAACAACCCAGTGAAGAAATGGGCAGAAGACATGAACAGACACTTCTCCAAAGAGGACATCCAGATGGCCAACAGACACATGAAACGATGCTCAGCATCCCTCCTCATCAGGGAAATACAAAGCAATGCAATTATTCTTAAGGGAATAATATATTCTGTCATCCCCCTAAAAGGTAAAAAGAGTATCAATTTTTTTATTTCTTAGCAATGCTTATTTGTAATGGCTAAGCATGGATAAAGTCTTCTCATTAGGGTACATTGCCCCCTCCCCAAACTTACAATGCAGTGTCCTGGAAATGCTCTCCTGTACCCTATGCAGTGTGGGACCCAGCGGTAGTCAAGGACCATGCTAGCTGTGGATGGACTCCACTCTGAAATCCATTCACAAGACCACCAACACTAATTATCTCTCCAAGGCAGAGAAAATTTTAGTTATTTTTTTGACAAGCCATTTTTGTTTTGAGAGTAAGCATGTGTACATGCAGGAGAGAGGCAAGGTGAGGAAAGAGAGAGGCGGAGGGAGGGGGAGAATCTTAAACAGGTTTCACACTCAGCATGGAGGCCCATGTGGGGCTTGATCTCACCACCCTGGGATCATGACCAGAGATGAAATCAAGAGCTGGACGCTAAATGGACTGAGCCACCTGGGGGCCCCACCAAGCCATCTTTTATTACTCCTGAGTGATACCCTATCCTAACCCTCAGCCAGGCAGTAGAACATCCTTCGCAGCTCATGTGGTGGCCACACTCTCCAAGCAACCTACAGGTACTATTCCTCTGATTCTACCACAACAGCTGGGCATGGACTTGCTATTTACACCAGTGTGAACTCCGCGTGCCACGTGAACACTCAGATTTTTGTAGCTCCGCTTCCCAGAGGGCTCTCCAGGATGACCTCTGACATCTGAACTTACCAGCCCTCATCTTCTAGCTTTGCCTACTTCTGCATCAGTTTCCCCCTCCTCATCTACAGCCTTGTGTTAGTTCCCTGGGGTTGCCATTAACAGCTACAAACGTGGTGGCTTAACACAACAGCAATCTATGCCCTCAAGTTCTGGAGGCTGGAGGTCTGCAAGCAAGACGTCAGCAGTGTTGCCCTCCCACCAAAGACTCCAGGGAAGAGTCTTTCCTTGCCTCTTCCAGCTTCTGGTCCCTCCAGGAGTTGCTTGCTTTGTGGTCTTCTGTGTCTCAAATCTCCCTCTGCCTTTTCTCTTTTATGAGGATGCTTATCAAGGATGCCTACCCAGATAACCCAAGATGACTTCATCCAACATGCTTAACTTAATACATCTGCGAACACCCTATTTCCAAATAAGGTCATAGTCACAGGAGTAGGAAAGGAACACAAAGGACCATTCATCCCACTACAAGCCCCATGCTTCTTCTTTTTTTTTTTTTAAATGTTTATTTTTGAGACAGAGAGAGACAGAGTATGAGTGGGGAAGGGTCAGAGAGAGAGGGAGACACAGAATCTGAAACAGGCTCCAGGCTCTGAGCTGTCAGCACAGAGCCCGACATGGAGCTCGAACCCACGGACCACGAGATCATGACCTGAGCTGAAGTTGGCCGCTTAACCGACTGAGCCACCCAGGTGCCCCACAAGCCCCATGCCTCTTAGAGCCCTGACCTGACCCTTAACTCTGAAGGGCATCCTTCCCACAGCCTCCCCGAAGCCCCCTCAGCTCAGGAAGAAGATTCATTGGATTGGCCTGCTATGTACTGCAAGGCCACAGGGGAACTTGGTTCCCTCTACCCTGGGTGGGTAGTCACTCTCTCCCCACCAAGATTTGCTACTAGAGGTCTAGGTTCACAGGCTAGGAGTCTACTGCAGTGTAAGGTAGGGGATATGATCAGTCTCACTGGACTTTTCCATCTCCCTCAGCAGAATGGAAATTTTACCTTTATTTTCTGTCACCTCCCCTGGAATGTGTACATTACACTGCACTACAGCATTTTCCAAAACTTGATCTGCGGAACAGAGGATATTGCTGGTTGTTCTACAGTTCTCTGCTCTGAGACCAAGATCACACATACAAGATTAGCCACTCTGAGAAGTCTACAGTAAATAGGCTTTAACACTTTTAGTACTTTAGTTAAAAAAAAACAAAACTGGCTAAACCCATTAACCCAGTATTTCCCAAACTCTCTGGACCTTCAAATTTGGGGGGGGTGGTATTTTTCTTCCACACAGTATCTTAAGATCTCATAGAATACTCGTGTCCAGTAGAACATAACTGGAAAATGTTTTATGAAAATGCTGGAAGGGTCAAAAAATTAACAAGCCACAGTTATTTTTTTCTCATGCCCAACATTAGAATACATAGCTGTATTTTCAGTCCTGTCAGTATTACATATCTAAAATTAAAGTCTTAATCTGGCCAGTTTTGATTTTTTTTTTCCACCGAGAGCCGAGTTCCCTGAATTAGCTGGCATCTGTAGAGGATGAAGGCACCAAACTGACACAGAATAACTCTCAAGATATTTTTGAAGGCAGTGACCCATCTTCATCTTTCCACAGCCGCCTCCTGATACCGGAAGCTTGTACGAAATGAGCACTACCTCACGGTCCTCTGAGCGAGAGCAAAGCAGTGAGCTGTGAGGCTCCCTTCTGCACAACTGATCTGTGCATGAGAAGAATAAACCTTAGTTATTTTTCCTTTTACAGGCATAGGACAAGATTTCAGTGATTATTTAGTTTTCTGATATAGAGGAGAAACAATCCGGATTACAAACTAGGCCATTTCCAAGTTTTCCATGAGTCATTTCAAATTACAAAGCTCAATCACTTTAAGCACTGGTAACATACATTGTTCAAAAACAGGTGTTTTTTGTGGGCTTAAGAGCCCAATTCATGGATTTCTCTCCTTTCTGAGAGGGTAGATCAGGGTGTTGGAATGAACACTGACCCGGGAGTCAGAAGACCCGGGTTTCAGGTTCACTAGTATGGTTACAGACAATAATTCTAAACTTGGAGTTTCTCTCTGGAGTTTCCAAACACACAGAAAGTATGTACTAATACAATCCCTCCTTGTTACTCAAGGATTCCACATTTTTTAACTCACCTACTTGCCGTTATTTATTTGTAACCCCCAAATCACTATCCATGGTGCCTTCAGTCATTCACGCCCATAGACAGAGTGACAAAAGATTTGAGCTGCCCAATGTGCATACCACCAGCTGCTCGTGTACAAGGACACACTCAGCCTTCCTCTTTTGGGTGCCATACTGTGAACACGTGTCTTTTCCATGGTCTATTGCCATATTTCCCACACTTTTTGTACTCTTTTTTGAGTTTTTTTTTAATGATTTCACTGTTTAAAAAGTGTCATACCAAACTTCTAAGTTCAGTTCTAAGTGCAAAGAGATTGGGAAGTGTTTTAAATATGTGTGTTGGATAAGCTTCATTCAGGCATGAGTTAGAGTGCTGTTGACCATAGCTCAATGTTAATGAGTCCACAAGGTATATTAAATAACATGTCTTTAAACACAAAAAAATAAGGTGATGTATTGATCAGTTAGTAGGAATTTGGTGAGCAGAGGCTCACAGGGACTTAACCCTGTATCTTCCTTAGCAGTAATCATTCTGTATTCATTAATTCAGTGTTCACAACGACTTCATAGAACATAACTAGGCATATGAAGAATCAATTCTATATCCCCAGCCTCATAAAGTAGTTAAGGTGTTTAAATGGGAAATTATATTTATTCAACAATATTTAACAACTACAGTTGACCCTCAAACAAGGCAGGGGTTAGGCAATGATCCCTGTCCAACAAAGATCCATGTATACTATTAACAGCCTACTGTTGGCCAAAAGCCTTACTGATAATGTCAATAGTCAATTAACACATAGTTTGTATGTCATGTATTATATATCATATTCTTACAAGAAAGCTAGAGGAAAAATGTTAAGATCCTAAAAAAGAAAATATACTTATAGTACTGTACATTTGCTGAAAAAAATCAGCATATAAGTGGACCTTACATACCAGACATTGTGTAGATATTGTGGACAAATCTGAGATACTCTAAACACGGTCCCTGTCCCATAGAGAGCAGAGATAGAGGAGCACTTGGAAAAGGTTGAAACCTTACACAATAAGTTATGTTAATTTTAATGTTAACAAGCTTTTCTAATATTAAGGCTATTTAGGAATCCTTTGTCTTCACAATGTAGGCTTTGTTCCAGTAAGTAAACAAAAAGTAGAATCAGACCTAGAAATACAGAGGATAAATTGATGGTTGTGGAAAGGGAGGGTGGGGGAGATGGGTAAAATGGGTGAAGGGACACAGAAGGTCCAGGATTCCCATTACAGAATGAAAAAGTCACAAGGAGGAAAGGAACAGCAAAGAGAATACAGTCTAGAGTGCTGTAGTAGCATTGTATGGGGACATTTGTAGCAAGCATAGCAGAACATATAGTTATCAAATCACTGTATTGTATGCCTGAAACTAACATAACTTTGGTTGTCAACTCTACTCAAGAGAATTGTTTTTAAAGTAGGCTTTATTCTTATGGAAACAGAAATGGATTTGGAAAATTAATGGTTTTGCCAAATCCCCTAATTTAAGTCAAAAAGGTGAAGAAAGAAAACCTACAAAAACACATTTTAGGGAAACTTCAGTATTAGATTGGGGCTCATAAAAAGTTCATATTACAATAATCACAAAATCTACAGAGCATTTTGTAAAGAGAAGTTCAAAATTCCCAACAGTTTTGAAAAAACTGAATTTGCATCAGGGACAAAACAGATAAACAACAAAGAAATGCTGGGTCACCAAAGGGTCGCTTTGTTCTCTGTTCTCGGTGCTCAGGGGACTGATCAGATACATTAAATAAAGACAATGCCAATCTAGGTAGAGAAAAGTAAAATCCAGAAGGTACGGAAGACTAAGAAGTTCACCTGGAATGAATGCGCCCTTCTCACGACTCCAATTATAGCCGCAGCCAAGACCTAGCAACAGCCTAGAGAGGCCAAAAGATGCGAAGCAAATACCAGTAAGAGTATGTCAATCACTGCTCCATTGTATTGGGCCAGTTTTATCAGTGAGAGCATGAGTCCTATTTTGGAGAACATGGTAGAATGTTCTAGGTGTTACGGTGCCTCAATGCATGGTTATGTAGCTTCTCCATTTCCCCAACTCCACCATCAGCTGATTGAAAGGATTTAGGTTTTGAAAATCTGCTGTGCCTCGCTCCCCTGGGTGGGTATGCTGCCGTGTAACAAAGAACATGCCAGTTCATCTTCCCCTAGCACTAGGCGCAGCTGGAAGGAAAGAAAAGGAAACCCATTTTAAAACATTTTAAAGCTACTCTCTATTCCAGACTATGAGACTGCTCTGTTTAGGATCTAAAATATGCTTACTTTAACCCATCTTTGTTGACACAGCCACAAACTTCAGCAAATACTGGAACCAGACTCAACTAGATTTCTTATAAACTTTCGTATGTGAGCAAAATCCCCCTTTGATTTCGCCTCATGTTCATCTGCTATAATTTTTTTTTTTTTACCAAGTTCTAAAAAGGAAATCTTCTGGCATTCTCTATTCTGTATTTTACGGTAAAAAGGGGGGAAAAAGCCAACTGGATAATACTTATCTATTTCAACCTATAGTAAGTCTTGTCTTTTCATTTTTTCAAAAGCTTTTTTCTGATAGTCATCAGTTCTCTTTTTTTTTTTTTATAAGCAGTACTATGACTCCATGCTACTTTCTCAGACTCCCAAAATAATGAGTATAATTGAACTTACACTTCTTGGGGATCAGGGGTACCAGAAGCTAAGTTTCAGGTTAGCATGGTAGGGGCTAGGATGCAGAAAGAGGGCATTTTTTTTCCTCAAAAGAAGAGCTCCTAATGTGTTCATAGTTGGCTGACTCTCCACTCAGAGAAATGTGCTATCTTGTGTACAAAGCTTGTATCCTCATATCTTCGTATCTCTCCTCGGTCCTCCTCTCTGACCTGGTGTCATGCAGAAATCCAGGAGCCCTGAACCTCTTCTTGCTCATGCAACAACTGGCTACATAACCTCAGGCTGGTCTCTGGTAACTTCTGAGTTTCAGGGTCTTTATCAGGAAAATATGGGTAATATCTTCTCTACCTGAAAGCTTAGAAGTAGACCCTTCTCATTTTAGAGCTAAGCTTACTAGCTTGAGACCATCTAAAGAAAAAGGAAAGCAAATGCAGTATGAAATTAACGGTGTTACATTCAAAAATTAATCTTGTGGCCTCTTCCAGCCCTTTGACTCCAGTGATGAAGGGTTTGGGGAAAAGCAATGTGTGCTTCTCAGTTTACTTCCCATGCTCACCCCCTACTGGCCCAGTTCTTTGGTGTGGCCCCCAGGCCAAGATGAAGAACAAGGCACAAAGCACTCTACACCTATGACAGCTGAGACAACCTCAGCCTATTCTGGTACTTCAAACTCCAAACTCTCTCTCATATTCATGGCCACATATATTGGTAGGAAAGGAAAGGACCTCTAATATGTGATAAAACATCAACCTTGCAGTCAGATGGGGGAATTCATACAATTTAATGTGCCTCTTTCATAAGAAGATATATTCCTACCCAGTAAAGAACAAGGTTGCCAAGGACATGTTTTTCTTTCTTAGAAACCAAACACCTTTCATCTTAAAAAGTTGCATATGACTTTAAGTCACACAAATCTGTTTCCTCGCACATAAGTAATGACACACCCAAGCAGCAAGGGCTTCAGGAAGGAGTGGGGTCAAAGGGCAGCTCTCCCCACAAAACAGGAGCAGAAGTGATGTTTTCCTATTTCAGACCAAACTGAGGAAGAAATGGCTATGCCCTCCTTCACCCAGTTTCCTCTTCCACCAGCTGGAAACAGAAGATTCCAAGGCAGACAGGGCCACAAAATGGAAGTCCTTGAGTCACCGTGTGGAAGAGAGATGGAGTGATGCCCACCCACTAGGAACACCCCCTTCATTTTAAGGGTGCAAGAAAGAAACTTCTACTGCATCAAACCACAGAAATTTGGGGCTTTGCTACGGTAGCTTTATCCGAATATTCATTCTCAAAAAATGAATATATTTAATTAGAGAATTCCATGTAACAATGCTTAGTCCCTCTAAGGCCTAAATCATAAAAGAGAGGGAAGGAAAGGGGAGGCAACAGGGAAAATGGAAGAGAGAAGGAAAGAAAGAGCAGAATGAAGGGAAAAACATACGCAACGCAGAACCAGAGTCAAACTATGACCTCACACAGAAGCTGTCCATATCCTCACCAACTGAGTACACAAGGCCCAGGTCATTAGTTAACTTTGCTGCTGTACCCACAGTGCCTCAAGTAGTCAATACAATTATGAATTAATACCATGTCTTTGCTTCCTTATAAAATGACCCCAAAAAATCACATCTCTCTAAGCCTACAGATTATGCTACTTAATCGGGTACGAAATAACTTCTCACTTCCAAAGGTTTAAACAACATGTTAAGGATGCATCTGACTGCCTAGGATGCATGGTGTGTTCAGAACTCCTGTTGCCTGGGGGCTTGCTTCTAAAACAACAGCATACTGCTGGTTATTAAAGAGCTCATACTTCACGGCTGGCTCTGAATTAGATAAAAGGCAGCATTTCCCGCCCTTCCTTATCCTAATCTCCAAAACAAGTTACTTATTATAAGAATTTTTAGAAAAACCTTCAGGGGGCGCCTGGGTGGCTTAGTTGGTTAAGCGTCAGACTTTCGCTTAGGTCATGATCTCGCGGTTCGTGGGTTCGAGCCCCGCTTCGGGCTCTGTGCTGACTGCCAGCTCGGAGCCTGGAGCCTGTTTCAGAGTCTGTGACTCCCTCTCTCTCTCTCACCTCCCCCGCTCATGCTGGTCTGTCTCAAAAATAAACACACATTTAAAAAAAAGAAAGAAAGAAAGAAAGAAAGAAAGAAAAACCTTCAGAAGATATTTTGAGGGAGGGAGATCAGGAAGGAGAGATTTCTCAACAGAAAAGAATAATCCAACCTTAGTATCAAGTAGGAGAAGAGACCACATGTAGTGATGAGACCAATTTAATCTACATCCTCCAGTCCAATGGTCCAATTATTGCAGTGTGTGTGTGTGTGTGTGTGTGTGTATGTATGTATGTATATAAAACGCTAAATTTTGCCCAGTCCTGCTAATCAGACAGCAACTCACTGTGTCTGTTTATCTCTAAACCATTACCCAGTTGTACAGTAAATCTGCATTTCCAGAGATGGTCTAAAATAGAAACCCATGCTAGCTAAATTTGTTTTGGGACATATCAGGCAACAGCTAGAAATTTTTAAATGACCAACTTGTATTCCACCGAGACACTGAATGAATTGATTAGAGAAAAGCTAAAAATTGAATAGTATTTTCTGGAGTAGGCTAAGGTTAGAGCTGCCAGTGAAGATATGTAACTACCAGGAGAGTGGCTATCCATCAGAGCTGATTTTCCAATAGAAGTGTGGGAAAAATGCAACTCACTGGAAAAGGGAAAGGTCTTCTTTTCCCATTGTGATGGTCCTGTCCAACTCAGTCAATGACATAATTAAGTCCTCAGGAATACACACGAACTCCCAGCACTAAAATTATGATCGGGGAGAACGAGTCTTCCCACCAGCCAGAGGTTATTTCTCAGTGAAGACCACCTTTGATCAGAAGATACACACGGCTCCTCTGAGAAGGGATGACACCCCACAGACCAATACTGCGTGATTGATTGGTTTCTAATATGGAGTGTGTGGCTCTGCCTTGAGGAGAGGGCTCTCTCGAGAGACAAGCCCGGCTATTGTTTGGCTGCTCTCCTGTTAGCGAGTGCCCTGCGGTAACCCTCGTGCTCTGAAATACTCATATTGGTTATTTCAAAGTTGGGTGCAGAATTGTGCTTTCCCGTGTCTGTCACTAATGACTTGCAGCTGTTGCTAATCTGTGCCTCTGATTTCCTTTGATTACTATGTGTATTGATGCCTGTGGTAAATAGGCATCTGCCAGGTGCCAGCACAATCAGGGGAAAAATATAAAAAGTTCCCTGTTTCAAATTCAATGTGACATTGTGCAAGTTGAGAGGCAGCCATTTAACTATTCAGAGGAACCCGCTTCCTGGGGCACCTCCGGCCTCCTGGCCAGGGACATTCCTCCCATTGCTCCCCTCCCCCCATGATGCTGACTTTCTTTAGGATTGTTTTCATCCAGAAGAGAGAGGGTTTCTGTACCACATGACAACAGCAGAGCAAAATATCTCGGTTGGGTGGTTATGACCCAAGTTTCCAGAGGAAGTGTGAGTGACTAGCCCTTTGGCCAATTTAAGCTTTAAAACACCACACCTGCCCCCATCCAGTTCCCAAAAGATTCTCCACAACCGCTGTCCTGTGATCCCCCCCACGATGAGGAACACATCTTACTCAGGAAGAGCAATAACACCATCTTCTCCAGGAAAACCAGGTGTTAATCTTTGAGAAAGCAGAGCAAGATGGAGGCTTTCCCAGGAATGACGCGACAGCAGTGGTGATCCAAAGCCACCACCTGCAGGTACAGGGAAGGAAGAATGAGCTTCTCCCAAGCACTTTTTTTTTTGGGGGGGGGGCATATTTTTGGTTCCTTAGGGATGCCATGGACAGGAGCAGGGCTCATCCACTCCTTACCCTGACCCAGAGATCTTAGAGAATTGTATGAAAGAAAGGGGTCTCCAGCTCCCCAGGTGGGGGCTTTCCTTCATGCCTTCCTCCACCTGCCTTTACTGCAGCAGTAAGAAAAAAAGGTCCTCCAGGCCAGCACATGATGGCTCTTCCTGCACCTCAGTAGGAGCTACTCTGCTATTCATGGTCATCTCCCCCTTCACCTGAATGTCATGAAAACATTAGCCACACCTTGACAGGTTCACTGTTATTTTCTGTTCTTTAAAAAACCTTCTGTTGTTGATTCCCATCTGTTACGTTATCATGGCTAGGAAACAAAGCAAGAGGCAGGTCCACTTTGGAGTTCATTGTTAAGCTGCAAAGTGAAGCCTCCCCAAAGAAGGGACTAAAGAATGAAAGGTAGGAGTGCCTAGGTGGCTCAGTCAGTTAAGCCTCAGACTTTGGTTCAAGTCATGATCTTGAGGTTCATGAGTTTGAGGCCCATGTCCGGCTCTGTGCTGACAGCTGAGAGCCTGAAGCCTGCTTCAGATTCTATGTCTCCCTCATTCTCTGTCCCTCCCCTACATGCTCTGTCTCTCAAAAATAAATAAATTAAAAAAAAAAAAAGAATGAAGGGTAACCAATTGAATCCTAGAATATTGGGAGAAAAGTCCCAAGATATGTTGACATTCAGCAGGTCATTTGAAACTTACAAAAATCTAACATGAAAATGAGCATCTAATGAATTTTTTTAATCCCTGCCTGGGCAATTTTAAAACCCAGATGGTGTCAAGGACATTGATTTAAAAGCAGATCTCAAGAATGCTTATTCCTGTTTGACAGAAGACTAAAGTGACCACTCTCAACATCAAATCCAAAAAAATGGCTTCAAAAAAAAATCAGCAAGACAGTATACCCTAGGAAAAGATAAAAGCAGCTAGAGCTTAAATGAAAGAGAACCTCATATCAAGTTAGCAGAAATTATTATAAATGTCCCTTGGCCCAGTTCTTAACAAAATCTTCATCTGGACACTGTAGGATTCAGAAAGAAAACTCTGAATCAAGCAAAACACAACATAATAAGAGAATATGCGATACTAAATTGCCAAAATCATGGGTCAACATTCTTGGAAAGATCTCATTCTCTGGGTATTCTGACAACAAATACTTCCAAAATATTTCCCTACTGCGTTTTAAGACAATGGTTAAAAAAAAAAATTCCCATGTCTAAACTAGGAGTCGGGTCAACATCTAAGATACAGAAAATGCTGCCCAGATGAGTGGTTGGAGAGAAAGGCATCAGAGATTGGATACTGCCACTGCCCTTTAATCAGATGCTGACAAAGAATGCAAAAGCAGATCTCTTCTTGTGGACAGCCAGACAACAGATGGAATCCGATGACGCGTAGAGTTGATGATCACCTAGAAAACCAGGAGGCAAAGGCTGGCTGGGGATATGTGTGACCCTATTAATACCAATCCACACAGCCTCCGCCCCCCCATCTGCATTCCCCAAAGGGGTGCAGCAGTCAGGAACAACAGACTCTCAGCCTCACAAACGCTGGCAGTGAAATCTTTGGTTTCCAAGCTCCTTGATGGGACCTCTTATTACCAGTACCCTTGCTAATTTTTCAACTGCTGTCAACACATCTGAAAAGAGCATATTCCAGAGAGACCTGCAAAAGGAGCTCTGTCCAGGGTCTGGACCCGCACAGGCAATGAGGTTGACCAGAACCTGTTTCTGCAGCAAGAGCCAATTGCAACCAAATCAAGTAGGCAGTTATCTTTTGCCCAGCAGCCTCCCTCCTCCATCCTCAACCACACTCATGCCCCAGGACTTGGAGGAATCGGGTATCACAAAAAAACCCACTAAGTGAGAATTTGGAGTGGTCACCATTAGTATTGTCTTCATCGCTGGGCAGAGGTGTGTACATATCGAATTCATAGCATTACCAGATCATTTAATTTAATTAGGGTCACTGAAATGGCAACTGTCTCTTTTCCAAACATTCACACAGGAGTTTTGTGACGGGGCTCCCAAATAGTGACACAAGTGGACTTATCACTGTGAGCTGCTAAGCTGATTAAAAATGTAAAAAAATAATTAAAGAATTTGGAAACAATGCTGAATACCATAGGCTCCCTTTTTAAAGATTCCTAGAATACCTTAGCCCATTATAGACTCAGGGGAGTCCTGGAGTTTAATAAAAATTAATAAAATTTAATACTGTTTAATCTAGAATTTTCTAAATACATCTGATGGAAAATTCCGTGTATAGGTGACACCTATAAAATACCAGAGAAAGTATTTCATGGACATTCTATCTTTTTTTTTCTTTTATGGCTTATTGTCAAGTTGATTTCCATAGAACACCCAGTGCTCATCCCAACAAGTGCCCTCCTCCATGCCCATCACCCCCCTGCCCCTCTCCGCGACCTCCATCAGTTTGTTCTCAGTATTTAAGAGTCGCTTATGATTCGCCTCCCTCCCTTCTCCTTAACTATTTTCCCCCTTCCTCTCCCTCATAGTCCTCTGTTAAGTTTCTCAAGTTCCACATGAGTGAAAACATACGGTATCTGTCGTCCTCTGCCTGACTTATTTCACTTAGCATAATACCCTCAAGTTCCATCCACGTTGCTACAAATGGCCAGATTTCATTCTTTCTCATTGCCATGTAGTATTCCATTGTGTATATAAGCCACATCTTCTTGATCCATTCGTCAGTGGATGAACATTTAAGCTCTTTCCTGATTTGGCTAGTGTTCGTCTCTTGATGGACACTTAGGCTCTTTCCATGTTTTGGCCATTGTTGAGAGTGCTGCTATGAACAATGGGGTCCATGTGCCCCTATGCATCAGCACTCCTGTATCCTTTGGGTAAATTCCTGGCAGTGCTATTGCTGGGTCATAGGGGAGTTCTATTGTTAACTTTTTTGAAGAATCTCCACACTGTTTTTCCAGAGTGGCTGTACCAGTTTACATTCCCATCAACAGTGTAGGAGGGAGGCATTCTATCTTCATATAGCCATTTGTTTATATCAAAAGAACATTTTCTTATTGACAAGTTGGCAAATAGAAGAAGTACTTCTAGGATAGATTGTCATCTATATTATTTAGTTCATAAACTGGCTCTAAGATTTAATAAATCTTGGCAATCAAGAGGAGACAAAATTTACCGTTCCATTAAAATTCTGTGGCATGATGAGTTAATATGGGGGTCTTTATTTCTTAATTGCTTATATTTTGTGAAATATTTTGTTTGCATCAATAAAAATGGGCAATGTTATTTTTGCCATAGAAGAAATGTGACCTTGGGGAAATTATATAAGCATTTCATAATAAACATTCACTCTCTGTGCCCTCACCCCCCCAAAAAAAAATCTCTATAAAAGTATCTAGTCCAAATTTAAAGACCTTCCATGTTAAAAAAAAAAAAAAGAAAGAAAAAAGAAAGAAAGAAAGAAAGAGAGAAAGAGAGAAAAGCATGTAAAAGACATGGAGAGTCTTTGCTGCTTGTTTCAGAGCTTATTAAATTCAGTCAATGAGACAAGATAACTATGCTGAAAAGTAAAGGTATAATGCCTAAACACTGTAGGAGAATAAAAGAGGACTAGCTCTCAATTAAAACTGGTAAAATCAGGAGGCACCTGGGTGGCTTAGTCGGTTAAGCATCTGACTCTAGGTTTTGGCTCAGGTCATGATCTTGTGGTTTAGTGAGATTGAGCCCCACATCAGGCTCTGTGCTGAGATCTGCTTGGGATTCTCTCTCGCGATCTCCCTGGCTCTCTCCCCTTCTCTCTCTCTCTCTCTCTCTCAAAATAAAAAAAAAATTTAAAGCATTTTTAAAGAACTTGTAATATCAGGCAAAGCTTCAGGAAGTGGGTGTGGTTTGGGTAGAGTCCTGGAGAAGGAGTTGACCTTTAATAGGCAGAGGTGAGGCCAGGAAGAAAATTGCATGACTAAGGAGAAACACTAGTGAATGAAAGAGACTGGTGGCATTTAAATTATTTTTCTGGGTCTTGAATATGAGGTAGGACATCTGAAATGTGAAACTAAATTCAGTACACAATGAAGGGCCAGTGAAGGTGTTTGAGAAAACATCTCAAAGAGCTGTACCCTGAGAACGGCATGCAGGGTGGATGAGGAGAGCAATGGTCCTCAGCATGGTCCCCAGGGCAGCAGCAGCAGGTGCTGTGTCAGAAATGCACATTCTCAGGCCTGCTCCAGACCTACCAAATCAGCATCTCTGAAAATGGGGCCCAGCAATTTGTGTTTTATCAAGTCCTTCTGAGGATTCTGATGAACGCTAAAGTTCCAGAACTGCTGGTCTAAAGACAGCAAAGTCATTTACAGGATAATTGTAATTATCCTGTTATCTAGTAATTGTCCAGTAAACTGGTAACAAGTTAATCCAGGTAAAATAATAGTACGAAGTAAAGAATAGATAGGGAAGGGGCTCCTGGGTGGCTCAATCAGTTAAACACCAGACTTAGACTCCAGTCATGATCTCAGTTTGTCGGTTTGAGCCTCTCATCGGGCTCAGAGCCTCGAGCCTGTTTTGGATTCTCTGTCTCCCTCTCTCTCTCTCTCTCTCTCCCTCTGTCCCTCCCCCATCCTCTCTCAAAAATAAACATTTGAAAAGAATAGATGGGGAAAAAGCAACTGACTTCACCAAAAGTTCAGAGATCTGGAGGGTGCAAGATCACCACGTCTCTTCAAATACTATCCCAAATTTCCCGGATGCCCACAGCTCCCGTTTTCCCCCAGTGTATGAGTGATACTGTAAAAGCACAACTCAACAACGTCTGCAGACTGACAAGCTATAAGGAAGGAGGGATAGAGAGGATTCAAAAGAACTCCAAATTTTAAGCCTCAGAGATAGACAAAGGGATCAGGAAAGCAGGAGACACAAACAGAATAAGATAGATCCGTCTGTTTACTTTTACTTATTTGTGCCCCTAGCTGGTGACAAAAGGATTTTCAGAAGTTTATAAAAATGCATACTACTCAGCAAGTTTAAACAAGATAAAAGAAAAAGAAAAAAATGAAGCCAGATGAAAAGAAGTATAGAAAAATAAAATGAAGCCATGACTGAGCCAGAAGAGGGCCATAAATTTGACTCTTTCTGATCATGACCCCTAAAGAGTCAGAGGACCCATGAGAGCAAAGCAGATCAGTTACTTAGCTCATTTCCTCTTACTGAAACCAGGGAGAAATTGCGACCTTAGATCATGAAAGAAGAGACAACATAGCAAACAATGTTCTTGATACAGGTGTTGGAGATAATTATAATTTGGGATAAAATCGTCACATGGACCTGCGTGTGCTCTTAGAACAATGAAGTGAACATTTTCTGCAGAAAGCAGAGAATGTGAATCTGAAGCTCAGGGAGAAAATATGAATGAATTGGGAATTTTCCCACATGAAAGAGTTGCCTGGTGGGCAGATGACAACACAGTTGAAATACGATTGAAAGTCCTATTGCTCTTAGGGTTTATGCCTACAGTATAGAAGACACTGCCTAAACTCAGGATCTTGTTGCTGAGATTATATAACAGGTCTCAAACATGAATATTAAAAATATAAAAATGTTTCCCTTTTGGGAAAAAAGTCCACCAGATTTTAAATTTATACAACACTCATCTGATTACCATTCCAAAAGATTCAATATTGGATGTCAACATTGATTTTTACTGACTAGCAATTGCCCTTAGTGACGTCAAGCTATAAAATTTTATTGCTAATTTTTGAAGAACATGTCTATTGCATTAGTTGTGGCAAATAGATTTTAGAACTACAATCCAAAAAAAAAAAAACTATTGGGAAAGAGTTTCTACATTAAATGGGATAAGACAAGGACTAACTCAGTTAAATTAGCTATTCTGTTAGGTCATAGGACAGAACTTTCTGATAAGGCTATTTCCAAAAGGTAAGTATCTTCCACAGATCACTGTATAACGGAGGACTGCAATTAGCAGAAACTGATTTTGACTTTTATACATGCATATATATGCATATACATTCTTGGAAGGGAAGTGGCTCACAGAGCAAAGGAGATGTTGAGTGAAGATACAAGATTTAATAGGCAGACTGCTCAGGGAACACTATGGTCATCAGGATGAATCAGCCTCGGTGTTTTCCATTCTATGCTTGAGTCAAGGTTCCCAGTGCCAGAACAGTCTACTTCTCATGCCCATCTCTAGGATGGAGAAGGCAGGGCCCCTGGATCAACAGCCCTTCTCAAGCAGCCTTCCTTACAGCCTGAGATGCCAGGTTGCGTTATGGTGAAAGATAACAGGCACAAAAAAAACAGGTCTACCACATGCCACAGGTGCATTTCTGTCAGGGAAGCAAAAACCAATGTGGACCTTGACCTATAATGAGAATCCAATCATCATCCAGAATCTGGAGAATGTTCACATGCACATCCTTTGAGTATCTTAAGAAACCAGGAATTTGCTGCAGGTTATTATCAACTCAGGAGGAATCCTTATCAAATCAGGAGGATCTTTTTTCTTCAATGTGACAGGATCATTTGGTCTTATTTCTACAGTTCATAAGCAGTAAAGCAAAGTTGAAAGAAACAAGGGGTATTGTCCAACTGATGCTTGAAATAGCCATCTTCATACCAAAATATGAATGCAAAGTCAGACAATGAAAATTAAGTCCAAATAACAGGAAGTATAGTCTCAATGCCTTCTATACTGTTTAAACAGCACAGTTGTGAATTTTGAGTTTCATAATTTAGAAAGGATGCAGCAAATTAAAACTATACTCAAAGGACACGACAGGAGACCAAGCAAATGATCAGAACAACAACGAGGGGAAACGGAGACATTTCATACAGAAAAAAGAGAACTCAGGGAGTAAACGACAATGTTTTTTTGTAGTGCAAAAAAAAAAACAAACAAACAAACAAAAAAAAAACCTGAATGTGTTCCCCAAAGACAGAATCTAGTTCTCACTCTTCAATTTTTCTGTATGATCTGTAACAAGTTGCTTACTGTCTCTGGGCCTTGGTCTTCAGATCTATAAAAGGAGGTGTTGTGGCTAAAGGCAGAGATTTTAATCACAGACCCTGATTCAGATCCCATGTTCACTGCTTAGTGGTTAAGTGATTTGGGTCTGAATCTCTAGAAGTAAGGACAAAGATGGAATCCCACTTAGAGTTTATGATGATAATTAAACATAAATAAGACCCTTGATACAGTGACTGATACACAGATCATACACAGTTATTCAGTTACCAATCAATGGTACCTCTTCGGTAACAGGATTCCATGAAATATTTGGACCATCCTCCTGAGAATAAAAGGGACAAAGTTTTCTGTAGTGTTGTAGGGTCACTAGCTAAAAATTATGGGTAAGTGAGCTTTTCTTTCATCAAAGGAATTATTTCCTATTAACTGGAACTAGGAAGAGAAAAAGGGAACTTGTGAAGTAGCAAGGTTCCCAACACTGGAAACATTCTAAAGACAGGAGATAAACAATGTCAACTGGAGACAGAACATCTTCTATTTGGTGTGAGTATATAAGTACAGAAGGTCGCTTAGTAACTCAAATGTTGGTGAATTCCAACTGAGTTCAGTACGAATGCATTCATGGTTTATAATATTAATGTACCACTGCCCTCTAGTGTATAACCTACGACAAAACCATGAATACGAAAACAATAGAAAATTTGTAGAAGCACCGTGCAAAATTATTTTTAATGGGCAAAAGTGATCTTACTGATCGTGGAATAAAACCTCCTCATTTCCAGATGAGGAGATGGGAATAAAAAGCTACTTGATTAGCCAAGCCAGCTGCAGAGCTGAGACTGGAAAACTGGCCCCCTGGCTCTCAAGGGAGAGTTCTTCCTGTTACATCACGTCCCTGCTACCACAGCCCAGAGCCAGGGCTTCTCTGGAGAGCACCCCTCATCTGAGCCCCAAGTCCTTGGTTGCAGCCACACAACTGCACGAGGAAACTTCTCCTTAGCACTGTAAGCCCAGTGCATCCTCAATCACAAGTTCAAACACTTACAACTATTTTGCTGCAAAAACAATGGTTAATGAGGCCTTGTTGACAAGAACAGTCCATTATCAGCAAGCTAATGACCACTCAGGACGCAGCAGGGATGCCAGGCTGCAATTAGGTCTGCAGTGATGTACACACAGAAAGGGACTCTGGTTATAATTAAACCTGATCCTTTAGTCCAATTGCTCATTAGGAAAGAAAATAAAACAAAACACAGTCCCCCCACAACAAGAAGGCCTAAAACTAGTACTTTGGTCCAGGGATGGAATTCTAGGCCGTTGATCTATTAAGCTTAGTGTCTGTCTGCGAGCGAGCATTTGAGCTTATATTCACATTCAGAGGACTTTGAAATGAAAGTGATTTGTTTCTTTGTCTTAGTGATTTTAAAAGTCACGGCACACAGGATGGTTAACAATCTTATTTTGCTGATCAGTGCTTCCCAATTGCTGTTACTATGAACTTGTATAACTAAAGATCTAAAACATGACTGGCAAAAACCCCTTTAAGTGATGAAAAATGGGTATTTGATACAAGAGTACCTAAAAGCACAGATCTTTCATAGTACTTTCGTAATAGAGAATACTCTATTGAACGGCAAGAGTCTGTCATCAAGTGTCAGCATGGGCTCTGGATCCAGCAGACCACAGTTTGCCTGACAGCCCTGCCTGATCATGCCTTTGAGACTTTGGCCAAGTATCATAAGTCTTTAAGGAGGATGATTTCATTTAGTATTAATTAAAGATCTCATGTAAAGATCCTAGCAGATGCAAAAAAAATAAAGTGATCTTCTTTCCATTATCCCTTTGCTTTTCTCTTCCCAAGACTCCAAACATCTGTCTAAATCTAGAAAGAGGGTGTTGCTAGGTCAGCAACCCAATGCCTTACATAGGTAGGTCTTTTTTTAACCAGTTCCACTGACTTCCCTGGGATTTTAACTCTGCACAGTGTTGAGAAGAAGGTCAAGGAAAAAAAGGAGTGAAGCTAGTCAGACTACAAAAGATTTGTGTTTCCCATTTATTCCCATGTGCTCACTCCCACCTCCCACAACCAACCCACCACCCCGCTTCTTTCCTATTGCCTCGTTCAGATATTCCCTCTTATTCTTGCTCCTTCACTCTTCATCTCCCAACCACTCACTCCCAACTAAGCCCGCCCCCTGGCTCCTGTCCTTTGGAATCCATCCTTTTCCTTACATTATACTTTCTCACACGTTCCTTCATTCCTACTCATCTCCTATCCAGCTGTCTAAAAGCCTTCTTAGGGTTTCTCTACTCTTAATATCCAATCTTACAAGCACTGAAATTGCTACGCCTCCTTTCGAGCTAATAGAAAGGGAAAGCATTGTGAATACATAATTTTTAAAGAGTTCCAATGCTGAAGGGGCTTGTAATTTAGCTGTGGAGGCAAGACTGCTACTTCACTAGAAACAATGGGGATCGATAAAAGCCAGTGGATAATGAAGTCCTAAATCGTGTTGCCAGACTCAATTTCTATAGTTGGGGGTGGGGGTGTGAGAAGAGGAAATAACCCAAGGTAGGATGATTGGGGAGGACTTCAAGGGAGCACCCGACCAGAATATCGCTGGTAGCGATTATTCAATAACTGTTTGGGTTTAGATATTGATTGGAGATGAAATGTTAGCTAAGCTTTGGAAACTGGAAGATCACAGATTCTCCCTTCCACTTGACAATTACCACAAACATGTGGATTTTAAGGTGCACATTATTTCCCATTTTAACAACTGAAACAATGGCATATCTTTTCATTAATATCTCAGCATATATCAATATGCAGTGCTTTTTCTTCATGGCACATAAAATAACTGTATAGCTCATAACTGACGGCTTCTTAGATTCCATAAAATACAATATTCATTGAGCACCCAGTATCTTCCATGCTGCGCCTCTGGGCTGAGGGAATGGGTGAACAGAGGATGCCCAGTTTCTCCTGTGGAGCTTTCCCTGTGGTTGAGGAGATGGGCTGTAAGCCAATCAGCAAGCCACACTGAAGCCAGGCACTGTGACAGGCAGGGCAGGAACTAGAATGAAGCCTAGATCCCCATCTGCTGTGTTCAGAAAAAAATATATATTCAGATTTCACATAGGGAGAAATTACAATCTGGGAGAAACTGAATATAATGTGACTGAATATAATATAATGTGAACTGAACCAACTAAAACAGCTGATTAATGGAAAAACATCAGACTTGGCAACTGTCTTCAAAAGCCATGGTACAGCCCTACACAGCTTTGTCATTTTCAGCAATTTTATCAGTGCTTTGAGCAAACAAGAAATGGCATTCGTATCTAATTTGTGGATAAGTCTTGAAAGAACAAGTTCCTTAGATGGAGTTAAGGCACAAAAAGATGTCTGAATCAGACAATGGACTATACTCAACCTAATAAAAGTAACCATGAAGTCTTGCTTTCAGATTAAAAATTTTATTTGCAAGAGTATGAGATCTGTGCTGAAACAACAGTATAGGTAAAAAGATGGGGGGATTTTACTTGCTGACAAGAGCCACAGAAGTTAAAGTTCTAGGCTAAATTGTCATATGTCTGCTATGTTGAATACATCTTGTTCTCCTTGTACTGTTATCCATCTGGAGTGCACATCATATTCAGCTCGGGCTGACACCATTTAGAGGCTCAGAAAGAGTCAACAGACTTGTTTTGAACAATCTATGAAACTCAAAACTGTACATAACATTTTTGAGAAAGATCCCATGATTCCTTTCAGATTCTCAAAATATTCAGAACTCACTGTTTTTAAAGGAATGCTGGCCAACTATCATGTACCCAAAGGAGAATCTGAGCTCATAAAGGTGTGGAAAACACACTCAGCAAGGAAAAGCTGAGGAAGAAACTACATCATGCAGAAAGAGGACTGTCTTTAAATATTTGAAGGATCTTGTCGGAGAGAGCTTGGATCTAGTGGACTCTGGAGCATAGGACCAAAGTGAAAAAGCGAGTCACTAAGGTAATTCCCCATATCACAGAATCAGAATTATCTTGATGCCATTGGCTGCCTATAAGATAGTGAGGTTTTTTAGAGTTTAATGTTTATTTCTGAGAGAGGGAGACAGCCAACAAGCGGGGGAAGGGCAGAGAGAGAAAGGGAGACACAGGATCTGAAGCAGGCTCCGGGCTCTGAGTTGTTAGCACAGAGTTCAACATGGGGCTCGAACTCAAAAACCATGAAATCATGACCTTAGCAGAAGTTGGAGACTTAGCCAACTGAAACACCCAGGCACCCCAAGATAGTGAGTTTCTTGCTGGAGTTGTTCAGAGAGATTCAATGACATTATAAAAATTCTGCCCTTGATCTCATGGGTTAACAAATGTTTCCTACAAAGGGCCAGACAGTAAATAATTTCAGCTTCATGAATCATATGGTCGCTGACACAATTATCCAACTCTGCCATTGTAGCACAAAAGCAGCCTGGATAATACGTAAGTAAAGGAAGGAGTATGGCAATGTTCCAATAAAACTTTATTCACAAAAATTGGGTCACAGGCTAGATTGGCCCTGTACTGCAGTTCACCAATCCCTAGATTAGACAGCTGTTCCTAAAGGCTCCTAAAACTCTAGAATTCTTTGGCTCTGAGATCTGAACCTGGAGACCTATCTAGCCATGACCATCAACCCCAGATTTTTTTAGCAAAGCTACAAAAGCAAAGAAACAAGAAAAAGGAGCAGCAATGCTTAATGGTGTGTAGTGAACAGAAATTAACCCATTTACAAATTGTTGCTCAAAGACCTATAATTCATATGCATCCCAACACAAATAGGGGTTTCCAGACAGAATCAGAGAATCCTGCACTAAAAAGAACAGGCACTTTTGCAGCCACAGGTAGGAGGTGAGCAGGTGATTAGGGAGATCTGGATCCTCAGCCCTGGCTTGTTACACTGCGGTCAATTACACAGCTGGTTACAAGTGTGTGTTGCACCTGTTCAAGACTTCAAATGTGATGATCTCATATTAATTAAACAACTCCTTAGAAGCAGGTTAAAAACAAATTACACCCTGCCATCCTGTGCCTGTCCCAGCCTCCCTCAGTGGTCCTTCATCTAGAAGGGATCATCTACGGAGGATAAAGAGCAGTGCTCGTTTGTAATTAGGGAGGGGCTCATTATCGCCCAATTAATACTGCCATCACTTAGTGAAAACAGTTGTTGGTACATCGTACAGGTTAGTGACTAATAATGATTGATTAGCTAAGCTCCCTCCCAAAGCACAACAGCCACCTACCACATGGACCACTGATGGATTGGCAAAGGGACGTCAAGAGTCCAAAAGACAAGCCTGAGGACCCTCATCTTCCTTAGCAGGTTAGGAGACAGAAGTCCACAGCTAACCAGTGCACCTTTCAAATGTAACATTTTCAAATGGCTTGGGTGGTCAGGGATCTCTGGTTTAGAATCAGTGAAAACAGAGGAGACAAGAACCATGGCAGACGAAGGTGGGAGCTGGTCTGAGGAAGGCAGAAGAATTGACACTGTACATGTATGTGTCCAGTATACTACAGAACACAGGACAAGAATGCTCGTACATTTTGATACTCCTGCTGATCTTTTCAGTGTGATTTTTATTAGGAGCACAGAATGGTGGGTACAAACAGGGGACGAGATTGGGGATTTGCTCCATTACAGACCAAGCAAGTTGTTCATGTTTCTATGACAGCAGCTGTTATGGGATGTCATAAATGCCTGTTTGCATATACATCACTTATACACACAAGCACAGCTCTGGAGCAGCACCAATAAATTAGCTTGCATATAAGGCACTTTCCTACATTAATAACTATATAAATTACCATGATTAATCTTTAATTTTTGAGACACTAATCCTGGAAAGCAGATGGTTTGTTACAGGTCTGTCATCCATTCTCTCCCTTTACCAGGGGCACCCCCAGAAAATAAGAAAAATATATAGCCATCGATCATCATGCCAGCACTGTGCTGGGCACAGCAGCTCACTTTCTCTTGCTAGAACTCACACAATAAAATGAGTATAAAAACAATTCCCAACTTACACAGTTGCAAAGAGCAAATGAACTTCAAGTGCCTCCATACTAGGATATAGAGCTCTCTGTTCCTCTAAACTTTCAGTCACCCAGGGTTCCACGTGGAGTCTCTTTCTCTATTCAAGGGCATTACTCATTGTCTTTCTTCATCTTGAATACCTTATTACCAGGTATATGATTTTCTTATTCTTTATCAACTGGGTCATTTTTTTTTAAAGGTGGAATACCCAGCACTGACAAAAGTGGGCGGACACAGGTCCATTTGGTGGAGGTGTGCATTGGAAAACCATTTGAAAATATGTTGAACCACATTTCTACTCCGAGGAATTCAGCCTTCAAAAGCACTCCCATACCATGCAAAGTGAGCATGAAAAGGTGTGAATAGCACAAATTCCCTTCAATACAATGACGGTTAAATAAACCATGTTTAATTCACATAAACAACTATGCAATTCTTGAACACCATGATGTATAATTAGATGTACCCATCGAAAGATGTCCAAGACGTATAGTTAAGTGAAAAGGCAAATTGCCAAAGACTCTCCTTCCACTGTAAGTAAAGAGTAATTATAGCAACGACAACACAAAGCATTAATGTATATTCAAGGAAAAAAATTGTAGAAAAATCTCAAATGACTGAACATAACCATCTGGGGGAAATGATAGTAGGAAGGGGCTTCCACGTTTTATATTATTAAATAAGGTAATGTTTGTAAATTCTTACCTAGAATATAGATACAGATAGTAATCTCTACTATTAACTTCCCTGAATTAAAAAAATGAAACACAATATAAAAAAATGTAATATTCTATTTGCGTATACTCAAAACAAAAATGAAATTTTTCTTCAAATCTGTTTCTTTGAGTGCAAGATTGACTTATTCAACTGACCATTTTGCTCTGTGCTGACAGCTCAGAGCCTGGAGCTTGCTTTAAATTCTGTCTGTCTCTCTCTCTCTCTTTCTCTCTGTCCCTTCCCCAGTCATGCTCCGTCTCTCAAAAATAAAAAAATAAAAATTAAGTGGCCATTTTGGAGATGTCTGGGTGGCTCAGTTTGTTAAGCATCCAACTTTGGCTCTGGTCATGATCTCATAATTCGTGAGTTCGAGACCCGTGTCAGGCTCTGGGCTGACAGCTCAGAGCCCAGAGTCTACTTTGGATTCTGTCTCCCTCTCTCTCATTGCTCCTCCCCGGCTCACGCTCTGTCTCTTTCAAAATTAAATAATAAGAAAAGCTTTTTTAAGTGACCGTTTTGAATCTTGCTAGAAATCCCGGATTATTGTTCTCAGCTCATCATTCCAACAGAAACCACACCAAAGGACTAAGTTTTCACACCTACTCCTTTCCCCAGAAAGGGCAGAATTCCAAGGAATGTTGTGAGCGGCAGGTAACCTACTGACGTAGGACCTTTGTCACTCTTCTACTTAGGAGTCCTCATGGAAACAGGGCCAGCACACTCCGCTTGTTCTCACTCGAGTGTTCATGAATGTCTCCAGGCCAGAGACAAGGGTGGCTCATACCAGGTAGAGGTCTGTGGACAAGAGGAAAGTGGACAGACTATAGAAGCATTTAGGAACAGAACTAATGTAACTAGAACTAATGTAACTAGTACCGAAAATAGGGCTTCGGTAACTTTTCAGCTCAGAAGTGATCCTGGAGCCCTTGGGAAGGACAGGGAACCTGCCTAAGTAACTCCTGGACTCTGGCTGCAGTTCTTCAAAGAGTAACAAGGAGGAGGGGTAGATGGCAAGGAAGATCTAAAAGCCAGGGACATATTCAGGCAAAAAACACTGCTAGATGTGCTTTGCTCAACATATAGAGACTAAACAAATGCTTCAACATTTCAAAGTATCATTTAGAAAAATTTTTGTTAGTACCCACTAACTTGATCTATTTTCCAGTGGCAGAAGATGCTGATTGGAATACCAGAGTACCCGGGAATATCACAGCAAGACTCCTTGGGTCAATTTTAGAACTTCTGTTGGCATTCCTAAAGCCAAGAAATTTTTTTTTCCCCAAGGGAAGAGATAAAGAGACGCCAGGATGTCAAGGGAAGAGAGGATAAAAGCTAGATGGCACTTTGTAGGACAAATCCCAGAAGGTTTTCCTTCTATTTTCAAATTTAAGTCATCCTTGTTAACAGTAAAAGATTAGCATCCAAGTCCTGGAAGAAAACAATCACCAGGTCCTAGGGAAGCTCATCCCTCAGGGGCCAGGTTCTCTGAAGGGAATGGATGTGAAGGGCAAGTTTGAATACATGCAACATAATGGAAGTACCAGTGCACTGGGCATCTTGCTAAGATTTTTTGATGGTCAAAGTAAGTGTTTTATAACATTTCTAATGTTCAGCAGGCTAACGTTCTAGTATGGCCTTTGGCAATGGTCCACACATTTTTTTTTAATTTTTTTTTTTTCCCTAGGAGAGATAGAGAGAGACAGCGTGGGCAGGGGAGGGTCAGAGACAGAGGGAGTCACAGACTGAAACAGGCTCCAGACTCTGAGCTGGCAGTCAGCACAGAGCCCGACGCGGGGCTCGAACCCACGAACTGCAAGATCATGACCTAAGCGAAAGTCAGACGCTTAACTGACTAAGCCACCCAGGCGCCCCAATGGTCCACACATTTTTAAAGTGTGAGAACCTCAAACATCCAAGTATAGTCCTGCAGATCTCCCCAGCAAATAATAGTTCTACTCTGAAAGTCTCTTCGTTTAAGAATATTTGACACACTTTAGGGGCACCTGCGTGGCTCAGTCAGTTGAGCATCTGACTTTTGCCTTCAGCTCAGATCATGATCCCAGCATCATGAGATCGAGCGCTCCATCAGGCTCTGCATGGAGTGTGGGACCTGCTAGAGATTCTCTCCATGCGCTCCGCCTCTCTAAAATAAGTATATGTGTATTTGACACACTCTAAAAGAACACGGTGCCTGGGTGGCTCAGTCGGTTAAACGCCCAACTCTTGATTTTGGGGCAGGTCATGATCTCACAGTTGTGAGCTCGAACTCTGCCAGTGCAGAGCCTGATTGGAATTCTCTTTCTCTCCCTCTCTCTTCCTCCAAGCATGCTCTCTCTCAAAATAAACCTTAAAGAAAAAGAAAGAAAAAGAAAAAGAAAGAAAAGGACATGTGCCAATGGCAAGCTCAAAAGATGTCAAGAATTTATGCTGCAGTACCTAGTACCACTTTCAATAAAACATTTTTTACAAAGAGGTTGAGTCCATATGCATAGATGATACTCAATAATTATTGAATTAAAAAATAGCATACACATACAATATTTAACCCACAGTTTTTGTAGGAATTGTCCCCTGACCTGCAGATTGGGCCATTTTCCTTGGAGTAGAAATTCTCCTCAGAGTGGAAATTGAGGGCCTCCTTTGCAAATCTGTCTATGTGTTGGAGTAAACCTGAAGCTATTAATCAAAATGAGTCTGAGCCTTGCCTGGACTCCACCCAATCCCAAATGGAAACTGGGGAGGCTCTCCATGTGGCAAGTATCCCATTAAGCTTCACCTTTCACAAAATGTCAAACCTACTCCCTGCTTGGCTATTAAGCATGTGGGTCTGAGCTCAGCCAACAACGTGGTTTTCCTGGTCTTCAGCTATTACTGAAAAAAATAACCTTAAAGTCACTGATGTTTCATTGTATCAAAACCCAGCTAAGAGATTTAATATTTATGAAGGACTGTTAGGTGCTGTCTTTTCCTCTAGATTTATGCTCATTGAGTTCACTTACATGCACAAGCTAAAATGATCAAACTTAGAAACAGAGAAACGCACAGAAGCAAAGAATAGTGGTTGCCAGGTCCTGAGGAGGGAGGTCTTGGTCAGAGAATACAAAGTTTCAGTTTTGCAAGATAAGTAAATTCTAGAGCATGGGGATTATGGTTAACAATACTGTATACCTTAAATTTGTTCAGAGAGTACATTTTAATTACTTTCACCACACACGCATGCACATGGACATACACACACACACACACACACACACACACAGGTGAACATGTTGATATGTGAGGTGATGGATATGTTAATTAGCTTGGTTGTGATGATCATTTCAAAAGGAGTAGATTTATCGAAATATCAGATATATTCAATATATATAATTCCTATGTGTCAATTATAGATCAATAAGCTATTTTTTAAAAAAAAGATTTATGCTCACATCAATCTATTTAGTCAAACTACTGCTTACCTGGTCTGGACACAATTGTCTGGTTCCCCCACCCCCACATCCAGCCCCCAGAACTGCTCTTACCAAATCGAATTTCACGTTTAACCACTAGCTCACATTACAGAATGTAACAAGTGACACTGACTTTGAGGATATTATTGAGGACATTGTTCCCTACAGTATAGAGGGCTCTCCATACAAGGACCAGGGGAGCAATTTATCTGTTCCAGGAGAAGTTACTGCTCCTAAGCAATTGCTTTTTCTCTCCTCTAAAGATAAAGCAAGATTTCTTTGAGTGATGGTATTTTTCTATGTTACAAAACTCAGAGCTGATCCTGTGAACCTGAGTGACCTCCAGTAATTTCAAAGAATTTTGAAATGGGTGATGACATGCATTTTGTGTCATGACTTCTCCCTAGAGTTTACTGTACTTTTTCTAATCTTCTATTTCATTAGCTCCCATTCCAACACTGTTTGGTGCTGGTAGTGACAGAATGGGTGACTAGAGCTGCATTTGAGAACAGGTCTGTAAGTGCAGCCCATCCTAACCACCGCAGATACTGGGGCTGGACATGCCCATTGAGAGCTTCATTCAGCTGCAGCAGCACTAAAACCTCCACCCCACTTGGTGCCCCATCACCTCCAGAAAGACGGCAGGGGAGCTGCCGAGATCTGCTGAGGAACATCAGTACCTGGGGTTAAAAAAATATTTTAAGAAAATTAAAAAGCTGGGGCACCTGGGTGGCTCAGTCGGTTAAATGGCTGACTTCAGCTCAGGTCATGATCTCGTAGTCTGTGAGTGTGAGCCCACTTTGGTCTCTGTGCCGACAGCTCTGAGTCAGAAGCCTGCTTCGGATTCTGGGTCTCCCTCTCTCTCTGCCCCTCCCCTGCTCACCCTCTGTCTCTGTCTTTCAAAAATAAATATTAAAAGGAGGGGGCAAGATGGCGGAGAAGGAAGGAGCCCCGTACTTACACTTGCGCCCATACATCACACAGAAAAGATCGGAAGCCATTGGAAACCTTACAAAACCAGAGAGATTGGGAGAAAAAGGACGCAGAACCCACTGAGAGAGCCTTCTAACGTGAGTGCGAACCGGGGAAGATAAAATCGGGCCGGGATCGGAGACTCCAGGGTGGGAGGCGATCCCCCTCTGCGGGGAGTGAGAGGGGAAAAGGAGAGAGTCCGAAACAGAAAAACCTCCGCTCGGGGCATAGAAAGACCGTACTTGCCAAATACCAGCACGCCAGGTCCCCTCGCGCCAGCTGGTCCCGGGGTGCTGAGCACACAGACCGCTGCTTTGTGCTGCTCCCGGCGGCTGGACCTCAGAGCAGCGGCGCGCCTGCCGCCATTGTAGCTCCCGGGCGGCTGGGGCCCCTGAAAGAGCCGCGCGGACACCGACGTCCGCGCTCCTGGCTGCCTGGGGATCTGGAGGGAAGGCAGAGAGCTAAACCCTGGGAGATTTGCCCCCGAGTTCGTGTTTCCGGTGACGAGCATAGAGGGACCCGGTTTTCCTCCCTCCAGCGGGCTCGGCGCCCCCGGCAGGCAAGCCTCCGCGCATGCGCGCCAGCCCGACCCAGAGACGGAAGCAGCGGTTCTGACTCCGCCCCCAGAGCTCGGCAGGGGGCCTGGAATCGCCCGAGGGGGCTGCCTGGGACGCTGTGTCTACGGCACTTTCAGCGGGGCACGGACTGGCACTTGGAGACTGGGCCTGGCCTGGGCTGAGCAGTGCAACCACCTTCGGCTGCGCCCCCGGCACGGGGAGTCTACACGCCCAAAAGAGCGAGGTGCAGCACCTGGTTCAAGAAGGGACTGGAGCGCCGCCACTCTCCTCCCCACAACCGCCGAGGCAGAGCTCCCGCCTGAGGCAGTGGGTCACGCCGCCCCCATCCCTGCCTGAGAGCTGCCCGCCTCCCTTTTTTTTTTCCTTGTTTTTCCCTTTTTGTTTTTTTCCTCTTTTTTTCTTTCTTTTTCCTTTTTTTTCCCCTTTCTTTTTTTCTTCTTCTTTCTCTTTTATCTCTTTTTTCCCCAGAACACTGACCTGATTAACTCTGGTCGCCAGCTTGCTTAAACAATCACAACGAGTCCATTCTGTAAATGTACATTCTACACCTACCGACATTTTCAGCTCTTTCTCTCAGGAGTAATTAGACTATATAGTTTCTCTGGATAATTCCAGCACCCTTCTCTCACCTATCCAACCATATTCTACCCTTTACCTCTTTGAAAACAGCTTCTTATCCCTTCTGACTGTTCATTCTATTTCCAATCTTGCCTCATCCCCACCCTGTCTTCTCTCTCTTTCTCCATGCTCTTCAACCAGCACTGCATACACACGGCTATTTAACTGTAACTGAGAAATCCAGGTATATGCTTTAAACCATTATTTGTCCATCGGTTTTCTTCTTTTTTCCTTTTCTTTTCTCCTTTTTGACCCTTTTATGTATTTTATACTCCCTATTATTCGCCCTTCCTCCTCGATCTTTTCTCATAACTTTTTCGTTTTCCCTCTTGCTTTGCATGTTAGTTGAATTAGCCTGTGTGTTTGTGTGCTCCTGCTCCCTGTGTGTTTGTGTCTGTTTTCTTATCCAGGGCCACCTCAAGAAACAAGCCAGGGTACACAAGGTGGAGAGTCCCAAAATCACTATGAATAGGAAAATAAAATAACCAAGGTCCCAACAAGAGAGACCAAGAGATACCATTCAGAAAACACTCTCTGAAAGGATAGGCCCTGGACAGTCAAAGAGTCTTCTTGGATATAGCAGCACTCATAGATACAGAGAGCATAACAGGTCTTTAAAACCAACAAGACCCGGAAAGCTAACTAAAATGACGAAACAAAAGAGCTCTCCTCCAAAGAAACTCCAAGAAGAAATGACAGCTAATGAACTGCTCAAAACAGATATCAGCAGCATCACTGAACAAGATTTTAGAATAATAATGGTAAAATTAATAGCTGGGCTTGAAAAAAACATAGGGGACATCAAAGAAACTATGGCTACAGACAGAATGGAAAATAAAAATAGGCATGAAGAATTAAAAAATGCGATAAATGAGATCCATAATAAATTAGAGGCCTCCAATGCACGGATTGAAGAGGCAGAAAGGAGAATAAGTGATTTAGAAGACACCATTATAGAAAAACAAGAAGCTGACAAAAAAAGAGACAAACTGATCCAGGAACAGGAAAGAAGAATTCGAGAGCTCAGCGATACGGTCAAACGCAACAATATCCGTATCATAGGAATCCCAGAAGAGGAAGAGAGAGGGAAAGGTGCTGAAGGAGTCCTGGAACAAATTATAGCAGAGAACTTCCCCGACCTGGGGAAGGAAGTAAATGTGGAAGTACAAGAGGCTCAGAGGACTCCCCTCAGACGTAACCTGAATCGATCTTCTGCACGACATATCATAGTGAAAATGGCCAAATACAAGGACAAAGAGAGAATTTTGAAAGCAGCTAGGGAGAAAAGGGCCCTAACATACAAAGGGAAACCTATCAGAGTGGTGACAGACCTATCTACTGAAACTTGGCAGGCTAGAAAGGAATGGCAGGAAATCTTCAATGTGATGAACAGTAAAAATATGCAGCCAAGAATCCTCTATCCAGCAAGCCTGTCATTCAAAATAGAAGGAGAGAGAAAAACCTTTCCAAATAAACAGAAATTGAATTTGTTACCACTAAGCCAGCCCTACAAGAAATCCTGAGGGGGATGCTCTGAAGGAAAGGTTGCAAGGAACAAAGATACCAGAGACACCACCACAAACATGAACTCTACGAAAGATACAAAGACTCGGGGCACCTGGGTGGCTTAGTCGATTAAGTGTTCGACTTTCGCTTAGGTCATGATCTCGCGGTTCGTGGGTTCAAGCCCCGCGTCAGGCTCTATGCTGACTGCCGGCTCAGAGCCTGGAGCCTGTTTCCATCTGTGACTCCCTCTCTCTCTGACCCTCCCCTGCTCATGCTGTCTCTCTCTCTCTCTCCTAGAAATACATAAAACATTAAAAAAAATAAATAAAAAAAGATACAAAGACTCTAAACCCACATATTTCAATAATAACACTGAATGTAAACGGGCTGAATGTTCCAATCCAAAGACATAAGGTAGCAGACTGGATAAAAAAACAAAATCCATCTATATGCTGTCTACAAGAAACTCATTTTAGACAGGAAGATACCTTCAGATTAAAAGTAAGGGGATGGAGAAATATATATCATGCTACAGGAAATCAAAAGAGAGCCGGAGTAGTGATACTTATATCAGACGAACTGGACTTTAAATTAAAGTCAATAACAGGAGATGAAGAAGGGCACTACATAATAATTACAGGGTCCGTCCATCAGGAAGTACTATCATAAATGTCTACATGCCAAATATGAGAGCACCTAAATATCTAAAACAATTAATCACAAACAGAAACTTATAGATAAGAATGTGCTAATAGCAGAGGACTTTAATATTCCGTTTACAGCAATGGATAGGTCAACCAGACAGAAAATCACTAAATAATGGACTTGAAAGACACATTGGACCAGATGGATCTGATAGATATATTTAGAACTTTACATCCTGAGGCCAGGGAATTTACTTTCTTCTCAAGTGCGCATGGCACATTCTCCAAGATAGATCACATACTGGGACATAAAGCAACCCTCAATAAATATAAAAGAATTGAGATCATACCATGCACACTGTCAGATCACAATGCTTTGAAACTTGAAATCAATTACAGGAAGAAGTCTGGAAAACCGCCAAAAACATGGAGGTTAAAGAACACCCTTCTAAAGAATGAATGGGCCAATCAGGCAATTAGAGA
>NW_024080945.1:426417-513497 GCF_003009895.1 Hyaena hyaena
AAAAAAAAAAAAGAAAGCCAAAACATGGAAAGAGCCTAAGTTTCCATCAACGGACAGATGGATCAAGAAGATGTGGTTTATCTATACCATGGAATACTACATGGCAATGAGAAACAATGAAATCTGACCATGTGTAGCAACATGGATGGACCTTGAGGGTGTTCTGCTGAGCGAAATAAGTCAGGCAGAGAAGGACAGATATCATATGTTTGCACGTATAGGAGGATTAGGAGGAACTTAACTGAGGAACCAGGGGGAGAAGAAGGGGGGAAATGGTGGGGGAAAGGGAGAGAGGCAAACCATGAGAGACTCTTGAATGCTGACAAAAACTGAGAACTGATGGATGTGGGGGGAGGGGGGATGGGGATGGAGGAGAATGAGCACTGGGTGTTATGCGGAAACTAATTTGACAATAAACTATTTGTAAAAAAAAAATAAATAAATAAACATTAAAAAACAAATTTTTTTAATTAAGAAAAAAAGCCGTTTTCTCTCTGTAAGCAGGAAAGGCTACAGTCACACACCCAAGAGCCAAGGGAAGCCCCTGCACTATCTGGAAACGAACCCTAAAGCCTGGAATTCACCGGAGCCCAAGTGCCCGGAAGGCGGAATGGAAGATGGGTGAGCACTGCACTCCCCGCCCCCCCAGGCACTCCCAGAAGACCAGGAATCTCAGCAGCTGGGCTTGTGGGCTGGGCAGTCCTGGTAAAGGATGAGTGTGAGGAGAATGAAGTTTAAAAATCAACAGCAAGGGACACCTGGGCTCAGTCAGCTAAGCCTCCGATCCTTGATTTCAGCTCGCGTCATGATCTCTCAGTTCCATGGGTTTGAGCCCTGCATTGGTCTCTGTGCATGAGGCCTTGCGCTTGGGCCTGCTTGGGATTCTCTCCCACCCACGCCCCCCACCAAATAAACATTTTTAAAAAACGAACAGCAAGCAGTGAGTCAGCTAAATGTGATGGTTTTAATAGCCAAAGAACTGACAAATTTATGGAACTCGTCTGAGATGCTGTGTGTGGGAACAGTTTAAGAAAGTTTTACGTAGCAGGTTTAAAAGCATAGAAAGGCCTCATATTTAAGCAACAAGTTGAGACGTCTTTCTGACCCAGCTACAGTCATCACTTTCCTTGTATGGGATCCACTACATTTGCTAAGATTACTTTTAAAAACACATCGTTTAATACGGTACACCTTTAATGAATGCAACACTGTAGGTTAACTAGCTGGAATTACATAAATCAAAAATAAGAACAAGGAATATAAATGGGAAGGAACTCTCAAACATAACATCACCATGTGCTAAACTGAAGGTGGGGGCGAGGAACACATGGTACCAAGGTGTGAGAACCAAGGTCTGTGAATTTCACACCACACACTTCCACACCAGCCTCTTGACAGCACTTAATGTTTTTCAAGCCCCAGCTCCCAACCTAGCTTGAGAGTGTGGCATACTTCACGAGCCGTGCTGTTCCCAAATCACATTTCAGAACAGGTAATGCTCTAAACTTATGGATACCCTTTGGCTCAGCATTTTTCTTTCTAGAAATTTACTGTGACTAACAATCAACTTTATGCTCCAAGATTTTCAAACTCAGGTCCCCTTCCAGGGTCCCAAATGTGTATTTGGGAATGCCCTGATTTCCTTGGTCTTCTCCTCCTCCTCCCTCAGGACATATCAGGTTTGCTTCTAGCTGTCTGCCCTCCACACAGGTTTCCAGAGGCCCTGCTAAGGCTGGCAGACCCTCAAAGTTCTCTGAATATTCAGAGGCAGCTTTCCATCCACCAGCATTTTCATAGAATACCCTCAAAGAATGTAACTTTCTCCCTCTAATATTAATATAAACTGCTAATCATTTTAACCTTCAGTTTGCAAGCACAGATCTAAGAAATTAATATTTAATCTTTGTGACCAGATAAACACTTCTTACATTTTTCAATGTTTATTTTTGAGAGAGAAAGAGCATGAGTGGGTGGGGGTAGGAGGGTGTGCAGAGAGAAGGGGAGACACAGAATCTGAAGCAGGCTCCAGGCTCTGAGCTGTCAACACAAAGCCCGATGTGGGGTTCAAACTCATGAACCAGGAGATCATGACCTGAGTCAAAGTCGACACTTAACTGACTGAGCTACCCAGGTGCCCCATAATTCACATTTTATAGGCAGGACAACCCAGTGAGAAAGGCAAAGCCAAGAGCCAAGAGCCAGTATAACCCTAGAATTTTTTTTTTTTTTTTACAATTTTTAAATAATCTTTGTACCCAAGATGGGACTCAAACTCACAACCCTGAGAGCAAGAATCACATGCTCTACCCAATGAGCCAGCCAAATGCCCCAAAAATTCCATCTTTTTTAAGTAAATTTTTAAAATTTTTTTTCTGAGATAGAGACAGCATGAGCAGGGGAGGGTCAGAGAGGGGTGGGGGGAGACACAGAATATGAAACAGGCTCCAGGCTCTGAGCTACCTGTCAACACAGAGCCCGACGCTGGGCTCAAGCCCACAAACCATTAGATCATGACCTGAGCTGAAGTTGGACGCTTAACCGACTGAGCCACCCAGGTACCCCCCAAAGAATTGCATCTCTTAACAATGGATTCTATGACAACTATGACCTTGCTACTCCTGACAAGTTTGGGAAGGCTAAGTATTATACCTTTAGGCTATCAAAACTATCACTGTTCTCCAGTTTACCAAGAGATAAAGGCAGGGATAGAGGAAAAGAGGGGTGGTAAGGAGAAGAAAAGTCCACTCAGCCACCCAAGAATCACAGCACCATATGAAATAGAAAAAAAGGGGGCATATAATCTTGAGGACTGATTTAATTAATGTACAGTGGTACATCCAATATATCACATGAAATCATTGCAATTATGTTTTAAAAGACAAAGTATTCAGTGACATAGAAAATGCTCTGAGATACTTCAGAATAAAAGACAATATCTGCAGGGTAATATAAAATACATGTATCATATGCATATCTAAAAGACTAAAAATATGAGACTCAAAACATTTTAAATGACTGGCTCTGGTGATGGAATTTGGGGAATTTTGAGTTTCTTCTTTGTGCCTCTCTGGATTATCCAAATCTTTACAACAACCTCGAGATACATTCTAGTCAGAAGTGGGGGGTAAGCTCATTTTGAAAACATAGTACAATATTTAACGCTAGTATCTTCGGTGATGTCACAAAAGCCATACTGCCCCACGGGTCAGCCTGAAATCCAGCAGCTATTAGAATAGGTTGGATGAGACTAAGTGAACTTGAGCCCCCCCCCAATAAACCAGAGTAAGACACCACAATAACAATGTAGTGGACACATAAAAACTGATCATATAATCAGGGGTGCCTGGGTGATTCAGGCAGTTGAGTGTCTGACTCTTGGTTTTTGGCTCAGGTCATGATGTTATGGTTCAGGAGTTCAAATCCCTGCATCAGGTTCTGTGATGACAGCACTGAGCCTGCTTAGGATTCTCTATCTTCCTCTCTGAATGAATAAACAAACCAACTTAAAAAAAAAAAAAAACACTGATCAAATAACCAATAACCTAGAAATGGAATCTAATATATATCTACTCAAGAAGAACTTAGGGAGCACCTGGATGGCTCAGTCAGTTAAGCACCCAACTTGACTTTGGCTCAGGTTGTGATCTCACACTTCATGAGATCAAGCCCCACATTAGGCTCTGCACTATTATTGCAGATTATCTCTCCTCAATCTCAGTCCTCCCCCCTCCCAAAAAAAAATAAACATAAAAAAAGAACTTCAAGAAGCACCTGGGGTGGCTCAGTCGTGTGAGCATTTAACTGTTGGTTTCGGCTCAGGTCATGATGTTGCAGTTTGTGGGATAGAGTCCCACATCTGTCTCCACACTGACAGCCTGCTTGGAAATCCCTCTCTCTCTGCCCCTATCTTGTGCTCTCTCACTCTCAAAAAAACATTTTTTTAAAGTAAGAACTTAGAATTTGATAAAGGTAGCATTACTAATCATGCAGTAGGAGGAAGGATTTAATAAAACTCGTACTAAAATAGCCAGTTAACTTTTTCAGGAAGATAAATCACTACCTGCTATTATGCAGCAATACATAGTTTCGATGCACTAGAACTAAATTACTAAATGTAAACACTGTACTCAGGAGACCTTAGAAGAAATACACATGAATTTGTGATCTGGGATGTAGAACATCTCTGTAAGCAAAATTTTAAAGAAAATAAATCCAAGAAAGAGCAATTTTCCCACATTTTGTCTATTGTTTCCTCCTATCAAAAACCACCATGAATGAAATTTTGAGGTAAAAGACAAGCAAAGGAAATATGAAACCTAAACAACAAAGAGTTAAAATAGTCTAATGAGATCTTATAGGTCAACAAAAAATGTCTATCACTGCAATTTTTTAAAATCAGAGACAGGACAGGATCAAGCATTAAGTTCCATTAGGGCAGGGACTGTCTCTCTCTTTCACTGCCAACTGTGAACCACCATAGTGAACCACCAGCCACTAAATACTGATGACTTATGAACGTAAACAGAAATGCCCCCACAAAGTCCATATTTTAAGAGTCCAAAATCACTGGAAGTCAAAGAAATGCAAGACAAAACAGGTAACATTTTATTCTGTCAACTTGGCAAATAGTTTTTAAAATAATGTTCCCTGATGTCAAGTATGTGATAAAATGATAAAATAATTAAACTCTATCTGCTGCTACGAGGAGTCTAAATTAGTTCAAAGCTTCCAGACAGTGATTTGTCCACAAATACAGAAATCCTAATGTTCTTCTGACCCTTCACCAATACTTTTATTTCTGGTCATTTATTCTGAGAAAATAATCCAAATACACACAAAAATATCCATCTCTCCAATCATTTTAATATCCTAAATTGGAAACAACCTAAATGTTAAACATAGGTAATTGGCTAAGCATATACGTGTGATAGATTATGAAAATAATTATCTTGAATATTTAAATATATGGAAAATTGCAGATTTTAAAATCAGTTGGTTGAGAGAGAGAGAGAGAGAGAGAGAGAGAGAGAGGGCTCAAGATAGAGAAAGAGAACCCCAAGCAGAGCATGGAGCCAAATGTGAGGCTCAATACCACAAACCTGGGATCATGACATGAACCAAAATCAAGAGTCAGACACTCAACCAACTGAGCCACCCAGGTGCCCCTAAGTTTAAAAGGACAAGCATACATATATATATTGATTTCCACTTTCTTTAAAATATGTGGATATGTATGTTTACTTGGATAATGGAATAGGTTTTTTAAACTTTGCCCATAAGGGGTGCCTTGATGGCTCAGTCAGTTAAGCATCTGACTTCGGCTCAGCTTATTTGTGAGTTCAAGTCCGACATCGGGCCCTGTGCTACCAGCTTGGAGCCTAGAGCCTGTCAGATTCTATGTCTGTCTCTCCCCCTATCCCATTCATCCTCTCTCTCAAAAATAACCATTAAAAATGTTTTTAGTTTTCCTGTAAGAACTCCTACTTCTTGTATAACAAGCCAAAGAAACGATTTTAAGTCCTCTCTCCTTTGAGGTCTGCAAACTCCTCTTCACAATGCACAAGCTGTTATTTGAATACATTCTATTGTCACAACAATATGGAAAATGTGTTCTAAATTGCAACTTCCCCCAGCTCTGCTATTAAACTATTCCAACATATGATTGAGTCATTGCTAAGATATCCGTGTGTATAAAGATGAGCTTCCACTCTTCATACCATATACAAAAATTAACTCAAAATGGATTGTAAACCCAAGTATGAACAAAAACTATCAAACCTATAGAAAAAGATGGAGGAAAATCCTCATGACCTTAGATGGGCAGAGATTTCTTAAATACGAAAAGAATGAATTGAACTTCATCCAAAGACATCTATAGGGAGTCTCCGGCTTACAAGATTTCATCTTACAATTGTTCAACTTTACAATGGTGCAAGAGCCATATGCACGGGATAGAAATCATACTTCACATTTTGAATTTGTATCATTTCCCCAGTCTAGCAACGTATGGTGGGATATGGTCTCATGGCGCGGGACAGTGGTCACTGCAGCTCCCAGTCAGCCCCATGATCTGAAGGGTGACAGTCAATATGCAAACAACCATTCTGGACCCACACAACCTTTCTGGTTTTCACTCTTTCAGTCCAGTGTGCAATAAATTACATGACATATTCAGCATTGTATTATCAAATAGGCTTTGTGTTAGATGATTTGGCCCAGCTGTTGGCTGACCTAAGTGCTCTGAGTGCTCTGACCTTAGCATACATTCAAGGGCTGCTAAGCTAAGCTATGATGTTTAGTAAGTTAAGGGTGTTAAATGCATTTACTACTTAGGATATTTTCAATTTGTGATGGCTTTATCAGGACTTAATCTCCTTTTAGGTCAAGGGAGATCTGTATTTTGAAAACTTAACAGATTGGGGAAAAAATCTTATTGAAGCATGTATCTGTTAAAGTACTGGGATCAGGAATATATATTGAAAAAAACCTCCTACAACAACAGGATTTTTAAAAAGCTAGGAGAAATATTTGAATAGACACTTCACCAAAAAAGATATGAGAGGCACATGAAAAGATATCCAACAATATTAAATCATTAAGACAATTAGTCCAAAGTAATAACACAATGAGATACTACTACACACCCAGTCAAATGGCTAGATTTAAAGACTGACCAGACTGTGTTTTTAAGAATGCAGAGCAAGTGGAAATCTCGTGGAAGTGTAAAATGCTTTAACCTCTTCGGAAAACCATTTCTAAAGTACACCTACAGCTACCATAGGACCCAGCCATTCCACTCCTCACTATTCACTCAAGAGAAATGAAAGCACAGATCCAAAGACATACATGAATGTTCACAGCAGCTTTACTTGTAATAGCCAAAACCCAGAAACAAGTAAAATGTCCCATAGGAAAGTTGTGGAATGTTCTTATCTGAAATACTACTCAGTAATCAACAGGAATGAACTATGGGCTCACCCAACAACTTGGAGGAATCTGGAAATAATTATTCTGAGTAAAAGAAACCAGAAAAATAGTAAGATTCTAATTAAAAGATAAGATTCCATAAAATTCTCAAAAATGCAAACTCATCTATAGTTGACAGAGCCATGGGTGCCTGGGGCTATGGAGGGGCACAAGGTAGCTTGTGCAAATGGAAACTACGGTCACCAACTTGACTTTGGTGATGGTTTTTCTCTCTCTCTCTCTGTCACACACACACACACACACACACACACTTATGTGTAAGTACATGTATACATACATCACATATGGTAATGGTTTCACAGATATATATTCACACATACACACATACATATATATACATGTATATGTGTATGTATATATACATATATGTATCTGAAATCAAGATCAAATACATGTATGTATATATGTATACATATATAACTCAAATTGTATACTTCAAATAGGTATAGTTTATTATTTGTCCATTATTCCTCAAAGAAGCTACAAAGTATCATTAAATAAAATCTATGGGGGGGGGGAGATATATAAGAAAAGTATCCCTGCCCTCAAGTGACATTACAGGTAATTTTTTTTCCAGGGTGACATGCCTGAAATTAAAAGTCCTTTTGCCCAGAGAGGGGGACAACCTGACTCCTAGTAGAGCCCTAAACAAGCCAGAACACTTCCACATCTAGCACCTACATGGTGTGTTCTTAGGTCTTGATTTCCCCTCTACCAGTTGTCTAGGGGTGTGGGGATCCTGGGTGCCTTTTCTTCTTGTTAGATTCCAAGTTTTCTTAGATTCCAAGTTTTCTTTAATGATCACAATCCTTTCATAGTAAAAAAATATTAATTTTATTTAAAAATAAAGATTTAACAGAAAGACCAATTTCAAACATCTTAGAATACTAGAAACAGGAAGTGCCAAATGCTCAACAATAATTGAATACCAAGGGGAAATTTGTGCCTGAAGATGGACATGGCTCTACAGAGAGATTTCAGAAGAAGTCACAGTAGCCTAGAGAAAAAGGAATGACGGAGAGCTTTGGGAATTATTAAGTTTCTTTGGCAGTGCTTTCAACTCTCCTTTGCCATCATCGACTGCAAAGCCTAGTATTCTCCTAAGAAGCAGGGAATGGGAGGGTGTTCTGCCGCAGTGGAGAAAGGCAAAGCAGCCTCCCGCAGCTCACCCCAGTGAGCTCAGGGTACGGCAGCTGTAGGCAGGCAGGTGAGGTCTTGGTTATTTGTGCACAGTTTTGATGGGCACTGGGGGACACCGAGGGCAACCTGACCTTGACAGCCACAACAGGCAGGTTCTAAAAGCGAGTGGCAACGCGCTGCCGTTCCACAGCTCTGGGATGCACCAAAAATCTTCGTTAACCTCTTGGAATAATATCACCCTTTGGAGACCTTCCCCTTTTAATACTTTCACTCCCCATGTGTTGCCTGCAGACACAGCACTAACTTAATGGCTCTGCAACAATTCACCTTTGGAGAGAGTTCTGGTTCCGGGAGATGCTGCCACAGCCCTGTCAAGGGCAAGAGAGACACCCCATCACAGAGGGGGATATCTGTGCCTCCTGCTGCAGCGTGCCCCCAACATGCAGCTGCAGGTCCTGAGCCATGAGAGGCGGCTGGGGTACAGGTACAGCCCCTGGGATCCAAGGATCCCTCACATTCCTATCTGCACATTCCTAGCTACTGTCACTATCCAGATGTGTGTGGCCAAGGCAAGAGCAACACTGCTGGCCTCAAGGCAACTAAAAGGCCACTTGGAATTTTGAAGACATGATTTTTTTTTTCGCCCTCTTTCAGAGAAACACCCTACATGGGCATTACAAGTGAACCTCGCCTCTCAACCAATCAGTTCACCATGCTAAGTCTGTCTTGCCACTCCAAAGGTGAAAGAATAAAAAGCACACACCTCAGAGTGCTAGAGATCAGGGAATTCACACTCCTTTCCTGCCCACCATTCCTAATCTTCTCAATTCTGATCCACCAGAACATCGACAAAGTTCTCCCACCCCAAATGAGGATCAGAAGATCAGCTCCATTAACGACCCATACTTCATCTACTTTAAAAACATAAAAGAAAAGCAGATCTCTGGGCTCCCTTCTTGCATCTTCTTGAAATGCAGAGAGCCAGAGCTGCAGTCAAGGTCACCCTGGTGTGTCCCCACAGGCACTGGTGAAGGATCTGGGCCAGAGGGCAAACCGGCTGAAGGGGTCCTGTTCCGTCTGCTTACCTCAAGGATGCAGGCAGTCCTAATGCCCCTCACCCTTCCTACAGCTTCACGGAGAAGTAGGTAAAGAGTCAAGTCTGATCCTCGCTTTGGAGGAATAACTCCTCCCACTATGTTGTGTATGGCCCATGAGACTCACGCTCACCAATCAGCAAGTCCTCTTCCTTTCAGAAGGGTTTAAAGAAAGGATGGTCAGGGGAACAAGAAATGTTGACAGTTTAGAACCCAGCGGGTCCTACACATGATGGAGTTGGGGGCCTAGGAGAACTAAATCCTGGAGATCTTCGTTCACTACAAAGCTCAAAGAAGGCAATAGAGAATGTCAACATAGGGAGACTGTAGGAGAGCGGGGAGAATTCTCCAGTCCCCTCAGTTTCTGATAGAAGGCGGGCTCAGGCTGGTAGCAATTTACCCTACCTGTCCAAGGACAGCCTGCTAGGCCCAGGAGGTTCTGTTGTGGTGGGATTCTGGCAATTGATTTATATGGCTGCAAAAAGTAACCTTAGTTAGCCGTATCAGCTGGCTTTACCAGCCAGTTCTAAATGCACGTGTTCACTACCCCACTCTTTTGCCTTATTGTCCAGAGACATTATAATAGATGGGCAGTCACCTGCCAGTGGTGATGTTACCAGTCCATGTGCTTGACCAAATAGTTGTCTATGAGGTCTAAGAAAAACAGAGCACAGCATACCTAGTCTCCTTTAAATAATCCCCATTTTACAAAGACATTAATCAGGGGCGCCTGGGTGGCTTAGTCGGTTAAGCGTCCGACTTTCGCTTAGGTCATGATCTCGCGGTTCGTGGGTTCGAGCCCCGCGTCGGGCTCTGTGCTGACTGCCAGCTCAGAGCCTGGACCTATTTCAGAGTCTGTGACTCCCTCTCTCTCTGACCCTCCCCTGCTCATGCTGTCTCTCTCTCTCCTAGAAAAAAAAAAAACAAAGACATTAATCAGAAGGTAGTTCTATAACTGCCCAGCATCACCACTAGTGTGTTGTAGGGCCAAAAATTAAACCCAAGTGGCCTAGCTCCAGAGTTCATACTCAAGCAGTACACTGCGTTGCATTACAAAATGACCTATACAGATTTTAAAGGAAAAATACCCTACTCAGATCAAAACAAAAAGTTTTGCTAAGAAAATTATCCTCCACTCAGATTGTCACCTAAAGCCACAGACTCGGAACTAAGACACTGAGTCTTCATCGCATCCAATCTCCAGTCCACAGTGCGAATCCGGTCTATAAAACCCCCCAACAGGCTCCCCATCTCCTCATATTGGCACAAATCCCACAACGTGTAAGAGGCACTATTTATTGAGCATATACTCTGTGCATGCCTCTCCCAGGACTTCATGAACAGTAGTCACATTTGGTCCCCATCAGGTAAGAAGCACAGATTCCCCATTTTTCAGATAAAAAATTTAAGTCTGAAAGCTAAGTGACTCATCTAGAATCACATACCTTAGAATTAGCAAACTCAAAGCTGTCTATTGGAAAGGGGTCTAAAAGGTGGGACTGGGGTGCAAGCCCTTTCCAGGCTGGCACAGGCGCACTGTGCAGGCACAGCTCTCCTCTGAGCCCCACGAAAGGGCACGTGTTGAGCAACAGGGTTGTAGCAGATGTTGCCTGTCCCATCAGTTTATTCCTTCTGCAAGCTGCCATTTTGCCTTCTCTATTTAATCTGCTTGTTTTATCTTTTACTCATGTCAACAGGTATTTAACACCCAAAATGAGCCAGAGATTAACGTTAAGCACTGAGGATTAAACCAGGGAGCAAAAACATTCTTTCCCTCACAGAACTTGTATACTGTTGGGGGCGGGAAAAGAAATGCACATGTGCATGCAGAATATAGGAGAGATTTGTAAACATCCCTATTATCTATAAATACCTTCTATAAAAGATGTCTGATGGGGCGCCTGGGTGGCTCAGTTGGTTAAGTGTCCAACTTTGGCTCAGGTCATGATCTCATGGTTCATGGGTTGGAGCCCCACGTCGGGCTCTGTGCTGACAGCTTGCTCAGAGCCTGGATGGAGCCTGTTTCGGATTCTGTGTCTCCCTCGCTCTCTCTGACCCTCCCCTGCTCAGCTGTCTCCCTCAGAAATAAACATTAAAAAAAATTTTTTTAAGATATCTGTACCTAGCCATTTTTCTATCTATCTAGTAAACAAATAGACAATAGACAGAGGGAAAGTTTTGATGTAAATACTGCAAGAAACTAAGGCAAAGCAAGAAGGATAGAGTGATGGTATAAGGAGGGGGTGGAATTGCTTATCAGGTGGTAGGGAAAGTCTTTGCTAATGGAGTGACTTATAAGCAGAGACTTTAAGTAGACATTTCATGTACTTCGGAGTCTTTAAATCAAGGAAGAGATGAAGTTATTAAATCTCCTCTCAACAGCCCTATAGAAGTGTCTACATGTTAGCATTCATTCATCTTGGAGTATCTCAGACAGTGGATCCATTATGCTGTGGAAGACACATAGATGAAGAGCAACTAGCTAGCCTGAGTTATGTTCCTGGGAAACAACTCAGGCTGAGGTCTGTGTGTAGGAGTGAGTTTTACCGGCAGTGCCCTGGGAAGACCTGTAAGACAGTGAAGGCAGCAGCACTGGGCACACAGACATGTTGACTAGTCTTAACAGGGAGCTCTGGAGCTGGGATGGCCCTGCCGAGGCCAGGCCTTTGGACTTCTGCATCACCCAGTCCCTGAGTACAGGCAGTCCCCAAGGACAGAGTGGACCTGACTAGGGTGCTCTCTTCTACACAGGGCAGTTAGAGGCAAGGGACTCCAAACGCCAACACTTACAGCAACTGCAGAAATGAGTAAACGACTTGCCTGGAGGGAGATTTGGGCAAAAACATCACAGCACCTGCTGCGCTAACTGCCCAGTGCGTTTTTGGTAGGCAGTATCGTAGGATGCTTAAGAACATCTTGGGTCAGAGCAGTGCTCTTCAAATCCCCTCCAGCATTTATTAGGAGACCTCCTGTGGACAAATTCCCTCTGTGCCTGGGCTCCCTTGTCTATAAGATTAAGCTAACAATGGTGTATATTTCCTTGGGTGGCTCTGAAGATTCCATGAGTTAGTACATGTAAAATGCTTAGAAAAGCACCTGGCTTACCATGGTCAACACTGGATAAATGTTTTTATTCTCAGAACATCCCCTGCACATATTACTACTTCTAGGTTAACAAGTTTGGCCAACACACGATACCTTTCTGTTCCCTTTCTGTCCATTTGGTTTGCATGGGGCTGGCTCCACCCCTCAAGCTCTGGGAATGGCCATGTGACTGGGTCCCAGCACCCAGGGCAGTAGGGCAGCATAGACTTTGCTGCCAATTCTAGAACAAACAGCCAACCTAAACAGACACAAGGAATCCCTCCCCTGGGGCTTCCACTAGATTTCGTCAAAGCATGTTCTTTTCCCCTAAAATCCGAGCTCAAAAGATTTTATCAAGATTCTGAAATTTCTAGGAATCCTCTTCTCAATTGTGGAAAGTGCCAGCTTAAAAATGGAGCCAACCCAGAAGCAGTGAAGCCAAGATAGGAGAGACAGATTCCTAATGACTGTGATGGAGTTTCTGGATCCTGCCATGTCTGAAACTAGCCTTCTGGGTTTTTCCAGGATAAAAAAAAAGGAAAGAAAGAAGGAAATAAAAAGAAACATTCATTTTTTTGAATTTGGTTTGAGCTGGGTTTTTCCCACTGGCCATACTCACCTAGGTAAGCACACTGATCCAGCCAGAGCCAACTCCATGGAGGTGAGCATTACCCCACAAAATTAAAACCTGGGATCCTGCTTTAAGGACAATGATGGACAACCACAGCCTCAGACAGACTTGTCAAGAGGCAGACTAACCCTTGATGTAATGGGATGGGAATGGTGCTTCACCGCCGTGATCTTCCTCCCCAAAACCCACACCCCCAGGCTAGTCAGGAGAAAAACTTCACAGTCTAGAGAGGAACTCTACAAAGCACCTGACCAGTGCTCTCCAAAACTATCAAGATCACCAGGGTTCCTGGCTGGCTCAGTTGGTTAAGCACCCAACTTCGGTTCAGGTCATGATCTGACAGTTTGTGGGTTTGAACCCTGCGTTGGGCTCTGTGCTGACAGCTCAGAGCCTGGAGCCTGCTTTGGATTCTGTGTCTCTTCTCTCTCTACTCCTCTCCCATTCTTGCTGTCTCACTCTCAAAAACAAACCAAAAAAAAAATTTTTTTTTTTATTTCTAGGAGAGAGAGAGAGAGAGAGAGCGAGCGAGCAGGGGAGGGTCAGAGAGAGAGGGAGTCACAGACTGAAACAGGTTCCAGGCTCTGAGCTGGCAGTCAGCACAGAGCCCGACGCGGGGCTCGAACCCACGAACCGTGAGATCATGACCTAAGCGAAAGTCGGACGCTTAACCGACTAAGCCACCCAGGCGCCCCAAAAAACAAACAAAAAAATTTTTAACTCAAGATCAAAAACAAGTGAAGTCTGAGAAATTGTCACAGTCAAGAGAAGCTGGATAATGACTAAATGTATTACGGTGTCCTGGATGAGATCCAGAAAAAGAAAAAAAGACATTATGGACAAATTAAAAAGATCTGAATAGAATATTCAGCTTAGGTAACTGTTTAAAGAGAGAAGGAAGGTAAGCTCTTTGCCCTGATGGTTGAGTGGCCCTAGTAAGAGGCCAGCAAAGCAGAACCCCTCAGCCCAGGCACCTGGAGCCGCTTCCATCGCTCCAGTTTACACCTCTCCATCACAAGACCCCTTCCATTTATTTATCATACCAGGCGGTGTGCAAGGTACTGGGTCTCAAAGAAATGGGACTATGGCCTTGCACTCAAGGAATTTGCCATCTGGGGAGCACTGGACAGCAAAGGTGGGTCTCTCAGCTCTGGTAGTAGCTTCCAAACCCACCACCTCTGCTGCCCATCTGTCCTGAGCACTTGAACTGGAGCTGTCCAACCTTGGCCTGGAGAACCCCTAAACTTCAGACAGCTGGGTCACTACAGGAAAAAGGAAGAAAGGAGACAAAGGAGTTGGCTTTATCAGCTGCTTCTGAGAAAGGACCACAGGCCCTTAAACCTACAGCTCCACCATCATTTAAGTTAAATCCTTGGGCCAGGTAAACTGCAGAATGAAGCAGCTTTCAGAATTTTAGGGAGCAGACAGGTTGCATTACCGAGAGCTCTAGCAGGATCTGGGAACACAGTCCCTAATCAAATGTGTTATCAAGGCAAAACACAACTGTGCACTCTACGTGGGATAAATAGAATGATGATAAATAGCTTCATGAATTCCAGACAGGTTCTGCCATCAAAAAGATGTTGGTGCCAAACTTACAGTGAAATTCTGGTTTTCAGAGCTTTGGTGATGTTAGGGTTGGGGATAAGGAATTGGAGACTGTTATGAACCGTTTCAGCTTCAACCCCAAGAGAAGGCCAGTAGGACGCTTCCCATCTGCCTCCTCTGTCCCTCAGGCTGTCTTTGCTTTATCTCCTCATCAAGGAAGATCATCCTTAAAGTGCTTTTCAACCTTCTCTCAGCCATATAGAAATGTCTGAGTTCTGCACCCAGAATTTCTGGTGCAGTAGGTCTGGAGCAGGGCCTCAGGGTCTCATTTTTAAAAATTCCTTCTTTTTTTAATTAAATGTATACAAATGTTTTTTGAATAAAATTCATTTATTTTCAAAGAATGCTGAATTGCCACTGTCACAACAAAAAGCTTCCTTTTATGGCATTCACTGAGGTGATAGCCAGACCCATGTATATGCTCTCTTGTATCTGAAAAGTCCCGTCTCCCTCTAACTCAGGTGCAGCGGCTGACCCCTAAGGTCCTATACTATTACAGGGAAAAGAAATCTTAAAGTCAGTATCAAACGAATTCCAGTTTCCTATGTCACATTTTATACACAAGTTTTTTTTTCTCCCTCTGACATTGAAGAGATCTTTTATTTTATTTTCTGAGAACATAGTTTACTTTTTTTTTATTATAGCTTATTGCCAAGTTGGCTTCCATATAACACCCAGTGCTCATCCCAACAAGTGCCCTCCTCCATGCCCATCACCTATTTTCCCCTCTCCCCCACCCCCATCAGCCCTCAGTTTGTTCTCAGCATTCAAGAGTCTCTCATGGTTTGCCTCCCTCCCTCTCCTCAACTATTTTTCCCCTTCCCCTCCCTCATGGTCCTCTGTTAAGTTTCTCAAGTTCCACATGAGTGGAAACATATGGTATCTGTCCTTCTCTGCCTGACTTATTTCACTCAACTTAACACCCTCAAGTTCCATCCACATTGCTACAAGTGGCCAGTTTTCATTCTTTCTCATTACCATGTAGTATTCCATCGTATAGATAAACCACATCTTTTTTTTTTTTTTATTTCTGAGAGAGAGACAGCGTGAGGAGGGAGGGTCAGAGAGAGAGGGAGACACAGAATCTGAAACAGTCTCCAGGCTCTGAACTGGCTGTCCACACAGAGCCCGATGCAGGGCTCAAACCCACGAACCGTGAGATCATGGCCTGAGCCAAAGTTGGACGCTTAACCGACTGAGCCACCCAGGTGCCCCAAACCACATCTTCTTGATCCATTCGTCCGCTGATGAACACTTAGGCTCTTTCCATGTTTTGGCTATTATGGAGAGTGCTGCTATGAACATTGGGGTGCATGTGCTCCTATGCATCAGCATTTCTGTATCCCTTGGGTAAATTCCTAGCAGTGCTATTGCTGGGTCATAGGGGAGTACTGTTGTTAATTTTTTGAGGAACCTCCACACTGTTCTCCAGAGCGGCTGCACCAATTTACATGCCCACCAACAGTTTAAGAGGGTGTCAGGGCCGCATTTTTAACAAGTTCCCACGTGCGCCACTTGGATGCTGCCAGTCCTGGACCACACTCTAAGGACCCACTCCGTTACCTGATGCAGCCTCCTCATTCCACGCTGCCATGAAGAAATCAATAAACACTCAAACCCATTTTTCATTCTTATAAAGATTATCTCCCCAATGACCTCCATGTGTATTTGATGACTCACAGCTGCCTGCCTGTTTGACACATCTAGAGACAGCCAGCCAGCTGGGTACTCGTGAAAAGCTTCTTTGCCACGGGACTTTAATGGGATGTCACTGTGAGAAGCCCAAGCTAGGCTCTTCCCTGGGGTAGGACTCTAAACAGTAAATTCTAAAACCCTGGAGGGGGTGGGAGTTAGATTTTGATTCTAAAGAAAATTCCTGAATTGAAATTATTTTCCCAAATCACTGTATCATGTTGCTATGTGGAGGGAAAAATTGCAGCATTTTAAAAATGCTGTTTTTCTGACATACGTAACTGTAGGCCAACACAGGAAGCAGTGCACAGAGATTCCTTCTGGAATCAGGGAATTTATACAAATTCTCAGGAGGTGATTTTCATAATGTACCTATAGGCCAGTGGCTAATGTTAAGACATTTCTTTTACAACATACATCTTGTTTTTCAAGTCTATTCCTCCATCTTTATGTTTTTAATTTTTTAATTTTTTTAACATTTATTTTTGGGAGAGAGAGATAGAGAGAGAGTGCATGAGCAAGGGGGAAGAGGGGAGAGTGGAGAGACAAAGAATCCAAAGCAGGTCCAGGCTCTGAGCTGTCAGCACAGAGCCCAACACAGGGCTCAAACTCATGAGCTGTGAGATCCTAACCTGAGCTGAAGTCAGCAGCTTAACCAACTGAGCCCCCAGGTGCCCCTTCCATCTTTATCTTCTAGATCTTACCTACTGAGTCCAGAAGAAGGTCTTCTTATGGTTTCAATTCTCAGGGGGTAAATGGCCACATTTGATAAATAAAAGCTAGGATAGATCTACTCAAATCAGGAAAGCTACACATTTAGACACAAGAATCAATGCCACCAACCTCTCAAATTCCTGGTGTCCTTCAAGCTTTACAGAAGTCTCTTCATATTTTCCAACAGTGCATTTACTCAAACATCTTAATGATAACCAGAAATCTCTTTCTGGTGAGTTTATCTCCTTCATAATTTTTAATATTCTAGCAGTACTTGATTTTTTTTTTTTGAGAGAGTGCACATGCCGAAGTGAGCAGGGGAGGGGCAGAGAGTGTCCAGCATGGAGCCCAACATGGGCTTGATCTCACAATCATGACCTGAGCTGAAATCAAGAGTCTAACAAACATTTAACCGACTGAGCCACCCAGGTGCCCCACAGCAATAGTTTTTACTGGTTTCATTACAAATTTTATTACTTAACCTACACATCATGGGCTTAATAGATTTCAGAGGGTTGAGCTTTAAACCTACTCATAATTTCTAATTTTGTAAATAAAGAGACGTGCATTTCTGCTGCTATAAAGATCCAGAAGCCAATCCATTCCTTGTTCAAGGACGTGTATGCAATAACAGAGTCCCCGAATGAACATAGGGTCACCAACTCCTAGATTATCAGGTTGAACTGTCGGGTTCTTTACTTTGCAAAAGAGATCTTGGCTTTTCAAAGGAGCCAACCATAGTTTCCTTTAAATAGTCAGACGTGGAAGCATATTTTGACTCACAAATTTTTGTGCACACACAGCTGTTGCTAAAATCAAATGAGAAAATGAAATAAAAATGAAGGGTAAGCATCATCAGTCTTATCCTAGGCCTGTAGACTCCACCTTATGAGATTGACTCTTATTTCTTAACAGAAAGGCTCAAAGCACATGCCTTTCCGTGTGGAGGTTAGATTTAACCTTGGCCGACACTGCCACACGCCCCCACCACAACTCAACAAGAAGTGGCCAGGTGATATCTACGACAAGGGAGGTTTGGTAATACCTCACACATAGGGCTACAAACAGCAGAAATGAAAATATCTAAAAAGCCAAAGGTTTCCAAGTATGTCCTCTTCGCATTCTAGAGGCAAGAGTTGTATCTCAGGAAGCTGAGATTGTTCCTAATGGGAACAATTCTAAACACAGGGCTCACACACCCTGCTAGTGTCCCTGACTCTAACCCTAACTGTGGTTCTAAGAGGGGGCTATAAATAAGTTTTTAGCATTCTGTGTTTCATGCCTTAAATGCTCTTATCTTGCCATAGGTCCTAACTATCATTTACAAACAAAACTCAGCCCTGTTTCTAGAGCAGGACTGTGTTGGTACTTGTCTCTTAAAGATCTATATAACCCATACTCAGGCAACATGCTTCCAGGGAGGTAAGAATCCCAGAACTCGCTCACTGTCTGAGAAGACTGTGGGATGTGTCTTCCTCCTGTAGAGCTCGCTGTGCCTGAGATCACGCCATCAGTGATGGAATGAATGCATATTTAGAGGCACCCCCTATGTAACAGGTGTCTCCTAGGCCAGTGGCATGAAATGGCCAGTTGGACCCTGAGTTATTTGAGGGGTCCCTTTTGCGGGGGTGGGGAGGTCAATTATTGTTCTGTCTCTGTACACCTGTTAATATACAACTACTCATGGATACAACACGGGATCCTACGGAGATTTGTTCATCAGGTCCTTCCCATCCCAAAGAATCTGAGAAAGTGTCATTTAGTGAAAATAATTCTCACAAACTCTGAAAATTAATACAGCCCATAGACCCCAGTTTGAGAGCAACAACTGTCACCTTAAGGACTTACTTCACTACAATCATCATCCTCCTAGGACCAAGAGCCATTCGTCTGCCATGATGTCAGCAAAGCACTAGATGGCACTAGAGACCCACACAGAAGAGTAACCCCAGCAGCCTTGGCTGACTTGTTTCTCAAGCATTTTACCTACAGTGCTTCGATCTCACCCCTTACGGGTCACTTTCCTCAAAGAGCTAAAGAAACCAAGCGGATATTCTGACAGAAAAAGCACCTACCATTTTCACTACTAACGTTCTGACTTAATGTTAGGGGCCAGCAATGGGGCTTCAAGGCAACTAGGACTTTACAAGCAACTCGGAGTTCTCATTTCCTCAAATCCTAATTAGAGTTAGAATACTCTGACAGAAACATTTGGGTCCAAATACAATGGATTTGAAAGGGCTTTGTAAACTGGTGGGTTATTTCTCAATTGCCATTAGCATACAAAGTGAACAGAAAAAGGAACAGATGGCTTAACATGTTAACCCTTCCAGAAACATCTGTATTTAAATGAGAATAATAAAAACAGTTTCATCCAAAAGAACAAATCTCTAACAGTTGAATGTAAGACACTGTAAAGAGAGAGATTAAGTTACCGTCTCTTCCCATTAGAAAAGTCATCTCCCCATAGGTATGCAGTTTCGAAGGGGCACATGCACCCCAATATTTATAGCAGCACTATCGACAATAGCCAAGGTTTGGGAAGAGTGCAAATGTCCATCAGTGGATGAATGGATAAGGAAGATGTGGTATATGTATACATGGAGTATTACTCAGCAATCAGAAAGAATGAAATCTTGCCATTTCCTATTACATGGATGGAACTAGAGGGTATTATGTTAAGCGAAATAAGTCAGAGAAAGACAAATATCATGACTTCACTCACATGAGGACTTTAAGACACAGAACAGATGAACATAAGGGGAGGGAAGCAAAAATAACATAAAAACAGGGAGGTGGACAAAACATAAGAGACTCTTAAATATGGAGAAGAAACAGAGGGTCACTGGAGGGGGTGTGGGAGGGGGATGGGCTAAATGGATAAGAGGCATTAAGGAATCTACTCCTGAAATCACTGTTGCACTATATGCTAACCTGGATGTAAACTTTTAAAAAAAGTGAGGCAGAACTATATATATACTGAGATGGGGTCCAACACTACATGAGAAATAAAGCAAAGAACAAAAAAAGAGAAGAAAAAAGTCATCCCTTGGGGCACCTGGGTGGCTCAGTTGGTTAAGTGTCTGACTGCAGCTCAGATCATGATCTCACGATTTGTGAGTTCGAGCCGCACATCGGGCTCTGTGCTGACAGCTCAGAGCCTGGAGCCTGTTCAGATTCTGTGTCCCCCTCAGTCTCTGTTCCTCACCTGCTCATGCTCTTTCAGAAATAAATATTTAAAAAAGAAAAGAAAAGGTCGTCTCTCATAGCTTTTAACAGAAGGCGCAGCCAGCTTTCCTCTTCCTGCTCCAACCCCAGCTCTCTGGTCTACACAACACCACCCCAGAGGTCCCCACTGTGCTCTTTCCTCCCCTCGTGGCCTTCAGCAACCGCATTTTCAAAATTTAGAGGATCTTTCTTTCTGACCCTAAACTCCGTCCCTATACACACATACTCCACAGGAATCGAGCTCGTCACAACGTAAGCACCAAAACGTAGCAATACTACTCTAACTCCACACTGCTTTATAACTGGACGAAGTGTTTCCATCCAATACATATGAAGAGGAAAAGACGATGCAGCCAACTGCCTAAGGTCTCAGGGCTAAGTGGCAGCAGGATTCAGACCTAAATGCAGACCCCTACCTCCCAGCACCCCAGCTACTATTCTGGAAGCTACGGCAGAGCCTGAAGACCAGAAGGACACCACTGCCATGGAAATGCCCCAGGCCTTCACCTTCAGGCCACAGACCTCCCATGAGGACCAAAGGCAAATCAGGTCTACTATCAGCCCTGATAAAGCTCACGATCCGGGGTGCGAGACAGAAAATGAAAACAGACATTATCGCCACCCCTTGCCACTGTTAAATATTTAAGAAAATCAGGGAGATCTTAGATGAACTCCAGCCTGAGCTGAACAGGTCCCAGGCACCTTCTATCCCAGGTTCAGACTTGGGCCTTGGGTGTCTTGAAGCACCAGGAGATGGGAGAGGAAAGACTTGAAAGCGAAAAACTCTGGATGGTAAGACCAAGTTTTTGATTCCAGATTTCTTTTTTTTTTTTTCAAAGTTCACATGTTACTTTATTTTTTTTTCAAAGTTCACATGTTACTTTATTTTTTTTTTTCAAAGTTCACATGTTACTTTATTTTTTTTTTCAAAGTTCACATGTTACTTTATTTTTTTATTTTTATTTTTTGGTAACAAGGCAGTTTAATTTTTTATTATTATTTTTTTTTACAAATAGTTTATTGTCAAATTAGTTTCCGCATAACACCCAGTGCTCATCCCCACAAGTGCCCTCCTCCATGCCCATCCCCCTCCTCCCCCCCACATCCATCAGTCCTCAGTTTTTGTCAGCATTCAGGAGTCTCTCATGGTTTGCCTCTCTCCCTTTCCCCCACCATTTCCGCCCTTCTTCTCCCCCTTGTTCCTCCGTCAAGTTCCTCCTAATCCTCCTATACGTGCAAACATATGGTATTTGTCCTTCTCTCAGATTTCTTTTTTTTTTTTTTTTTTTTTATTTATTTCTAGGAGAGAGAGAGACAGCGTGAGCAGGGGAGGGTCAGAAAGAGAGGGAGTCACAGACTGAAACAGGCTCCAGGCTCTGAGCTGGCAGTCAGCACAGAGCCCAATGTGGGGCTCAAACCCACGAACTGTGAGATCATGGCCTGAGCCAACATCAGACACTTAAACAACTGAGCCACATAGGCACCCTGCTTTCTTACCTTTTATCAAAAGTTTTTGCAAAGTTTTTTCAACTGTTACTTTCACTCCAAAGTCACAGGGTAGATTGGGTAGGTAAAATTAGCTCTTATTTGGCAGATGAGGAAATTAAATTTCTAATACATTGTGCCAGTTTTGAATCCAAACTCCAGATTGAATGATTTATTCATGTCACCCTGCAACTAAAAGATATTGCTTAATTAGACAATAATTACATATTGTGAAGTTTGGGATGTTAATTTTTAATATTTTATAAATCTATCAAGTATTATTTTTGTTAAGGGGCTCCTGGGTGGCTCAGTCAGTTAAGCGTCGACTTTGACTCAGGTCATGATCTTCTGGTTCATGAGTTTGAACACCACGTTGGGCTCTGTGCTGACAGCTAGCTCAGAGCCTGGAGCCTGCTTCAGATTCTGTATCTCCCTCTCTGACCCTCCCCTGCTCACACTGTCTCTCTCTCTCTCAGAAATAAATAAAACATTTTTTAAAAAAGAATTATTTTTGTTGAGGAGTTGAGGGGTGCCTGGGTGGCTCAGTTGGTTGAGCATCCAACTCTTGATTTTGGCTCAGGTCATGATCTCAAAGTTGTGGATTCTAGCTCTGCCTTGGGCTCTGTCCTGGCCATGGAGCCTGCTTAAGATTCTCTATCCCTCTGCCCCTCTTCTATTCTCTCTCTCAAACAAAAAACAAAAGAATTATTTTTGTTGATACCCCCACAGATCACTTTTATATCTATAATTAAAATTGAAGTCGAAGTGAGCAAAATCATTTGTATTTTTATCTTAAAATGGCTATTTGGTCTACTATTCTCAACTTTACCTGTATTATTAGGAATCAACTGAAGACCTTTCTAGAAATATCAATGCCATACTGTAGAATGTTCCTTGAACTGAATGATGCCTACCCAAAATGGAGAGGCAGCGTGATGTGGTGGAAAAGAGGCTTTGGAATCACACAGACCAGAATGACATCCTCATTAACTGTAGGATGTGGACAAGTCACTTGATTTCTCTGCATCTCCGTTTCTCCATCTATAAAATGGGGGTGAGGGATTCCCACCTCAGTTATTCTCAGAATTCACCAAGCACATACCCGCCTTCTCCAGGCCAGACAGTTCTTGGGATACATCAATGAATAAGACATGACCCTATCCTCAAGGAGTTCACTCCGGTGAATCACCTAACATGGTACCTGGTAGAGTAGGTGCTCAATGAACTAAATTTGTTGCATAAACTAATAAGTGAATAGTAGATTCCTAAATACTTATTAGCTATCAATGCCTGGGCTTCACCCTGGCTGACCGAAGCAACCGTCTGGGGGCAGACAGGGCAAAGAATTTTGTAAAGGTCTATGTAGGATTTTACTGTGCAGTCGTGGACTTGGCAGGATGGGAGCCCATGGTGTCCTCCAATGTCCACCAGATGCTAGATCATTTTGTACCTTTTGTGTGTGGACATGTCCATTTACAGAATTTCAAGGTCATCAAGTTTACCAGCTATTTAAGGGTCACTCTTTTCATGGATATTCAAATAAAATACTGAATAGGAGCTACTATCAATACTGGAGCTACGATCTAACATATGGTAAGAAACCCACTCACCTCCCTGGTATTTTTGAGGCATCCCGGAAGCATGTTCTCCTGGTTCATCTCACCCTAAATCCCCCAAATTGCCGGTTTCTCATCACACTCGCCATCTTGCTTCCTGCAGAGGCTGACCTGCTTCCTCAGCCCAGACCCTCACCTTTGGCTACCATCTTCCCACCTTCTGCAATTATCAGCCCTGTTTTATAGAATCAGCCTTTCCTCAAAGTTTCATAGAAGGAGACTACAGCTCCTCCAGAAAAATTTGCCACTAAATACAAGACATCAATGTTCTTGAAGTTTCTCAGTCCTGCCACAGGGGATTTGTCTGTTTCCCTTAAATCATCAACAGTTTTCTAAGTTACTGTATCCAACTAGACATTTCTAGATTCCTTACTTCTGTGCTAGGTGCAAGGATTCCCTACCACCTGCCTACCCAGCTTCCACCCAAGAAAGCTCACATTCCCTCAATTTTATTATACAAAGCAGTTGAGCACTTTGGTCTTCATCTTCTCCTATAGATCATTTTGGGAGGATTAACTTTTTTTTAGAAGCCAAAATGTTCCATTCAGTATTTCCCTAAACATAAGGTTCATCACCTTTACCATCTGGCAGAAGCTTTGAAGTCTGTTTTTCTGACTTGTCACAGCCTCAATTTGTAGGTTGTGCCCCCCCCCCATGACTACGTATTTACATATGTACCCAGATACATGTATAGATACAGATGGAATTGGGGACAGGAAATCCTTGGCTGTCATGCTGAAGAGTGGCTATAACCTGAGGGAACAGGGGACAGGAAGTTTTGGGGGGTATGGAGAGAAGAAACCACTCAAAAGTATGTGGAGGCAGCTGAGGCAATCAGGCATTTCCCGTGAGCAGTCAGAAAAGACCGACAGATGGGCCAAAGTAGAGTGGTGGAGCACGGAGCCATCAAAGAATGTCCCAAGGTCCATTTTACTTAAGGCAACCTGAGGTCTTGTCTCAAGCAATCAAAACCACTTACCAAGAGCCATCCTTGGCCTCTACAAGTAATACACTCAGCAGGATGGGACCTAAACACCCGGGGCAGCTATTCAGTACCAGACACTGAGCTGGGTACTTCCATCACCATAAGCCTCGGATGCAAGGTATGAAAGAATTCTTCCAGCAAGATGCCTTCTGGACATCCCGTCTATCCCCAAATCACCAAATCACGCAGTCTTGCTAATGGGTGTTTTGTAGAAGGGCCTCCTAGTCATGCCCCTCAGGATGTCAACTAGTAGGCCTGACCGTCTAGGACTGTACGTATGAGCAGCTGCTGCAGAGTCTGGCAGAACACAGAGCCCCATCAGAAGGATTGCAGGAAAGGGTCTCGGAACAAAAGGAATGATCTAGAATTTGGGTGCTACAAAACCAGTTAAGTCATCTAATTCACCTCTTCATGACAAAGTAACCAGGGTCCAGGGGAGAAATCTTTCCTACTAAATGCTCTTGGCTTCTTAAGGGCATAGCTGAGACTACTTGCTCTCCTGACTTCCTATTGAGGGACCTTTTGTGAACACACAACCTGTCATAAAATGTACCCTTCATCTTTAATTTCCTCATGAGAAGAAGCCTTAAGATATGAAAGTCTACATTTTAAAAAAAATTTATTGTTTATTTTTGAGAGAGACAGACAGAGCACAGGCAGGGGAGGGGCAGAGAGAGAGAGAGACAGACAGACAGACACAGAATCGGAAGCAGGCTCCAGGCTCTGAGCCGACAGCACAGAGCCTGACGTGGGGCTTGAACCCACAAACTGGGACACATGACCTGATCTGAAGTCGGACTCTCAACTGAGCCACCGGGCACCCCAAGAGTCTACATTTCAATTAAAAAAAAAGATAATGGATAATACAAATACAAGTGCCATTTCCATTTCCTACACTGCTCACTTCTCTTTCTAATACCACACCCATCCATCCACCCCACCCAATATATACTGCAAAGTGGGAAGAAAGAGCATCTCTTCATACAACTGCCCATGAAAACAACCTAGAAAAAGGCAGTGGTTCAGTCTAACCCAAGAATGAATTAATAAGAAAATTCAGAGCCCTAAACACAACATGGGCTTAGTTGTGTTGGCTTAAGACATTTTTATCCCAGCACATTGTCTCAACCTTATTACCTCTAGGTCTGCCACTTGCCTTGCTAAAGATGGGAAATAAATGCCAACCTTGCCAATTAAACCATGGGTATACAAAATTCTGAGCATTTTTTAAAAATACCAGGCAATCCTCAAAGAAAGTCTATCTCCACCACACACACACACAAACAAATGCACAGGCTTTCCAAGCTAGGGTATAATAAATAGTGAGCTGAGTAGGACTCAGGAGGCCTCGAATTAGTTCCACCTCTTTTATGGACACAAAACACCAACCCTATGGCCCTTGCTTTCTTTACTGAAAATCAACAACTTGGACTAACAATCCTTAAAGCTCTTCCATTCACATTTCTATGGTTTCATATAATCATAAGGATATCCTCTTAATAACCTGAGTGATGTACTTTGGCTGGGTCATCCGGAAGAACAGACATGCCTCCCTAGGATATTGGCAAAGCACTCCAGGAAACTGAATACTGATAAGAAAAAATGGCATTGAAAAGACAAGGTCTCTTTGGAATTTGCGCAGGACCCTGCTTTCCTTTGAAGAGAAGCCTCCGAAGCTCAGTGGCCTTGGGCCATCACGGAGGCTGTGGGACTCTCCTCTCACAGCCCAAACCTTGCCTCATCCAACCCAACAGAGGCCTCTTCTCATACTGACTCAGGGTACTCACCCTGCCTCACCAGCCCCCCCCTCCACACACACACACACACACACACACACACACACACACACACACTGCTTTCCTTGGAACTTTCTTAATAAACACTTAACTACAGCCCAGCCCTGCTTATCTTCAATAAAAGTGCCAGGCATGAGGGCGCCTGGGTGGCTTAGTCGGTTAAGCGTCCGACTTTCGCTTGGGTCATGATCTCACGGTTCGTGGGTTCGAGCCCCGCGTCAGGCTCTGTGCTGACTGCCAGCTCAGAGCCTGGAGCCTATTTCAGAGTCTGTGTCTCCCTCTCTCTCTGACCCTCCCCTGCTCACGCTGTCTCTCTCTCTCCTAGAAATAAATAAAAATATTAAAAAAATATTTAAAAAAAAAGTGCCAGGCATGTCTCCTCTTGGTCTGGAGCCAGAAAAATAAAAACACCAACTCCTGGCTACTTTAATGAGGTCTTTCTGGTTAATGAAGAAGAGACAGAGGAGAAACCTCAACCAGGTAAAAGTCATTGGAAATACTGAATGGAAGAACCAAAGAAGAAACATAGTGCCAGTAAGTCAGGAGGCAGCAATTATTTGGGAAGGAATGGAGCAGTGGCCTCTCTACTACCCAGATGTTAAATTATGGAAGCTGATGGGTAAGCTGTATGATTTGTCTAGCAGAGTGTACATTTATCAAGTGCATGCATTCTAGACGCCTTCACACTCAACACGTAATTTGGTGCATGAACGATGGCAGGCCTCCAATTTAAGAGTCTCAATTTCAGATACAGCAAAAACGCTGAAATCAGTGTGATCTTGAAATAGTCAACACATCAAATGATAGCTTTTAGGATGCATTCTATCTATTGCAAAGTTCAAAGGCAGCAGAGGAGGTAGAAGTTGTTGTCTATCCCTTTCTCCATTTCATCATAAAATATGAGCATTCCAAATGTTATGTACTGAATGGTTGGATCCCCCAAAATGTGTATATTGAAGCCCTAACCCCTAATGGGATATTATTTGGAGGGGAGAGCATTTGAGGGGTAAGATTTAGATGAGGGCATGAGGGTAGGGCTCCCATGATGAAATGGATGTTCTTATAAGAACATTCTTCCAGCCTCTAGAACTCCAAGAAATCCATTTCTATTATTTAACCTGCCCAGACTAGGAGATTTGGTTACGGTAGCCTGAGCTAATCCACCAATTCTCAGAAGTCACTGTCCTTCAATTAAGTGCTCTGCCAAGGCCTCAGGTGTGTGCTATGGGGCATGGGAGGTCTCCAAACCTGAGTTTAATCCACACCAGGAAGCAAGTTAAACAGATCCCAAGGGCCACAGGTTACGGAGAATTTTCCAGATAAATAGACATCTGCTGCCTCCTCATTCCTGTCTTTAATTTCCAACATGGAGGTTCTTTGATAGACGTTGAGGCAGGCCTGAACTCCTGACGAATCTACCATTTGGCTTTCCCCCTTCCACCCCTACCCCCTACTCCTGTGATTTACAACACACCATTCTTTTGGGTAATGTTTTATTTATTTTTGAGAGAGACAGAGCACGAGCAGGGGAGGGGAAGAGAGAGAGAGGGAGACACAGAATCCAAAGACAGGCTCCAGGCTCTGAGCTGTCAGCAGAGAGCCTGACGTGGGGCTCGAACCCAGGAACTGCGAGATCATGACCTGAGCTGAAGTCAGATGCTTAACTGACTGAGCCACCCAGGTGCCCCTACAACACACCGTTTAGCAGCACTGAGATATGTGCTATGGACTTTTCACATGTGTTTTGTTTTTGTAACCTCTCTTCTCCCTTAAGATCAATCATAAGCACCTTAAGAGCAGAGGCCACATCTCATTTATTTCCAGCCTCCACAAAGCCTGGAGTGGTTATTTACCATATAACAGGGAATCAATATGTATAGTATTTATTGGTCAAATAAAGAGCAACAATTTCGGTGGTCAGGCGAAGGACAATTTGTTACTTGTGTCAAGAGGTCTGTCTTCTTTTACAGACAAGGTAAAGATCTCTGCTCTTCCCTTCATCACACCTAATAGTAACAACTGCTCCTATGTATCACTTCAAAGCATGCACACAACCTTCAGATGTTCCCAAAGGTGTCTTCCCACACATCTGACAAGCATGATCCTCAGATGCTAGCCTCTCAGCCTGGAGGGGATCACCAAGCCCACTTCACCAAACATCACCTATCTCTCTCCAATCCCCTCAAAAGTTACAGGTCTGAGACGAGCAAAGCTAGCATAATTTCCATGATTGAAGTCAAAGAGTATCATTTCAGAAGTTCTACCTGCTCACAGGTAGGAGTTTTAAGGGAGAATATCTAGAATAGTGACCTAAACAAGAAGAATTTTTCTTGCAGATACGATCAGATTCTTCACATTCAAAACTCCTTCTTGATTGAGGGCTAGCTGGAGTCCTTTGCTCCCAGGAAGGTTCGAGAAGCAGAGCCAATCCTGGTATAACCCTGCTTGCACATTAGACTGAAAATCTCCTGGAAACAGATAAATTGCCCATTTCTTTTATAAATAGAACCACACAGCTTCTATGGGAAAAGTAAGCCATGAAAGGATAACATCGTGTCCTTAGGCAGAGGGGTGTATGCAAAAGAGAAATGCAGTTGTCAAAATTCCTTTGTCCAAAGCTACGAACAAATCTCCAATTTGTCACACCCGGTGAGTGCTTTCACTCTGCAGGCAACCTCCAAATTAGAGGGTCAGGACCAGCATTGTTTAAAAATTGAACAAACAGAACAGATCTACTTCAATAGAAGGACAGAGCACTTAACACTTAGGAAATGGAAAATGCCTTCATGAAATTTGATGTATGAAACTGTACCAGGTCCCCTGTCAAATCTATTTCTTACCACAGTAGTGGACAAAAAAATGCAAACGCTTTGCCCTAGCAATAGCAAGGGTGTTGGTGGCCTAGCACTGTTTGCACTTTCTCCTTTCCCGGTATTAGCACAATGAAAGAACAGCACTGTTTGTTTTCTGATAGAACAGCACTCGACCCATGAGCAACAGAGGAGGGTGGTGAAGCCCTGGATTCCGGCTCATGAGTCATAACTGCATCACTACTGAGCAGAGAGGCCTGGGGCAAGTTACTTAACCTCACTGAGTCTCAATTTCATCATCATCCTCTGGGGATACTGCCTAGTTCATTTAGGAGTCTCGAGGACTAACTAAAATATTGCCTACAAAGTACCAAATACAGTAGGGTCTCAGTAGATACTCAACAGATGGGACTTCCTTCTCTGTTCACACTCCCCACCCCAAACTGCCACTTCTGTGGGTTTGTGGGGTCACCTCTGCATTTCTCCACTTTCCTTAGCAAGAGCTCTGCGAACTCGGAGAATTGCTACCCTAACAATCTGACCAAGTCATCTGAGGAGAGACCACTGAATCAAAACGAGGTGGACGTATAATTGACTCAAGCTTTTGGAAACACATTTCTTAAATATGTGACATAAGACCTCAATAACAGGTATTTGTCTTGGTTGGCACAGAGGAGAAGCCTCAAGGAAACATTTTGTTTTGGTTTCAGTGCCTTTGAGATCCCTAAAAAAAAAAAAAAAAAAAATCAGTGTCCTATGTTAAGCAATACAATGACTTCTGGGTCACCTGCATCTGAGTCTCCACTCCCTGTGATCAGGGGGTTTCCACAGCACCCAGGAAGGACTCTCACTAAATATTAACAAAGGTACAACAGACCAGGAATAACTCTAGTCTCCTTTCCTGGGTTAGCCATTAAATCAGAGGCTGTTTTATCTGTTCCTATGGAAACCACCCACCACCCCCTGTCCCAAGTCTACCATTAGGATCAGGCACCTTTTAGCTGGTTTCAAACTCTGTCAGGTGTTAAACTTCTCCAACTATGAGAGTGCCTGTCCTGAATTCCAGAACCCTGAGGGAAGCAAGTTAATGCTAGGTAGTCACCCACCCTGGCTGAGTTTGCACAGAAACACACCCTCTTGGAAACTTCTAGTTCCCCACCAGCCAACAATTCTATCTATTCTAACTTTCTCCTGCTTTCTCTCCCTCTCTCCCTCCTTCCCTCCCTCTCCAGGTCCATTCCTTCCTGAAACCTTCCGCATGTCTCTTGTCCAAATACTTGTATGTGCCTTTGCATTGTCTGCTATTTTCTTTAATCCTTTCCCAGATCACTTGCTATGTTTTTTTAATGTTTATTTTTATTTTTGAATGAGCGCGCATGAGCGCGTGCACAAGTAGGGTGGGGCAGGGCAGAGAGAGAAAGGGAGACACAGAATCTGAAGCAGGCTCCAGGCTCTGAGCTGTCAGCACAGAGGCTGACAAGGGGCTTGAACTCACAAACCACGAGTTCATGACGAGGGCTGTAGTTGAATGCTTAACTGACTGAGCCACCCAGGCGCCCTCCACTTACTATGTTCTGACATGTGAAACATTTCCTTAGCAAGAGGCCTTCCTCTCCCCTAGACAGTGGGCACCCTGAGAACATGGACTTGATCTGGTTTATCATCATCCCTCCAGTGACCTTCAGCCACAACACAGTACGTGGCCCCTCATGAACATATAATATAGGTTGAATAAGATTGATCAGAGTTCTCCACTTTAATTGTCTATGTGCGTCTAAAACTAAGTCTTTCTTCACCATGTCAGGAGAGAGCTCTTTGACAGCAAACAGAAGGGCCAGGGAACAAAGAAAGCCAAAGAGAAGGCTGAAAACCTTCTTCTGCACAGTTCACAGCCTACTTCCTACCTCTGTCTGCCACACCCACCCACACTCACCTGTCTGCCTGAAGCTGCTACCCATTCAGCCAGGATGGAGGGACTGGTTTGACCAGAAGAGCAGCTCACCCACACTGGAGCCTTCAAAGGCTTCCCGGATCTCTAATGAGAATGCCAAGTGCATTTTAATTTAGAATCCTTTTTGCCACAGTCTCAAAGCATTTTTTAACTAAAGAACCAATCTTTATTAAATCATCAGCTCACCACCACCCCCAACTCCCTCATCCCCGCCCACGATTCCTAACACGCAGGTCTTTGGAACCGAGACTGTGAAGGAGGAGAGGGTGTCCTGCACAGTCGTGACTGTCCACATGATCTTGGTGCATCCACCCCTCCAGGGGTCACCCGCTGGCTGGCCCAGGAGCTGTAGTGTCACCAGTCTAAGACAGGATGTCATCTGGGATGTAACACTGGGAGTGCTTTTGCCCCAGTTGTAGCAATGTTTTTGACATATGTCCCCACAGCCGCAACAATGACAAGGCTCCTTTCAATTCTTCTTCCCCCACAGGCCTGGAGAATGCTCTTTACGAGGCCTGGCTGAGCTCCAGATGGACACAGCGCTCTGGACTGCCCTCTCCTCATGTCCCTCGCCCATAGGACACCTAAGGCATGTGCATACAGTGAACCCACAGGCTGGGCTCTTACCAGAGCAAAAGAGAGCTATTTTTTCCCCTCTAGGGCTGATGGTGGCTCTGACCATTAGAACATGTTCCATTTGCAAGGGCAGCCAGAGGAGATTACAGAGAGAGCCCAGTTTTCCTCCACAATGATCCCACCCAGTAGTCATTTGAAGGGGCCAGTGCCCTATAGTTCACAGAGATGGTAGGAAGCAAAGCTATAACCTGGTTACAGATGCTTGCAGAGACTCCCACTCCCCACCCCCCCAACACCAGACTTGAACAACTAGAAGACGATGTGGGGACTGTCACCTCTGTTCAAGTTCCTTTCATCACCTATGAGGATTACACAATACATCTCAGATTGAAAAATACACAACGCATCCACTCCCACAACAAAGGCGCAGAGACAGCCCATCACGGTTGCTGTACGATGCACCCAGTTGCTAGAATAGATGCCCAGAAGTCATTCTGTTGCTTCACTTCTCCCTGTATCCAGTGGGTCAGTTCAGCCTATGTGGCTCTTACTCTTCCCTTCTGCTTCCTGCCACTGGCTTGCCACATCCAGCTGCTAGCGGGAGGTTCACTGCTTTTCTCCCTAAACCTCGTTCCACAAAGGTGTTGTGGTAATTTTTCTAATGTTCTAATGTTCCAGTCTGACTTCCTCACTCCCAAACCCCCATTCAACTGGGAGATAAAGACTGACTTGTTCACATGCTTTGGGATTTGGTCCTTCGCCACCTGTCCACCTGCACTGGTCTCTCCCATTCTCCTGTGACTGTGGGGACTCCAACTGTTTTTGGGCGGAGCATACCTGCACGACTCTGGCACACCTCCAAAGGGGTTCGCTTTCCCAGAATGCACCTCCTCTCTGGTTTGTTCCCAGTTTTTAAGACCTCCCAATATTCAACCCACCTGCCTAGCTGCATTCTTTTTCCCACACCCAAACCAGGACACATGTTAGTCCACTCGTATCTGTGCTCTGTTTCTTTAGCCAGCCAAGGTCAGCAGAAGTTTGAGGAGAAGTTCGTTTTCCCCACTCCACCATTCCCAAGCAAGAGAGCCTTAAGGAGTGTCCCACAGAGTGGAATCTGATGGCGAAGAACGACGGGGTAGTGCCGAACAAAGCAGCAAAGCATAAGTGGGTTCTTGGTAACTTTGACTGACTAAGCCACGCCTGTCTGGAACCTATTCTATATCTAGACGTTTCAATTAGGTCAGCCGACAAATTCCTTGTATTGTTTAACACTGTTTGAACTGGATTTTCCATCTCTTGCCACATAGAGTACCTTATCTGATACAGCAGAAATAGTATTCTCTTTGAAAAAAGCTGCTTTCCTTAGAATAAATGACAAAATAAAACCCAGGGGGTTTGGTAAGGGCAGCATTAAACAGTCAAGAAGCTCAAATTCTATCTTAAGATTTCATTTGTATGTGGTATCAAACAACAAATGAACAAACAACAAAGAAGAATGAGACCCAAAGATACAATGGACAAAATGACAGTTGCCAGGAGCGAGAGAGGTGGGGGAATGGGCAAAATGGGGGAAGGGAGGTGGGAGACACAGTCTTCTAGTTCTAGAAGAGTAAGTCATGGGGATAAGGGAATATAGAATGGTATTGTAATAGTGTTGTGTGGTGACAGACGGTAGATATACTAGTGAGCACAGCAAAATAGACAAAGTTGTCAATCACTAGGTTTATTCCTTGGAACAGTGATTGGATTTCAAGAAACTATAGCCTAGGACTGGAAAGAAAAACCAAACACCAGCCCACTTCTAAGTATTAATGCAGAAGATGAAATCCCTGGTGTATGGTGTTTTTTCCTATTGTTGGTCTATGGTTTCTCACAGGTTAGCTTCCACCTGACACTAATGTAACACTGTGTGTCAATTAAACCCCAATTAAAGAACTAAACAGTAAGGCTAAGGTGTGGGGGCTGGGTAAAACTAAAAGCAGCTTGAATTCTAAAAGAAAATTTGCCTACAACTTTTGGGGTCCTACTTTCTCGTGTTTCATTTTTCTATCTATAAATGGAGTCTCTTCCTACCAACTCCTAATTTATAACAGGTAACAGGAATAAAGTCTGGAAAGATATCTTAGTCCCCTTGGGCCGCTATAACAAGATACCACAGACTAGGTGGCTTATCAACAATAAAAATGTATTTCTTAACCATTCTGGAGGCTGGAGGTCCAAGATCAGGGTGCCAGCAGGTTCCGGTTCCGGCCAAAGCCCCTTGCAGATCGAAGACTACCAACTTCCGGCTCTGTCCTCGCGTGGCAGAAGAAACAAGCAGGCATTCTGGGGGCCCTTTTATAAGGGCTCTAATCCCATTCCTGAGGGCTGCACCCTCATGAGCTCATCACCTCCCAAAGGCCCCACCTGCAAATACTATCACCTTGGGTATTAGGTTTCCAACATAGGATTCCAGGCCATAGTCAAAGAGTTTTGCTGCTCTTTCATATATCTGCATTTGGCCATTTAAAAACCTTATTGAGCATTTATTATATGCTTGGCAGTGGGTGTCACATATACGGACAAACGTGACATATCCTCTAGGCTATCCTCTAGTTTGGCAAACTACAGCTCACAAGCCCTCCTATTTCTGAAAGCCTGATTGGGACTCAGCTGTACCCATTTGTTTACAGATTGTCCATGGTTGTTTTCACCCTGTAGCAGCTGAATTGACCACACAGCCTGCAAAGTCTAAAATACTGACTATCTGGGGCAGAGAAGGACAGATACCATATGTTTTCACTTTTAAGTGAAACAGGAGAAACTTACCAGAGGACCATGGGGAGGAGAAGGGGAAAAAATAGCTGGGGAGAGGGAGGGAGGCAAACCATGAGAGACACTTGAATGCTGAGGACAAACTGAGGGCTGATGAGGGTGGGGGAGGGAAAGGGGGGCGATGGGCATGGAGGAGGGCACTTGTGGGGATGAGCACTGGGTCTTATATGGAAACCAACTGGACAATAAGCTATAAAAGAAAAAGAAAAATAAATTAAATTAAAAATTAAATTAAAATAAAATAAAGTAAAAACTGATGTTTGCTAACTTCTGCTCTAGGCTACTCACCACAGCTAAAAGTTCTGGTTACCATACATCTTCCTTCCCATAGTAAAGTATGTATTTCAACAACTTTTGTGTAACACAAATATCAAATTATACACCTCAAAAATAAGCACAGGAGAGAAAAAAGAAAGTGTTTTGAAACATCTATTCGCTTGAGTGAATTTTGAGTTTCCAGAATCAACTGGTACCACAAATGAGATGCAGGCCGCGAACGATCATCAGAATCCTCCTTGCAAGATGGGCAAAACCCGTCCCAGCTGGTGTCAATGAGAAACCAAGTGTGGACAATGTGACTCATTAACAAAGAAGAGGTTTGGTTTTTCTCTCCTCCATCCTTTCCCCGGGTGCAGTTCATTTCTCGGAAGAGTGGTCTGACTTCAAGAAACTATAGCCTAGGACTGGACGCAAAATATAAATACCCGCCCACTTCTAAGTATTAATGCAAAAGATGAAAACTAGAAATTAAGTCCCTGGTCTATGGTGGTCTATGTGGGTTTTCCTATGTTGGTAACTCACAGGTTAGCTTCTACCCTAAATATCCCGATTCCCATTGTGTACTTGAGGCTCTCTCAAAATTCGTTTCAGGTTTAAAAGGGGTTAATACCAAAATCACTCACAATAGAGTGGAGAGAGCACAGGCTGTTGAATCCAACAGGCAGCCGCGTGAACTCATTTGGCCACTTACAACGTATACAATACAGAAGAATGTATGTTCTTCTCTGAACCACGGCTTCCACAACAGTATACAGAACGAGAATTCCTAATCAAATGAGGTCCCACCCAAAAGCATCGAACACAGTTTCAGGCACAGCGCTGCGTTTCAATAAATGTGGCTTTCTTCCTCTTCCCCTCATCCTTTGCCCCACGAGAAAATGAAAAGCATACCCTACTCTGAACAAGAGAATCACAGCCTCCTGTTGTTGTGAGTCTTTCCTGCATTAAGAGAAAAACAAAAGTTAGAAGTTGAGAGACATAAAGAGATTTAATTGTGTTCTGGGACCTTCTCCTCCACATTGATTCCACTCCCAGCCCCAAGATTAAAGATGGGAATAGGTTTCTATTTCTAAATGAACAAAATGCTGCAGGCATCAATCAGTAGTAACCACTAATGGAAACTTGGCCACTAGAACCTTCTCCACGGCCATCTGACACATTTGGATCTAATTGGCAGTCTGCTTTAGAGCAGCCAAAAAATATAGTGTCATACACATCACAGATCAAAGCAGAAGCAAACTTGCTAACGGCCATGGGGCTTTGACTGCCAAACTCAGGCGAGCAGGTCTGTGGGTTTTATTTGGGGACAGGTCAATGCTCACCAGTTTATTTCAAGAAAAGCTCTAAGAGACCCTGTTTTAGCTAGCGTGGACCCAAAGCATGAAAGAACAAGAAAAGGCATTCAGGGTCGCTGCAGCCTGGGTGGTCAGAAAGAGAGACCAACTTATTTCCATCCAGCCACGAAGTACATTGGAAATTAATTAATATTTTCTTCTGGGTTTTGACTTAATGAGTGACTTCGACTTTTCAATAAGAACTATGCCTCAGCCCGAAGCTCAGGAATGTCAATTATACCTAAAAGTGCTCTTGCATCCATTATTTGTAGGAAAAAAACAAAATTTCTCCTTCTACTAAAAACCAACGAAAAGAATGCATCTTTCTAATTCCGACATTACACAAAAATACCTACCCCCCCAGAACTTAAATGATAAATGATTTACTTGAAGACTGTTTATCTTTTTAGTGTGACAGCCCCCTAAAAGTTACAGAACTTTATTTTCAGTTAAATACATACACAACACAATTTTGTATACAATTTCAGTATTCACAGACTTCCTGAAGACCTCCCAGGGATTCCCCAAAGCTCTATACCTCCTAGATTATACTTCCTAAATTAAAGATTCCTGTATCAAATACATTAAATAGAAGGAAAAAACTATTTACTAAGTGATGGTTTACCTCTGAAGGTCTGTCATTATTTCTAATTTATGCCACTCATTTTCAATCGCCTGTTCCTACAAGGACCTCCAGTGCACCAGCCAAAGATTACTACCTTCTTCTAGTACCTTCCCAGCCTCAGAACCCCATGGAATATCTGCTCTACAGAGCTAAGAGGGCTCTGGCCCAAACTCCTAGGTAACTTCAATACAAAACAATGAAAAGAAGATAGTGGAAAACATCCAAATATGGAAATTATTCATTCACTCAACAAATATTTGCTGTACACCCATTAGGTGAAAGACACTTTCAAGGCACTAGGGGTACCAACAGATTTATGCCTTCATAGAGCTTATACCCAGGCTCACAACTTGGCCCTCTATTTTCCATATCAAGTTATCTGAAGGTATTCTAAGACTCAGTTTTCTCATAAAAAAAATACACTTGAATTATAATTTACACCTTGTTAGTGGTAGTAAATATTGTTTTAAATGGTAATGCCAATGCACCTGGCACATAGTGGACACTCTTGTCCATTACTATTATTATCACTACTATTAATAATGGCAAGCATTAATTCTTCATATCGTGTATCACTGCTAAAAGACCTTACAATATCTCTACTCTTACTGGATTCATACATACTATCAAAGTATTGCACGAGCATTGGGGAAAATGCCAAAGAGGACGTTTGGGCTTAATTCTACAATTCTGGACCTTCTTCCACCAGCCTCAGTTGGGTTCCTGTCTCCAGAATGGGCTTCAATTATTAGTCATGGGCCACTATGAAACTGCTCCTTGATTAAGGTGGTTCTTTCAGCATGAATGCCACCCTGTTTCTTTTTAAAGGCTGCCATCTTCCCTCCTTTAAGACATCAGTGGCTTGGCTTCTATATTTGTTAAAGAAAGTCCCTTTGAATCAAGTTGCCATTGCATATTTTCCACTTCAATCTCTCCATCACTGAAATATCCTATGTCACAAGGTAGCTTTAACACATAGGTGACTCCATACTAGATCACACCACCTGCTAAACTTCCTTGAAACCAAGAAATGGCAAATTTATACAGCAAAAAAAAAGTCCAACTGCCAGGAAATTTACAGTATCTTGGTGATGGGGAGTAAGGCTGTCTCATATTTATATTCAACACCCGACACCACACTTGGAATGTGTTCCACTCTATGAAATACTTCTAGATAATTACAGTCAATCCTGAGGGGCTATAAACTAATTCTAACTCCTACCCATGAGAAGTCCTGGGTTCTTTGGACTGTTGAGAACACTAAGGCTACAAATATGAGAAGGGAAAGACAAAAGCAAGATAATGGCAACCAAAGTTACCATGGAGTGCTCAGCGAGATGTTGGACTAGCTAACCAAGGGACCACAAATCTAGGATTCTTGAAATAGAAAAACATAAAACCCCATCATTCTATGGGGACAGATGAACAGCACCTTGAGCTCAGACATGTCTCTAAATTTTAGTCCTCAAGGGAAATGCCAAAATGGAATGGTTAAAACTTTTCTAAGCAAATATGGGAGGAAAACAAACCAGTAGATCATCTGTAGAACATAAGGGATGGACACTGAAGTGTAATGTGAATTTTCAAAGAAATGATCCATGCTAGAGTCCCAAAAATCTATCCTATTGTGTCAATTATCAATTTACTTGCCTCTAAGCTCCAAATTCATCCCTCATTGTCTGTTCTACAGAAATGGATATGGGCCCTTTAAATATTTCTTCTTTGCCAGTTGGCACATCAAACTTTGTTAGTAGAGGGAGATGGAGGGACAATGGAGGAAGAGAGATATTTTCCTCTTCATGGTTTAGTAAGCTCCTTTTGCCAGGCTCCTATGGCTCCTGATTTCTCCAGCATGGGCAACTGCAGTGCCTGGCTTCTGCACACCCCACTCTTACAATGAATCGTTCCTCAGTGAATGGCTCCTTCAACACCTGGCTCCTGGAGTGTACGGGGGCAGCTAGCAGCACTCAGTGGTCAGCTGCTTTCCTAGCACTCCCTCAGTTAGCCTTGGAGTGAATTGCAGGACACAGCACTTCCTTGTGGATGGCTCCCCAGTGCCGTAGAGGGCGGATCTACAGCAAAACCCATGAGCACAGCACCTCTGTGACTCTTCCATTATCCAGTGAGCCAAAGCTATGCCCACTCCAAAGAAGTCTGCATCTCAGCCTTGATGGAGTGGGAATATTCCATCTCAGTCCTACATGTAATGACTGACCCTTATATCTGATTTCCAAGTTCTTCTGAGTTCTCTTTACTTCTTAGAACCAGTTTCCCATTATTTTAATCCTCTATCAGAGATTCTAAGTCTTTACATCCAACTTCTTTTATTCTAATTACTATGTAGCTCTGTCTTCAGGTTGGGCCCTGACTTATCTATTTGGGTACCATCTGTGAATTCATTCAGGTGCACAAAGGCCACTGTTTTAAGGAAGTAAGGTGCTAATTCTCCAGGTAGAGTACCACGGAACTAGCATGTCAGGAAACACAAGAATCAGAGAGGCAAGATGGCAGAGAAGTAGGGAGCTCCATACATTTCGCTCTCCCTCATCTCTCAAACAGAGAAGGCCTGAAGCCATAGGACACTGAACCACAGGAATTTAGGAGGAAAAGAGACAGAGTCCACTAAGAAGACAGCCTCATAGGTGCGTGAGTGTGAACTGGGGAAGATAAAAATGGGCTGGCACCCAGAGACACAGAGGGAGGGGAGGGAACCCCCATCACAGGGAGCGTGGAGAGCCAAGGGGAAGAGAAACATAGCTGAAAGTGCTCATAGAACTGTCCCTGGAGAAGAGAAAAACGTCGGCCCAGGACAGAGAGTGATCCTATTTCTAGCTGTGGCGCTGACTTTGGACTGGGTGCCCCAGTCCCAGGCAGTGCCAGGAGAAACTGCTCGGCTGCTCTCCTGGCTCGATCTCTAGCAGGGAAGCAGCCCGGCCTGAAACTGCCCCGCTGCTCACCCAGCTCAATCCCTGGCTGGCAAGGGACCCCGGCCTGAGGGATTACATTTTGGGTAGTATCAATAGAGCGTAGACTAAGACCTGGAAATGAGGTGGGGCTTGGGACATAGAACACGGCCCACCTTGGCTAGGCCCGAGGCACAGAGAGATTGGACCCAAAAGAGTGATTTGCAATGCTTGGTTTGAGAAGGGACTGGGGAGCTGCCATTTTTCTCCCTGGGACCTCAGGGAGTGGCCTGCATGACCAAAGTGGAGGCGACACCTGCCTACACCAAACCACTCCCATTGCTGCTAGAGAGCTGCTTGGTTTTTGTTTTTGTTTTTGTTTTTGTTTTTTTGTTCTTAACCAGAGCCCAGGGAAAGACCATCATGGATGCACTGCTGTGATTAATTCTAGATCCATTCTTCTTTTCTATTCGGGTATATTTTCCTTGTCTCATTCATATCTCTCCCCTCTGCTGGACTGGGCACTGTGGTCATTGGTTTGCTTAAACAGTCACATTTAATCCATTCTCTAGATGTATATTCTACACCTCCACTGCTACCTTTCTATCTCTCTCTCTTTGGAGTAATCAAACTATATAGTTTCTCTGAGTAATATTATCTTCATTTCTGTCTCCTTGCCTCCTACCATATTCTCCTCTTTCTCTCTCTGAATTAAGCCTCTTAGTCTCTTTGCCTGGTCGTTGTCCAATTTTGCTTTCTCCGTGCCCTGTCATTTCTCTCTTTGTATGTGCTCTTACATCAGCACTGCATACACCCTGCTCCTTATGTATAGCTGGGAATTCTGGTTTTATGCTTTTAGACTGTCCTTTGTCTTTTGGGGGTTTTTTCTTTTTCTTTTACCCTTTCGGTTTGCTTGTTTGTTGGTTTTGTCTGTGTGTTTGAGTGCCTTTGTTCCCTGTGTGTTTGTCTGTCTGTTTTCCTTTCTAGGGCTACCTCAAGAAACAAGCCAAAGTACACATGGTGGAGAATCCCAAATACCACTATGAGTAGGGAAATAAAATTACCAAAGTCTCAACGAGACCAAGAGACACCATTAAATTGACACTTCCTGAACAGACAGGCTCTGGACAGTCAATGATCCTTCTTTAATATAGCAGTACTCGCAAGTGCAAAGCACATAACAAGCTTTTAAAATTAACAAGAACAGAAAGCTAGCCAAAATGATGAAACGGAAGAATTTTCCTCTAAAGAAATTCCAGAAAGAAGTGACAGCTAAAAAACTGCTCAAAACAGATATAAGCCACGTAACTGAACAAGAATTTAGAACAATAGTCATAAAATTAATCACTGGGTTTGAAAAAGGCATGGAAGACAGCAGAGAAGCTATTGCTATAAAGACTATGGAGCTTAAAAATAATTGTGATGAGGGGCGCCTGGGTGGCTTAGTTGGTTAAGCGTCCGACTTTCGCTTAGGTCATGATCTCGCAGTTCGTGGGTTTGAGCCCCACGTCGGGCTGTGTTGACTGCCAGCTCAGAGCCTGGAGCCAATTTCAGAGTCTGTATCTCCCTCTCTCTCTGACCCTCCCCTGCTCACGCTGTCTCTCTCTCTCTCTCCTAGAAATAAATAAAAAATATTAAAAAAAATAAAAATTGTGATGAATTAAAATGCTATAAATGAGATGCGTAATAAGATGTAGGCGGCCAATGAAGGGATTGAAGAGGCAGAGAAGAAAATAGGTGAGTTAGAAGACACAACTATAGAAAAAGAGGAAGCTGAGAAAAAGAGAGGTAAACTGATCCAGGAGCATGAAAGGAGAGTTCAAGAACTGAGTGATAAAATCAAACAGAACAATATCCGTATCATAGGAATTCCAGAAAAGGAAGAGAGAAGGAAAGGTGCTGAAAGAGTCCTTGAATAAATTATAGCTGAGAACTTCCTCAATCTGGGGAAAGACACAGACATTTAAATCCAAGAGGCACAGAGAACTCCCCTCTGATGTAACTTGAATCCATCTTCTGCACGACATATCATAGTGAAACTGGAAAAATATAAGGACAAAGAGAGAATTCTGAAAACAGCTAGGGAGAAAAGGGCCCTAACATACAAAGGGAGACCTGTCAGAGTGGTTACAGACCTGTCTACTGAAACATGGCAGGCCAGAAAGGAATGGCAGGAAATCTTCAATGTGATGAACAGAAAAAATATGCAGCCAAGAATCCTCTATCCAGCAAACCTGTCACTCAGAATAGAAGGAGGGATAAAGTTCTTCCCAAATAAACAAAAACTGAAAAAATTCATCACCACGAAACCAGCCCTACAAGAAATCTTAAGGGGGAGTCTATGAGGGAAATGTTGCAAGGAACACAGGTACCAGAGACACCACTACAAACATGAATCCTACAAAGAACACAATGACTCTAAACACATATTTTTCAATAATAACACTGAATGGAAATGGACTAAGTGCTCCAATCAAAAGACATAGGGTATCAGAGTGGATAAAATTCCATCATTTTAGACCTGAGGACACCTTCAGATTGAAAGTAAGGGCATGGAGAAATATCTATCATGCTACTGGAAGTCAAAAGGAAATTGGAGTAGCTATATTTATATCAGACAAATTGGACTTTAAAGTAAAGGCAGTAACAAGGGATGAAGAACGGCATTAAATAATAATTACAGGGTCTACCCATCAGGAAGAGCTGACAATTATAAATATCTACCCACCAAATATGGGAGCACCCAAATACATAAAACAATCACAAACAGAAACAATCTTACAGATAAGGATGTGCCAATAGCAGGGGACTTTAATACTCCACTTACAGCAGTGGATAGATCAACTAGACAGAAAACCACTAAAGAAACAATGGACTTGAACCACTCATGGGAAGAGATGGATTTGACAGATATGTTTAGAAATCTACATCCTGAAGCTATGGAATTCACTTTCTTCTCAAGTGTGCAAGGCACATTCTCCAAGATAGATCACATACTGGGTCATAAAGAAGCCCTCAACAAATATAAAAGAATTGAGATCATACCATGCACACTTTCAGATCACAATGCTTTGAAACTTAAAATCAATTACAGGAAAAAATCTGGAAAACCTCCAAAAACACGGAGGTTAAAAAACAACCTACTAAAGAACAAATGGGCCAGTCAGGCAATTAGAGAAGAAATTTAAAAATATATGGAAACAAATGAAAATGAAAATACAACAATCCAAACTCTACAGGATGCAGCAAAGGCAGTCCTAAGAGGAAAGTACATTGCTCTCCAGGCCTATTTCAAGAGATTAGAAAAAGCACAAATACAAAATCTAACAATGCACCTAAAGGAAATAGAAGGAGAGCAACAAGAGCACCCCAGGCCCAGTAGAAGAAGAGAAATAATAAAAACCAGGGCAGAAATAAACAATATAGTATCCAAAAAAAAAAAAAAAAAACCAATTGAACAAATCAATGAAACCAAGAGGTGGTTTTCTGAAAAAATAAACAACATTGATAAACCTCTAGCCAGGTTTCTCAAAAAGAAAAGAGAGAGGCGCCTGGGTGGGTTAGTCGGTTGAGCGACCGACTTTCGCTTAGGTCATGATCTCGCGGTTCATGGGTTCGAGCCCCGCGTCGGGCTCTGTGCTGACTGCCAGCTCAGAGCCTGGAGCCTGTTTCAGTCTGTGACTCCCTCTCTCTCTGACCCTCCCCTGCTCACGCTGTCTCTCTCTCTCTCTCTCTCTCCTAGAAATAAATAAAACATTAAAAAAATTTTTTTTTTCAAAAAGAAAAGAGAGAGCACCCAAATAGACAAAATCATGAATGAAAATGGATTTATTACAACCAATCTCTCAGAAATACAAGCAATTATCAGGGAATATTATGAAAATTATATGCCAACAAACTGCACAACATAGAAGAAATGGACAAATTCCTAAACACACAAGCACTACCAAAATCCACACAGAAAGAGATAGAAAATCTGAACAGATGTTGGGGCGCCTGGGTGGCTTAGTCGGTTAAGCGACCGACTTTCACTTAGGTCATGATCTCGCGGTTCGTGGGTTTGAGCCCCGCGTCGGGCTCTGTGCTGACTGCCGGCTCGGAGCCTGGAGCCTGTTTCATTCTGTGATTCCCTCTCTCTCTGACCCTCCCCTGCTCACGCTGTCTGTCTCTCTCTCTCTCTCCTAAAAGTAAATAAAACATTAAAAAAAAAATCTGAACAGATGCATAACTAGTGAAGATATTGAATCAGTTATCAAAAATCTCCCAACAAATAAGAGCCCTGGGCCTTATGGCTTCTCTGGGGAATTCTACCAGGCATTCAAATCAGACTTAATACCCATTCTTCTCAAGCTATTCCAAAAAATAGAAATGGAAGGAAAACTTCTGGACTCATTCCACAAAGCCAGCATCACTTTGATCCCCAAACCAGACAGAGAAACAAAAAAAAAAAAAAAAAAAAAAAAAAAAGTGAGGGAGAGAGAGAGAGAGAGAGAGAGAGAGAGAACTACAGGCCAATATCCTTGATGAATATGGATGCAAAAATCCTCAATAAGATACTTGCAAATCGAGTCCAACAGCACATAAAAAGAATTATCCACCAAGATCAAGTGGGATTCATTCCTGAGTTACAGGGCTGGTTCAATATTTGGAAATCAATCAATGTGATACAGCACATTAACAAAAGAAAAGATAAAAACCATATGATCCCATCGATAGATGCAGAAAAAGCATTTGACAAAATATAGCATCCCTTCTTAATAAAGACCCTCGAGAAAGTTGGGATAGAAGGAATTATTTAAGCATCATAAAAGTCATTTATGAGAAGCCTTCAGCTAACATCATCCTCAACGGGGAAAAACTGAGAGCTTTTCCCCCGAGATCAGGAACACGACAGGGATGTCCACTCTCACCACTGTTGTTTAACATAGTGTTGGAAGTCCTAGCATCAGCCATCAGACAACAAAAGGAAATCAAAGGCATCAGAATTGGCAAAGAGGAAGTCAAACTTTCATTTTTCACAGATGACATGATACTCTACATAGAAAATCCAACAGACTCCACCCGAAGCTTTCTAGAACTGATCCATGAATTCAGCAAAGTTGCAGGGTACAAAATCAACGTACAGAAATCGGTTGCATTTTTATACACCAATAATGAAGGAACAGAAAATCAAGAAACTGATCCCATTCACAATTGCTCAAAAAACCATAAAATACCTAGGAATAAACCTAACCAAAGATATAAGAGATCTGTATGAAGAAACCTATAGAAAACTTATGAAGGAAATTGAAGACGACACAAAGAAATGGAAAACCATTCCATGATCATGGATCGGAAGAATAAGTATTGTTAAAATGTCATCACTACCCAAAGCAATCTACACATTCAATGCAATCCCAATCAAAATTGCACCAACATTCTTCTCAAAGCTAGAACAAACTATCCTAAAATTTGTATGGAACCACAAAAGACCCCGAATAGCCAAAGCAATAATAAGAAAACCAAAATGGGAGGCATCATAATCCCAGACCTTAGCTTCTACTACAAAGCTGTAATCATCAAGACAGTATGGTATTGGCACAAAAACAGACACATAGACCAATGGAACAGAATTGAGAACTCAGAATTGGACCCACAAATGTATGGCCAACTAATCTTTGACAAAGCAGGAAAGAGTAAACAATGGAAAAAAGACAGCCTCTTTAACAGATGGTGCTGGGAGGACTAGACAGCAACGTGCAAAAGAATGAAAGTAGATCACTTACTCACACCATACACAAAAATAGACTGAAAATGGATAAAGGACCTGAATGTAAGACAGGAAATCATCAAAACCCTAGAGGAGAAAGCAGGAAACAACATCCTTGACCTCAACCGCAGCAATTTCTTACTTGACACATCCCCAAAGGCAAGGGACTCAAGAGTAAAAATGAACTATTGGGACCTAATCAACATAAAAAGCTTCTGCACGGCAAAGTAAACAATCCATAAAATTAATAGACAACTGACAGAATGGAAAAGATAGTTGCAAATGACACATCAGATAAAGGGCTAGTATCCAAAATCTATAAGGAACTCACCAAACTCCACACCCAAAAAATAAATAATCACCCAATGAAGAAATGGGCAGAAGATATGAACAGACACTTCTCCAAAGAGGACATCCAGATGGCCAACAGACACATGAAACGATGCTCAGCATCCCTGCTCATCAGGGAAATGCAGATCAAAACCACACTGAGATACCATCTCATGCCAGTCAGAGTGGCTAAAATGAGCATATCAGAGGACTCTAGATGCTGGTGAGGATGTGGAGAAACGGGCACCCTCCTACACTGTTGGGAATGTAAACTGGTACAGTCCCTCGGGAAAATAGTGTGGAGGCTCCTCAAAAATTAACAATAGAACTCCCCTATGACCCAGCAATAGCACTGCTAGGAATTTACCCAAGGGATCCAGGAGTGCTGATGCATAGGGGCACATGGACCCCAATGTTCATAGCAGCACTTTCAACAATAGCCAAATCATGGAAACAGCTTAAGTGTCCATCAAGTGATGAATGGATCAAAAAGATGTGGTTTATCTATACAATGGAATACTACATGGCAATGAGAAAGAATGAAATCTGGCCATTTGTAGCAACATGGATGGACCTCGAGGATGTTATGCTGAGCGAAATAAGTCAGGCAGAGAAAGACAGATACCATATGTTTTCACTTATAAGTGGATCAGGAGAAACTTAACAGAGGACCATGGGAGAGGATAAGGGGAAAAAAAAGTTGGGGAGAGGGAGCGAGGCAAACCATGAGAGACTCCTGATGCTGAGAACAAACTGAGGGCTGAATGGGGTGTGGGAGAGGGGAAGGGGGGAATGGGCATTAAGGAGGGCACTTGTGGGGATGAGCACTGGGTGTTATATGGAAACCAACTTGAAAATAAACTATGAAAGAAAAAAATTTTTAAATCCATTTGAACTGTCAGACACATGTATGGTTGGTCAAAACAGAATTTCACAAGTAGTTCTAAAATTTTTTGCAAAGGCTTACATTATTATTTCACTGAATTTATGCTTCCTTGCTTTAAAAAAAAGTAAGGAATAGAAAAACTATCACTACAATATTTATCTCAATAAACTTAAAGATTTAAATCCTGATGTTAGGTAGATCATTTGGTTCAATACTTAGAACACTGTTAAGGTTGACAAGTTTAGATATCTTACTGGACCTGTTGAAAGTGTAAAGTAAAGCTTTTGTAACATTTTGCTTTTGTTTCATTAAGTCCCTATTTGGTTTTGAAAATAAAACATACTATAAAGCAAAAAAAAAAAAAAAAAAAAAGGAAAGAAAAAAGAAATCACAAGAATCTTTGCAGTCAAGATAAAAAATTAGAGGCACAATTATGTTAAGTGATTTCTGGGCCCATTCAAGTAAAATTGATCACTCCCTTATTTGTACCATCACTCCACCTAGAATATAGTTATAGTTAGAACACCATGCTAAATTATTTGATTATATGTCTATCCATTTGGAGCATATTCAGAGCATGATTCATATATTACTTGTGGTGTCCTAGACATCCAGAAAAGTGCTTAGTACACAATACAAAGAGCCCCATAAGCAATTTGTCCAAGGTAAAACAACTGCTTAATTTCAGAACCAATGTATTATGTTGTCCTTTCCAAAACCATATTAACACTTATTCTTTAAATTTTCAGGCAAATGGCCACTCTATAATAAAATTACTCTGGGATGGGTGATATATTAAGTCTTCTCTCTTTCTTTTTTAAGTAGGCTCCATGCTGGGCTTGAACTCATGACCCTGAGATCAAGTCCTAAGCTGAGATCAAGACTCAGATAGTTAACTGAGCCACCCAGGCACCCTTATTAAACGTTCTCTATTACCAAAATTGGACTCCTCCTCCAAATTGGTTTGGGTTCATTCTTTCCTGTGAATATTATTACTGAACATTCCCTGGTTATTTGCTAGAAACCACATACCATCTTGATCAAATGTATTTACCTTCATGTGAAAACTCTGAAGATTCAATAGTAGATTGAAAAACAAAGAGTTTTTCTATTCCCTTCCTCCTTCATACCATCCAAAGACTTATGAACTAATAAGGACAAAGAAAAAGGACCCATAGCTACAAACATGACTGAAAAAGTTAAGAACAGAAGAAAACAAGGCTCCTGAATACTAATGAGATATTAGAAAGTATGGAATTAATGTAAAATTCCAATCAGGAAAAACTTATAATCTAAAATTCAGTACTCAGTGGCGCCTGGGTGGCCTAATTGGTTGAGTGTCCAGTGTCAGCTCAGGTCATAATCTTGTGATTCATGGGTTTGAACCCCACATTGGGCTCTGTGCTGACAGCTCAGAGCCTGGAGCCTGCTTCAGATCCTGTGTCTCCCTCTCTCTCTGACCCTCCCCTGCTTGAGCTGTCTGTTTCTCTGTCTCTCAAAAATAAATAAACATTTTTTAAAAATAGCAAAATAAAATAAAATTCAGTACTCAGTGAAACTCTCAATTAAATGCAAGGAAAGACTAAAAAAAAAATCAGACAAGCAAGGACTCAGGAATTTTGCCTTCAGCACATATTTTCGTTGAAGATGTACTCCAGCAAAACAAGGGGATAAACCAAGAAAATGAAGACCTGTGATTCAAGAAACAGTAGACCAGAACCAGGAGCAGAAAGAGATGTCTCAACATGACAGCTATGGGCCTGGCCTAGAGGTACAAGTTGAGGCAGGAAGACTTGAATACAAGGCCTGAAACCATAAAACTTCAAGAAAAAAACCCATAGATGGTAAGCTCCTGCATGTCCTTTCTGGCAATGACTTCGGGGGGATTTGACCCTAAAAGCAAAAGCAACAAAAGCAAAATAAACAAGTAGGACTACATCAAACTAGAAAGCTTCTGCACAGCAAAGCAACCCATCAACAAAATGAAAAGACAGCCTGCAGAATGGATGAAAATATTTGCAACATCTTTATTCTGATAGGAGGTTAATTTCCAAAATATATAAAGAGCTCCTACGTTCAATAGCACAACAAAAACAAAACATACAGTTTAATTTAAAAATGGGCAAAGGATCTGGGTCACCAGGGTGCTCAGTTGGTCAAGCGACCGACTTCTGCTTAGGTCATGGTCTCACGGTTTGTGGGCTCGAGCCCTGCATCAGGCTCTGTGCTGACAGCTCAGAGCCTGGAGCCTGTTCTGGATTCTGTGTCTCCCTCTCTCTCTGTGTCCCTCCCCTGCTCATGCTGTGTGTGTGTGTGTGTGTGTGTGTGTGTGTGTGTGTGTGTTTCTCTCTCTCTCAAAAATAAATATTAAAATAAAATTTTTTTTTTAACGGGCAAAGGACCTCAGTAGACACTTTTCCAAAGAAGAGACACAAATGATGAACAAGTAGGGGCACCTGGGTGGCTCAGTCAGTTAAGCGTCTGACTTTGGCTCAGGTGATGATCTCATGGCTTATGAGTTCAAGCCCCCTGTCAGGCTCTGTGCTGACAGCTCAGAGCCTGGAGCCTGCTTCTGATTCTGTGTCTCCCCCTCTCTCTCTGCCTCTTCCCCACTCATATTCTGTCTTCTGCTGTCTCTCAAAAATAAATAAACATTTTTAAAAACGATGAACAGGTACATGAAAAAGGGCTCAACATCATTAATCATCATGGAAATATAAATCAAAACCATAATGAGCTAATACTTCACACCTGTTAGAATTGCTATCATTACAAAGACAAAAGATAACACATGTTGGCGAGAATGTAGAGAAAAGGAAACCCTTATGTGCTGCTGGCAGGAATGTAAATTGGTGCAGCCACAGTGGAAAACACTATGGAGGTTTTTCAAAAAAATTAAAAATAGAATTACCGTATGAGGCAGAGCTCCCACTTCTGGGTAGATATCCAAAGGAAAAGAAAACAAGGTATTGAAGAGATATCTATACTTCCACGTTCATTACAGCATTATTCACAAATAGCCAAAATATAGAAACAATCTAAGTGCCCAATAACAGATGAATAAAGATGTTAATACACAGGGGTGCCTAGGTGGCTCAATCGGTTAAGTGTCCGACTTCTGCTCAGGTCATGATCTCACAGTTCATGGGTTCAAGCCCTGCATCGGGCTCTGTGCTGACAGCTAGTTCAGAGCCTGGAGCCTGCTTCAGATTCTGTATCTACTTCTCTCTCTGACCCTCCCCTGCTCTCACTGCCTCTCTCTCTCTCTCAGAAATAAATTAAAAAAAAAAAACATTTAAAAAAGATGTAATACACATACATACATATATGTACATGTATATATATATATACACACACACACAATGAAAACTTCTCCATCATGAGAATGAAGGAAATCCTGCCAACATGGAAGGCTCTTGAAAGAATTATGCTAAGTGAAATACGTTAAACAGAGATAGACAAATACTTCATGGTATCACTTACATATGAAATTTTTTGAAAGTCAAAGCTCATAGAAACAGAATGTAGAAAGGTAGTAGCTAGGGGTTGGGAAAGGAGGGAGAGGTTGGTAAGAAGGCACAAACTTTCAGCTATAGATGAAGAAGTTCTGAGTATATTATGTAAATAAAGGTGACTACTGTTGTATAATTTAAATTCGCTAAGAGAGTAGAACTTAAATGTTCTCTCGCATACACAAAAAGATAAATGCGTGAGGTGATGGATGTGTTATCTGAATGGGAGAAAATCCTTTCACAATATACGCATATATCACTATCACGTATACTTTAAAAATCTTAGAATTTTTTTGGTCAATTATGCTTCAATAAAGCTGAAATTAAATAACTAAAAAGCTTCGTACATTTCAGAGAAAACACTTGTTTATGGAATATCTTCCAATTATTTCCCACAAAGAAATTCTTTTTTTTTTTTAATTTTTTTCTTTTTTAATATTTATTTCTAGGAGAGAGAGAGAGAGAGAGACAGCGTGAGCAGGGGAGGGTCAGAGAGAGAGGGAGTCACAGACTGAAACAGGCTCCAGGCTCTGAGCTGGCAGTCAGCACAGAGCCCGACGCAGGGCTCGAACCCACGAACCGCGAGATCATGACCTAAGTGAAAGTCTGACGCTTAACCGACTAAGCCACCCAGGCGCCCCTCCCACAAAGAAATTCTAAGTAAGCTCCCAAAGGTGGAGGTTGTACAGACTACATGACCACAACGCAAAGACAATCTTAGAAATTTGTCATAGTTTTAAGGAAAAACAAAATACACCTGGAAACCAAAACTACTTTACCAAACCATTACTGAGTGAACATAGGAATCAATATGGTAGGGTGCCTGGGTGGCTCAGTTGGTTAACCATCCGATTTCAGCACAGGTCATGATCTCACAGTTCAAGGGTTCAAGCCCTTTGTCAGGCTCTGTGCTGACAGCTCGGAGCCTGGAGCCTGCTTCAGATTCTGTGTCTCCCTCTCTCTCTGCCCCTTCCCTGCTCATGCTCTGTCTTTCTCTGTCTCTCAAAAATAAATAAATGTTAAAAAAAAACTTTTTTTAATTCTTAAAAAAAAATCAATATGGTGATGAGGAGAAGACCAACAATGACAATACTGTTTAGTAAAATTGTTGGATGCTATCAAAGTTATATGGAAAGAAAAATTCCTAGTTTTAACTTTTATAATTAAAGAAGAAACAATAAAAATAAGTGAAATATTCAACCCAAGAAGTAAAAAAAGAAAAAAAAATCAAAGCTAAAAAAAGCAGAAGGGAAAATAACAAAGATTAAAAAACAAATTAATGAATTAGAAAGCAAAATAATTAATCCAAGAATTCAATATATGAAAAAACTAAGGAAACGGACATGTGTCTGATCATTAAGAAATAACAGAGAAGAGGGGCGCCTGGGTGGCTTAGTCGGTTGAGCGTCCGACTTTCGCTTAGGTCATGATCTCGCGGTTCGTGGATTCGAGCCCCGCGTCGGGCTCTGTGCTGACTGCCAGCTCAGAGCCTGGAGCCTGTTTCAGTCTGTGACTCCCTCTCTCTCTGACCCTCCCCTTCTCACGCTCTCTCTCTCCTAGAAATAAATAAAAATTAAAAAAAAAAAAAAAAGAAAAGAAATAACAGAGAAGAGGGGCGCCTGGGTGCCTCAGTCAGTTAGCTGTCTGACTTTGGCTCAGGTCATGATCTCACAGTTCATGAGTTCCAGACCTACTTCAGTCTCTGTACCAATGCAGAGCCTATTTGGGCTTCTCCCTCTCTCACTTGTGCTTGTCTCTCTTTCTCTTTCAAAATAAATAAATGAACTTAAAAAAAAAAAAAGAAACTATAGAGAAGAAGCCAGATAAAACCATCATTCTGAGAATCAGAGATTTTTTAGCTAAAAGACTTCTGTCTTTAACTATTTGACAACCCAGCAATTGCACTACTAGGTATTTACCCAAAGGATACAAAACTACAGATTCAAAGGGGTACATGTACCCCCAATGTGTATAGCTGCATTATCAACAATAGCCAAATTATGGAAGGAGCCCAAATGCCCATTGGCTGATGAATGGATAAAGAAGATGTAATATATAAATATGTACACACGCACACACACACACACACACACACACACACACACACACAATGGAATATTACTCAGCCATCAAAAAGATAAAAGCTTGCCATCTGCAATGATGTGGATGGAACCAGAGTATTATGCTAAGGAAAATAAGCCAGAGAAAGACAAATACAAGATGATTTCATTCATATGTAAAATTTAAGAAACAGAACAATGAACACAGGCAAAAGGAAGGAAAAATAAAATAAGGCAAAAACAGAGAGGGAGGCAAACCACAAGAGACTCTTAACTACAGAGAACAAACTAAGGGCTGATGGAGGGAGATGGGCGGGAGATGGCAAGATGGCTGATGGACATTAAGGAGGGCACTTGTGATGAGCACTGGGTGTCATCTGTAAGTGGTGAATCACTAAATTCTACTCCTGAAATCAATACTATATGTTAACTAACTTGAATTTACATAAAATCTTGGAAGAAGAAAAAAAGTCTTCTCTGTATGACTCAATTCTCCACCCTCTCACTACAACAAAAGTATTAGCAGAATTGATAGAATAACATTTGTGTGTGCCAGTATCTTCGGGTGAACTTAGGATAAGAGTCCACGCATTTCTCTATGTTACACCTTTCCTTCCTGTTCATCAACTGATCAGCGCAGAGGGACAGGGAGCTGAGATCTGCTATTTGTTACATGGAAAGGCATATTGGTCTATGATCGTTTTATGCAACTATTCCCTTTTTTTCTGCTACAATAATGGGTATTGATTAACAGAGTCCAATCTGGCCAGAATTCGGTGTTCCTCATTTCTGTTCCCGGATCTCTGTTCAGCTCTGATTAAACAGAGCTCCCACAGTTACTGTGTCAGACGTACATACAGAGAGCAAATGGCTTCCATGGGCAAAGGGCAAAATTATACTCTAATGAGGATGGGCTCATCATCAGTTATAAAATACAATCACGCAGTTAAGAGGTATTGCCATAGGGGCACCTGGGTGACTCAGTAGGTTGAGCTTATGACTTCAGCTCAGGTCATGATCTCACAGTTCATGAGTTCGAGCCCCGCATGGGGCTCTGTGCTGACAGCTCGGAGCCTGGAGCCTGCTTCGGATTCTGTGTCTCCCTCTCTCTCTGCCCCTCCCCGACTGGCACTCCTCCCTCTCTCTCAAAAATAAATAAACATTAAAAACATTTTTAAAAAACAGGTATTGCTATAAACTTTAGTTTTTCACATATAAGACATATATCATAAAGTTACATCAGTTTATCTTATTAGCAGACAGAACAGCAACCCCATTAGGGGACAAACACACCTTATTGCACGTTCAAAGGGAATTCCTTTCCAAGTAAATGAAAACAACATGGCCAACTGACTTCCTCAGAGCACTTTCAGAACTCAGCCCCATTTCCGGTCTTTGTTAAGCCAGTTGTGGACCACAGTGCTCCTAGCTTTCCCCAAAAAAGGAGAAGGTAGCTGGGTTGAAAGCATTTCCTAAACACTAGTGAATTCATTAGTACAAAAATTCTCCTGTGCCCCTTACTTCACAAGACTCAAGAAAAGTTAGGAAACCAATAGAAATCCACGTCCCACCCAGCTGTCCTACATTCGATCTGGCTTCCCTGTTATCCTGCCTCATGAGTAATTTTATCTATTCTCTGCTTTATTCCAAGATGCAATTAAGGGGTAAAACTCATGAGTAAGCTTTACATTAACAAAACCCCTTCTAAGCTGACTCTGGGTAAAGACTGAGAGAAACTGTATGGGGGCTTTTGGATTTCATTCAGTAACATGTGCAAGCAAGAAAACTGGAGTAGAACAGAGTACTTTAAAAAAGTGCTTATCTGTAAATGACATGATCACCAAAATGCTAGTAAATGTTATATGGTGTAACATCTTTCTCATTTGTTTCGCCCTTCCCCATCCCACCTTTCTCTGTGGGACACTACCTTGGACCAAGCCTCAATTAAATACCCTGACTACTGTCATAGCTCTCTAACCGTTCCAGCTACTCCCCGACAATTCAACCGACACGCTGCAGGCCAATTAACTGGCAAATACATACCCATGCACAAATCACCCCTCAAGCTCACACCCTTTAAACGACTCCCACCAACTCCTGAGGCTGGTAGTCAAATCTCTTTTCTCATCTGCATCCAGCTCTCCTCGGCCCTACAAGAGCTTTGTTTCACCTTAATTAGGCTATTTATTACACCCCAAAACAACTTGCTGTCACCACACCTCCCCTCTGGAATGCCCTTTTCCCCTTCTTTGCAATCACAATCCTAACAATCTTTCAGAGCCTTGACCCAGTCTCGGCTCCGTGAACCCCTGGCCAAAAATTTTCGGCAATGTCTGTGCCCCTCCAAATGCTTATTGCACATATCTCTGCCTGGCATTTATCACCTGGCATTTACCAGGCATGACCTGATGTGGTTATTCATCACTCTATGGCCTGGTGTGCTTTTTCTCCTAAACCAGAGTAAGCCACCTGACGTGAGTAATGGCCACACATTCGTCTGTACAAAGAAGGCTCTGAATATGTGCTTCATAATTAGAAGAGGAGTCTGAAAGACTTGGCTTCCTCAGTGGGTTCAGCCATGGGTCCGTGTTCCTCAAACAGGCTTTGGTGCAGCCCAGGAATACACAGTGGTACTGGAGGAAACAAGGTAAACATGAAGCGTCTTCAAGTTTATTTGATAATTTGCAATGTCATCTTTAAAATGAAATCAAAATGACATGCATAGATCATAATTTTTAGATGAATTTTAAAGATGATAAAATTAGAAAACAAAACAGGAGATGTGAAATAACTTTCTAGTCCTCAGTGGCTCACATTGGACAATACTTCCAGGTCCTCTCCTCTTTCCCCCCGGGGGGTGGGGGAGTGGTGGGAATTTGTGTTCCTGTACCAGCTGAGGATGTTTATGTGGAAACATTTGAGAAACACCCTGAAGATTATGAATACGTAATAAGGAAAGAATACAGTCATTTCCCTTTTTTTCTTTATCGTTTCTGTTTTAAGATGCAATCAGTACATGTTTTTGTTTTCATTAAAAGGGGTAGGTAATAGAGGGGTGCCTGGGTGGCTCAGTTGGCTAAGTGTCAGACTCTTGATTTCAGCTCAGGTCATGATCTCATGGTTCAGCTCATGAGTTTGAGCTCCTTGGGCTCTGTGCTGACAGCATGGAGCCTGCTTGGGATTCTCTCTCTCTCTCTCTCTCTCTCTCTCTCTCTCAAAATAATTAAACTTAAAAAAATTATGGGTTATAGAAATTAAGTCTGCAGATTTTTTTCAAGTCTTTGTTTTACTTCCTTGGTTAGGTCAACAGCTAGACCCAAGGCCCCAAGACCTGACCTTCACTGCCCACCTACTTGGACTCACTCACCTTTCTTCCACAGGTTTCCTTAAACCCTTCTTCCCAGCTTACCTGTGAAGGCAGGCAAATGCCAAGTGAAACCGTGTCCCCAGGGATGGCCCCTGCCTTGCCCGGACCTCCAGCTGACCCGGACCACCCGGACCAGTTCACGCAGAACCCCTGACTCACGCCTGTGCACATGGACCGACCAAGGAGTGACCTTTAGAATGACCAGTGACCACCTTTACCTCATTATAATACTAAAATCTCTGCCCAGAGAGGAGCACAAGACTCATTTACACAACGCACAATGTATGTGTAGGCACAGTTCCTTAAGGCGCATGCACGACCTTCCACCTGCTTCTGCATCTGAGGACAAGGTTCCCCCGTCTAAATATTCTTCCTGATCCTCTATGAGAGGAACCTGTATGCCCTTGTTCGGGGAGTCACAGCTCTGGAAGGTATTCCCTGTGATCTTATTTGCTGCACATAAAGTTTCCTTTGTGGGGCTTCTCCACCTGCTGTGACGAAGCAAAGAGGGAAGTCACTTTGGTTCAGTTACAAATTGGTGACCCAGAGGGGACTGTTGGTCTTTCTGAGGTTCTGGCCTCTGGTTCCCTGGTTTCCACTGGAGGGAGCAGTGGGCAGCGACAGCTCACAAGACATAACAAGTTGAAGCTCCAGGCACCAGGCGCAGCTTCCCTTGGGGAGGAGTCTCCATTCTCAGGGCTTGTGACTGCTGGCCTGGCGTTCTGTCCTCGCCTGAAACCCAGCGACCACTCTGATTACTTTTACTCAGGAAGATTTCTTTTGGGATAACTTACGCCAGATCCGTGGCACAGCTCTTAGAGATAAAAGCAGAGCTGTCTCACAAAGTCTGAGCAAGCTGGCATAACAGTCAGAATACGCCAGGTAAGCAAGGCCTCTCTGCTAACACTCCAGCAGATCAAACGATTAGTGTAGAGTCTAGACATCCCTGGGTGACAAAAGAGCACACAAGACCCAGCCACTTGGAGGCTTGGAGGCTCCAGCCTGGAGAAACGGGAGTGACCTAACAGACACTAGTCTAGGGTCTGGGAGACGGAAAGAAATCTCTGTGGCACCTGGTCATTTGGTCTGTTGTTCTGTTTGTTCTTGTACCCTGTTGAAATGTCCACCTCTATGCCCCTCCCCCTTCCCTTACCATCCCAGAAGAAGGAGGCAGATGCTTTTTGGGAAACATATACCAGGAACAGGTAAGAGGTCTACCTCATTGGTTAAAAAGATAAGCACTTATAAAAACTAGGCATTCTAAAATTCAGAAAGGTAAAAACAAACCCAAGCATTTTTCAAGTTCATGTGATCTGGGATAATCTTTGGTAAATTAAAATAGACATAGTTTTGCGCGGTTTTGGTCTCTAGGGTATTTTTTGTTTTGTTTTTGGATTTTTAGTCATCTGTACATCCCATACGGGGCTCGAACTCATTACCCCAAGAGCAAAAGCTGCATGTTCTACTAACTGAGCCAGCCAGGCACCCTCCAGCAAAGCAGATTTCGAACACTTGCATGGTCAATCACTATAAATTATATATATGTGTGTGTGTGTGTGTGTGTGTGTGTGTGTGTATAAAATTAGACTAAATTTGCTAAAACTGGACTTGCTTTACAAACAAATTAGTCTTCATTTGGCTCTCTTTGTTGGGAATGGGAGTCATTTTGGAGAATTTATGTATCAATAACACATCTTTGTGGACATTAGACTCTAGTTCTAATTATCTTAGCATTTGCTATTTGCCTATAAAACTGGGCTGGCTCCTGAATTCTCCTAGATTCCTTGAATATCTGGCTCTGACTCTCCATCATGATTCCACGTGACTTGGGATCAGAAGTAAAACTGCCCTTCTTCCCGAAGCCCAGCAGACTGAAGCTGGACAACACAGAGCACTACTTAGGGGGCTCTAGTCTTAGCATCACCTGATTTTGACAAGCTCTTTGATTTGTAGGCACATGAAAGACAAGACCTAGCTGTAAAGGTGGTGACCCAAATGGTGGGACCCTAAAAAAGAATAGTAGCTTCTTTTTCTAAACAACTGAACACAGTGACCAGGGATTGGGCCCCTTGCCTAAGAACCATAACAGCCACATGCCTCTTGATAAAAGAAACAGAAAAACAGCCAACCTATGACTATTTGGGCCCCATGCCAGGTTTCAAGTTTGCTGGAATCAAAACAGAATGTTACATCAGGTCAGGCTGGTGGATACCCACCCAGAGAAAGCTGCCACCCTACCCCATGGAGTACTTGGTCAAGTTTACTGTAGCTGCAAAGATCTCCAGAGTGAACCTTTCTCCAAAGCAAGGGAAACCTGGTTTGCAGATGGCAGCAGGTTTGTGGAAAATGGACTAAGAAGGCCAGGTTAGGCACTCGTATCCCTAAATGTTCTCATGGAGACAAAAAGACAACTCCAGGCACCTGAGCCCACAAGGCAGAAATAATTGCACCAACCAGAGCATTAGAATTGAGTAAACACAGGGTGTGAACTGTTTAGATTGATGCTAAATCTGCCTTCTCTGTAATTCAAGCCCACAGAGCCACATGGAGGGAAAAGGTCTGCAAGTCTGGGGAGACTCTTCCATCGCCCCTAATTCCCTCTCTACCACTATGTAAATTCACTCCATCCTACTTCCAGAATGAGACTGGGGGGAAAAAAAAAGGCTGTAACACGGGGCTATTAATAGCCTCTAATAGTCAGAGGATGAATGCTAAACAACAATGGGAGAATCTAAGTACGTAAGCAGATTGCAGGGGACTCCTTAAGAGTACACACGACTCAACCCATCGGGGTAAGGAAGCTTCACATGCACTATTAATAAAGATTATGAGCACCAGCGAAACAGGGAATTATTGAGAAAATAACAAACCAATGTGCCTACTGTAGACCAAAGTACAAAGTGGACAGTCAGTACCACTCTATTTAGAGCAACTCAAATCTGAGGGTCAAATATGAGGGGAGGACTGGTGAACAGGCTTTACTGTAATGCCAAAGACCCCCTGGAGCCTTCAATACCTTTTGGTATTTGTAGATAAATTTACTGGATGGACAAAGGCCTTTCCCTGGAGGACAGAAGGAGCTAATAAAGCAACAAAGGCCTTAAACATCAAATTGACCTTACGCTCTATCTGGAAGGCCTCAATCCTCTGGGGATACCCAAGGTGCTGACAGGGCCCCGAAAAACACCTCTGGCAAAACTGCACCAGGAAACACAGGAAAATTGGTTAAAGTTACTACCAGTAGCTCTCACTAGAATGAGAGCGGCCCCAACAGGCTAACTAAAAGCCCAGCCCATTTGAAATGACTTTTGTGAGGCCCTCTTCAAAAGGCTCTGACTCCTTCTAACCTCCAGAGATTTCTGTGGCCCTTAAGCATATAATTAATCTCCAACAGGTGGTAGGGACATTCCACAGATATGGAAATGTTTTCTGCCTTCTGAAATGAAGCTTCACCTGTCTGGACCTGGGGTGTATATCAAAACGTAGAAAATTGCGTCACCCCAGGATCAACCAGACCCTATACGGACAGGCCCTGCCTAGTGCTATTAAGCACACACTCTTCCTTAAAATGAGAGAGTCACCCCTTGGATTACCAGAGTAAAAAGACATCTACCTACACCAGAGGCCCAGGAGGAAACACTACCAGCACCACATGACAGCAGATATTCCTGTGAACCACTCCCTGATGTGAAATTTCTATTCTGGAGACAACTCACAAGATAAGTAAAGCCTCATTAAATAAGGGTCGTCAGATTTAAGCTAATAATCTCTATCTGTATAATTCTTGTTCTATTGTTTTGGTTTCTTCGGCCTTCTTGTTTGCTGTCAGGCCCCTTAAATAGAGTAAATCTTTTTCTCCGAGACTTTTGTGTTAAACGTGCCACGGCTTACTGTTAGTCCCTGGCCAAACAGACAACACTCGAGTCCCTTCTACCGTGGTCTGATTTTCACACGAACACCCCCTTGGGGTTAGTTCTGGTCGTTTTTATCCTAGAAATGCAAAAAGCTATAAACACGCTAGAGCCTCCTGGGGAACTAAATTCCCTAGTAAATCTCCGTAGGATCATAGCAAAGGGAAACAAAATGAAGATTGCTTTTATTACCGATTGGGCCTCGAGTACTTACCTCTTTGGTAGTATTTGGGTCCTGCGCATAGAGGCTATAAAATTACAAATGATAGTAACGCAAGGATATGAGCATCTTGGGGTGAAACCTGGTGACCCAGGGATGTATCTAAAACTAGCTGAGGGGTAATTCTTCTCCTCTGCCAATTCCCAGGTCCAGGTCCATGTCCAGCACGAAGTAGCTACAGAGAACAGACCTTCCCCTTATGCCTCTCGAGAATGAGACAGAATAAAACTATAGGAGGAATTTGTCACCAGCTAGACCCCAGGACCTGACCTTTAATCATCCCCCCCAACCCCCCTGCTTGGACTCACCCACCTTTGTCCCACAGATTTCCTTAAGCCCTTCTTCCCAGTTAACAACCTCTGAAGGCAGGCAAATGCCGAGGGAAACCGTGTCCCCAGGGATGGCCCCTGCCTTGCCCGGACCTCCAGCTGACCCGGACCACCCGGACCAGTTCGCACGGAACCCCTGGCTGGCGCCTGCGCAGACGGACCGACCAAGGAGTGACTTTTAGGATGACCAGTGACCACATTTACCTCGTTATAATACTAAAATCTCTGCCCAGGGAGGAGCACAAGCCGCATTTACACAACGCACAATGTGTGTGTAGGCACAGTTCCTTAAGACGCATGCGCGACCTTCCACCTGCTTCTGTGTCTGAGAACAAGGCTTCCCCGTCTAAATATTCATCCTAACCCTCGGAAAGAGGAACCCGCACACCCTTGCTCGGGGAGTCACAGCTCTGGAAGGTATTCCCGGTGACCTTATTTGCTGCAGATAAACTTTCCTTTGTGGGGCTTCTCCACTTGCTGTGTGACTCAGCGAAGTGAGAAGTCACATTGGTTCGATTACAGTTACGATATATTTGTGACATGGGATATAAACGCTAGAAAGAGGTTTCCTACGACCACTCTTTAACAATGTTACTCTCAAATGTTAAAAGCCCTAAGTGGAAACATTTTTGTCACAAAGAGAACAATTATCTGTTAAGAACAGTTTATTGTGTGAGGGTTTCAAGCAATCCCTGGAAAAATAACACATTTTAGTTCAAAAATCAAAATGTTATGTAGCTTTTACTTCTTAATTTACTGTTTGAAATCCAGAAGCAGTTCTGTGTTCTAGTTTTGAAAATAAAATTTATTATTTTCGCCTGAATAAAAATGTCATTGTACCTAAGTAGATGTATGTGTCTATCCATCCATGTATGTTTTTATTACTCATTCACACACACACAGAGTATCACATACTATCCTGTGCATTAACACGTATACATGTATGCCTTACATTTAATTCAATTCATAGAACATACAATGTGCACCAGAAACAGAAAAATTTACGAAGAGCAAGCAACTCCATGTTCAAAAGAACCCTCAGACTGACACACTCAGAATAGATAATCTGTCCTGTGCTTCGAATAAGGATAATGAGGTTCTGATGTTTCTAATATAAATACTAGAGGAAACATGTCCCTGGAAATTCCACAAGCAACTTGTTGTAAGCCTTTCAGCCATGGAGAGCTGTAAACAAACCATGAAGTTCAACCATTGTTCTTTAAATTTGCTTATTTTAAATAAACTGGTAGTAGTTTCACATGCTTCTGGAATTACCCACAATTTGGTGCCTGGAAACTTCTTCTGGTAATCCCCAGTTCCTTGCCTATAAGTTCCCTCGTTGAGGCACCTGGGTGGCTCAGTCGGTGGAGCTTTTGACTTAGGTCATGATCTCAGGGTTCGTGAGTTCAAGCCCCGGGTCTGCTCTGTGCTGAGTCTACTGAACCTGCTTGAGATTCCCTCTCTCCCCCTCTCTCTGCTCTTCTCATGCTAACTCTCTCTCTCTCTCAATAAATAAACTTAAAAAAAATCCCCATGTGTTAACTATGCTCAAGTATATGAGGCTCACAATGGGTGCAGGTGATCTCTTCCATCTTCCACAAGAAGTTAGATTGAATTGGATCTAGGGAAAAATCACTTCCAATTTCCTAGAAGAGGAACCTGGGGGCAAGATAACTTATATATTATCCAAAGCTCTCACATCTTCTACGCGTCCACCTCTACTCAAAAGAACAGCCGCTCTACCTTAAAACATCTAAAGCACTTCATTGGGGTCTACATTTCTGCATGGGGCAGGAAAGGGGAGGAGGCAATAGCCTTGACTTCTGGTGCAGACCCTTCAATAACAGGCAGCAATGGGTTCACTCCAACTCCTTGCTTTCATGGTCTGACTTGAGTGAAAACACCATCATGTACTTTAAACCAGCTCTTACTAAGCATTGTCCATTCTGAAACCAACATAGGGTTCAATCCAATCCTGGATCTTTTGAAACTTTGTTGAAAACGATGAGATCAGGTTTTCTTCCAAGTCCATTTGGGAAAATCTGTGTCATGCAAAGACCGAATGGCCCTCCCAGTCAGGAGCAGGGACGCCACTCACACCTGGCTGCACCAGGTTCAACGGAAACTTTGGACCAACAGTCCCCTTGCAGGAAGCTAGGTATTGCTCTGAACTCTCCCAAGTTGGTGAATTCTTCAGCGGATACCATCATGTCTGCAGACCATTTGTCTTCATGGAGCAGGGACACAGAACAGCAAAAGGTTAACTTTCTGACTGAAAATTACCAACATAAAAACATGTTCATCACTTTCAAATTTGAAATGATGGAAGTCAGAGAGGTGGAGAAGAGAAAGCCAAAAAGATCTGGAGTATGAGAAAAAGTGGGTTAAAATAAAATGCAAATGGAAACCAACCTTGAAAATTCCCCCTGGGCAGACAAAACCAATTTAGTCATAAACAAAGCTTAATTTAGCTTATTTGGCAAGGCCAACTTGACCTGGGTCATTTCTTGCTTATGCCACTGTTAAGCAAGAAATTAAACTGTTTCCCGAGGTTGATGTGAGGTAACCACTGACCAATTCCCTATCATTTAAGAAAATTCTAATATCGGGGCGCTTGGGTGGCTTAGTCGGTTAAGCGTCCGACTTTCGCTCAGGTCATGATCCCGCGGTTCGTGGGTTCGAGCCCCGCGTCGGGCTCTGTGCTGACTCCCAGCTCAGAGCCTGGAGCCTGTTTCAGTCTGTGACTCCCCCTCTCTCTGACCCTCCCCTGCTCACGCTGTCTCTCTCTCTCTCTCCTAGAAATAAATAAAACATTAAAAAAAAAATTCTAATATTATAACCAAGCACTGCCTTCTCGTTCTATAAGCTGCTTTATAACAATATATCACTTAGCCTCACTCCATGTTTTAGTCTAAGTGCTCCTGGTGTGCAAATTGTCCTTTCTGTGTGTGCACAATAAACTTTTACTCATTACTACTTTGGCAAATCAATGTTTTTACTTCTGTTATTTCTGACCTTTGGCCACTTGATGGCATCAGAAGTGGGATCCAAAAAAGACCTCAGACCATGAGCAAACAGGTGCTGGTACCCAGAAAGCCCACCATCAACTCTCTGGTTTCTCATCAGCCCTGGAATTTGAAGGTAAGTCCCTCTTGGATCTGAGTTCCACTATCTTCGCCTTCTGAGCCTCTGACTTTACTGTGCATGCTTGCTTTCTGATTTTGTTTATTTAAGCTTCTTGGGAAGTCATCCTTTTCTGTTCAAAAAAGGAGGAAACACAGGATTCCCTGTGTTTTGTAATAGCTGTTGGAAAACAGGGCTACTGATAGTTAAAAGATCGTAGAGTATTTAAGGACAGAGATGGGTTCCAGCTGGTCTATGGACCAGGACCGTGTGCCTTTTTGGGAAAATGGGTGAAATTTTGGATATGTAGACTTTTGGGGAGTCTTTAAGTAAGTCCACCATAAAGGTCATCCTTAAAAGAAAGAATTTCAAACCTCTCAGAGACAACGAAATGCAGTCTTTGATTGGCATGGAGACATTCCTAAAAGACAAAATGACTCCAAAAACAGCTCTAAAACTTTACAGTGTGAAAACACAATAAAATAAAATAAAACCTTACAGCATGCAAATGAAAGTATTTAGGAAAAAAAACAGCTTTGATGATTTGAGCATGTAACCCTAACTTAGTCCATCTGCCAAAAAACAGTTTAAATACAACTATTCTTTTGAGTTTTATGCCTGGAACATGGCTAAAACTTTTAAAACAAAAACTGTTAAGATCTCTGCATATGTCATTATGTTTAGGTATATCTGTATATGTTTGTTATGGATATAATATTTTTTTACCTATGGCTGGCATTGCCAAAATTTATTTGTGAAGAGCTCTAGTTAATTGACTTAAAGAAAATTAAGTGTTTATATAAATCTAGTATATTCTCAGAAATACAGAAACTAGCCCAAATGTTTTTCAAGTTCACATGATCTGGAATAATCTTTGATAAATAAAAGGTAGTTTAACTTTGCTGGTTTCATAAAGCAGGCATGTCTTTAAAATTTGTCAGTAAGAAAAATCTCTTAAGATAATGGTTAGCTGTTGAATGTCTAATACAAACATAATTATTAAAAGCAAGTAACTTACAAAATGCAAAAAGAAAAACCTCTACTAGGTTGAACTAAATAATATATATTTATTGAATATCTAAGTCATTTAAAAATAAGATAAACAGTGGGGCACCTGGGTGGCTCAGTCGGTTGAGCAACTGACTCTTGATTTCAGCTCAGGTCATGATCTCAGGGTCATGGAAATCAGCCCCCATTGGACTCTATGCTGAAGAGGAAGCCTGTTTAAGATTCTTTTTCTCTCTCCCTGCCTCTCTCCCCCACTCCCATGCTCTCTCTCTCTCAAATAAAAACAAACTAACTAAATAAAAGATTAAGAGTAAAGGATAAACAGTATATTTACTTTTGGTTTTTAATTTTTTTACAGAAGATATTTGAGTTTATTAATAAACATGTATTATGCAGTACTGAAAAATCTTATGAGGAAGAACACACGTCTAGAAATTATGATATGTATTTACAAATTGCAAATGTATATTTATTACAAATTGCACATGTAATATGAAATGTATTTACAAATTACAAATAATTACAGGATGCTAATATATGACAGTGCATACACAATTGCTTGCTTCCAAGGTTTCTCTGGAAAGCAAACATTACTAAGAGCTAAATTTGATAATCACTATGTAAAAAGAAGACCACTAGAAACAATAAAAATGAAAAAACAATTATACATGAAAAGCAGGTGAAGAAAACAGACTGTTTTTTTTAATAAGGAAAGGTCTGAAGGACATGAGGTTTGTTTGGGTTTTTTTCTTGTTTGTTTTTGATAAAGGAAGAAAGCAAGCAATTTTGTCCTAAAATGAAATTATTGTTCCACAAAAAAAGAAAAGAAAAGAAAATAAAGAAAGAAAGAAAAAGAGGACAAAAGTTGAATGGATATAGAAAGTTGTAGGTTTGTGGAAAAGGAATCTTGAGAAAGGAATTTTATGTGCAGTCATATTTAAGATTTGAATGGCTTTATTTAAGTTGAAAAGAACAAAAAGGAGAGTTTTAATGTCAAAAGTACCCTGCTGTAAAATTAGAATTTGGTTTTCTCTCTGTTAAAAGGACTAAGTTTTCTTAGATTATTGGCTTGCTCTTAATAAGAAATTGTAAACAAAGTTTTTCTTTACCTTTAATGTAATCTACTTAGAAAGCCGAGATTCTGTTTTGTCAGATCTTTGAGTACTTAGGAAAACGGAGTCTACTCTATTAAAAGAGCTAAATTTTCTTACAGCGATGTAATTTTTTATACATATTAAATTTGATGGAAAGTAAATAAGAAGTGATGCTACACTTTCTGTAGGGGATATTTGTACGAAATTCCTAAAAATCCGTCATGTCCCGGTATAATGTTATCAGTCATAATGTTAAAATGTATGTCATAGAAACAACCAAATAACTGTGTGATAGGGAACTCTCATCACATCTTTAACCACAGTCATTTCCAAGTCTTTTTGTCATTTACAGACAGTATTGTTTTACTCTTGATTCTTCTCTGAGAGCATATACAATGACCTAAAACCAAAGTATGCGTCTTCAAAGAGTTTCATGGAGAAGACCCTGAAAAGTACTCTAAAGGGCAGGTTTCTCATAACTTGAAGATCAGAACACCAAATTGGGTAAGAACTTCTAAAACTCTGATGGAAGACTGATTCTTAAAGCTGCTAACCCAAATGAAGCAAAGCCAGAATAATTACAGGAGACAGAATGAACTGATGAAGAGGATTTTAACTTTTTAGGATTTTACTTAAAACATTGCCAGTTCTTAATGGTTTGTTTCCCGGATTTTTTTTTTTTTTTTTACATTTTTTTTATTTTAGAGAGTGAAAACTCACAAGTGTGCACATGAATGGGGTAAGGGCAGAGGGAGAGGGAGAGAGGGAATCTTAAGCAGGCTATGCGCTCAGCATGGAGCCCGATATGGGACTCAATCCCACGACCCTGGCATCAAAATCTGGGCAGAAATCAGAGTCAGACGCTCAACTAGCCAAACCACCCAGACACTCACCTAACGGAGCGCCCCTGTTTTACAAATTTAATGGACCCTTTTTTCTCCTCTCTTTTAAGCTCACCATAACTTACAGCAATTTGGTAAAGTGTATCTTTGCAACAAAGGTTGAAATGTTTCTCTTTCTTCCTACTTGATCCCTAAAGAATTCAGAAACTCTTACTAAATATTCTTATTTTCACACTATTATATAATAAAAATAAAAATGCAATTTAGTTTCTATTGAAACTAGACTTAATTTGCAGACAAATAAGGCTTACTGTGGTTATCTTTGGTGAAAACAAGGATGATTATAAAGAGAAAAATTATGTTTCAGTAATATGCATTTATGGATATCAGATTCCAAGTTGCTCATTGTCTTTGTGGTCTTGTGTTCTTACCTGTAAACTAGGCTGAATTCTGAATTCTCCCATTTCCCTCCTCCCCCAATATTTAGCTAGAACTCTCCAAAAGTTAACATTTCCAATTTTCTCCCACTCTTTTGACTCAGAAATGGTATGGAATTAAAATTGCCCTTTCCCCCAAAACCATAGAAGCTAAAGCTGAACTATTTGATATAAACTTCTTAGAAAATCACCACAACTGCTTCCGGGCGGACTTGATGCCTGTTGCAATGTGGCCACTTGGAAAAATCATCAGTAACATTCACATGGCAAATCTGAAAATCGGACAGATCACCGCTGCCTGTCCTCACTCCATCTGAAGATGCTTAGAATCCAATGTCCAGAAACCTTTTCAACGGGTCACTCTCCAAACTCAGAAACCAATTCTGTAATTTGCTTGAACCATGACCTTTCGTTTACCTTTTATTTCCATAGAAATGTCTCTCCTTAAATTGCCCGATTGCTCACATTTAGAAGCCTAACTGGGGAGTGGGGGCTATCAGCAATACCACCTCCTGATGAAATAAAACATCATGTTCATCCTAAGTAATCATGAGGATATTTGATGGCTAATACATCATGTTGTGCCTATGTAAGTAGTTGAAAAATGACAACCCATTTGAGTTATTTAATTGGCTAAATCTTGGTTCCTGGGGATCTCTGCTCTGGAGAATTTTTTAATCCTGGACTCTTATTCTTTTTATGGCCATCATATCAACCTCTCCAGTAAGGTATGTATTCTCTATGGCTTTAAACACCCATCTACAGCCACTCACATGCCAAATGGTATCCGTCAGGATTAGACAACTGGATGAAATCAATAAGCACTGAAATGATGATGAAGGGGTTGACTACATGACCCCTTGGCCTGACAACTCAACAGATGAAAACACTGAATGTGTGATTCTTCAGCCTGACCACATTAACAGTGCTAACAGGGACTAACACTGTGCTGAGAGAATGGCCAACAGAGGAAATTGTTAACATAAAAAAAGAGAGGCCAGTCTTGGAAGTTCCCTGAATTGCAGTTTACAACCAATTTAGTCATATAGACAAAGCTTGGCTTAGCTTATTTTGCAAGACTAACTTGACCGGAATTGTTTCTTGCTTCTCCCTCTGAAAATTATATGCAAAACCTGAACTACTTCCCGAGGCTGGTATGAGGCAACCACTGATGAATTCATATTGTAACCAGTCTTTGTGAAGATGAGTCACTGTTCTCTCACTCCAAAAGCTGCTTTACAACAGCGTAACACCAAGCCTCCTTCCAAGCTTTGCTTTCAGTGAGTGCTCCGCTTTGCAAACTGTCTTTCTGGTGTGCACTCGGTAAACTTTTAGTAATTATTACATTGGAGACTCATTGGTTTTCTTCTGCTATTTCTGAACTTTTGACAACTCAACATGGCTTGAAGGTACATGAGACCACGAGAAAGGCATAAGACAGAACTGAATTCTGCCAACAATCAGTGAGCTTGGAAGAGAATTCTGAGTCCCAAATGACAACACACCCGGCCAATACCTTGATCTTTAGTCTGGCCAGTTGCTGAGCCGAGAGTTCAGCCACATCATGCCAAACTTTTGGTGTACAGAGCTGAGGTTAATTATTGTGCTCTTTCAAGACATTCCAAAAAGTTAAAATAAAACTAAGAGGTTCTGGGCTGGCTCATGACAGATGTTTCTAGCTTTGCCACTAACTGGTTGTATGTATGACCTTGTACCATGTAACCTAGCCTCTGAATCTCACCTCTAATCTGTCAACTGACGGAGGGCCAAAGTAATATGTACTTACTAGAGTAGTATGAAAAGGAAAAGAAAGTGTGTTTGAAATCATTTGCAGGGGTGCTTGGGTGGCTCAGTCGGTTAAGTATCTGACTCTTGGTTTCATCTCAGGTCATGATCTCACTACTTGTGAGTTCGAGCCCCACATTGGGTTCTGTGCTGACAGCGTGGAGCCTGCTTGGGATTCTTTCTCTCCCTCTCGCTCTCTGCCCCTCCCCTGCCCACTCTGTCTCAAAAAGAAATAAAGCTTTAAAAAAAAAAAAACTTTGTATACCATATAGCATTGTGTAAATGTTTTTAGGGTAACTCCCCTCCGCCAAAATTTATGTTGATATGAATTCTGCCTCTCTCTCTCCACATAGCCTCCATTTTAACTGAGCATACAAAGAGATAAATGTTTGTGAAATATTTGTTTGTGACAAAGCAACATAAAGGAATTTTTTAAATCTAGAAAGACAATCTTTCTTCTGAGGAGGCCATTCCTCCTTCAATACACATTCACAGCCTTGAAATGTATTTGCCCTGTCTTCTCTTTTGGGAACAGTGGATGGCTGCTGCAAACTTGTCACCCACACTCACAGCCATAGCACGCACAGTGCAATGGCTCCCCTCCACTCACCTCCTAAAAAATAATGTCCCTCTGATATTCATGATCTCATCCGACACTCTATGCCTGAACCAAGACACAAAATGACATTGTAGATAAATGGTTGGCCACAGACCACACCACCGATCCAGAGCAAAGGGACACCTCGAGCTGTAGTCATCTTCTTGCAAGCTGGGTGTCTGTCTCCTGAGCCCACGCCATCCGGCCCGGCAGAGGGCAGGGAGAACAGAGGACACCACCTGCTTGTTCTGTGCCCAAGGGGGACATCAGATTTGCCAACCCTCTCCCAGTGCTCTGTTCGTGTGCCCTCGCGGTGCCAAAGTCCCAGGGCCAGGCTGGAATTCGGGACATGCAATATGCAGGACAGTGTGTGGATTTCTTAACTGACTGAGCCACCCAGGCACCCCTCCAGGGCAGTGTGTGGATTTCTGAACTTGTTTGCTTTTAGTTAAACAAATAGGCTTGGCCTAAAAAAAAAAAAAAAAGTCCAGACTGATCAATAATCAGTAGTCTCACAACTCAAGAAAACCTGCCCGTTCATTTTATTTGAATGCATTCAACAGCATTAATGTTAATCACTCATCCATTCCCCCCCAAAAGAAAATCTGTCCCTCTAGTCACACCCAATCATTAGGGAACTAATGGCAAAGGTTAAACTTAATTCCTTTCTCACCCAAAGCCTGAATTCTAGTTTCAACGTACAAAAAAAGGGAAAATTGATAAAACTGTACTGATAAAATTGAAAAATATACATAAAGACAGAAAATGGAATTCAAAGAACAACTTTATACACACCAGAAATTCAGTCAATAAGTTCATTTTTTAGAGCCCCATTTCTTGTTTTTGAAACTGCCAATCAATTGATTTAATGATCATTCACAAATACACATTACAGCACAAGTTGGCAATGTTAAAGTTTATTTACTTTGAGGGAGGGGGACCGAGCGCTCAAGCAGTGGAAGGGCAGAGAGAGAGGGAGAGAGAAAATCCTAAGCAGGCTCCGTGCTGTCAGCGAGAGCCAGATGCAGGGCTCCATCTCAAGAACCCTGAGATCATGACCCGAGTTGAAATCAAGAGTCAGACTCTTAACCAATTGAGCCACCCAGATGCCCCTAAGTTGGTAATGTTAAAAGGAAAGGATTTGGATTTGAATTAACAATCACCATGAGTGTTGACTGTAAACATTAAAGGAAACGGTGAGACCACACTTCATATTGTGGAGAAGAGCCAAACAGTTTGGCATCTAAAGTAAGTAAGTACATGGACCCACCTGTGATTCTACTTCCAATATTAGCAAGATCCTCAAACCCCAGGGAGTGACTGGGGTTGATCTCGTGGGTGGCCACCTGCCCCAGGTAGGCTGTCAGACACAGACTCTAAATGATTACTTTACTTGAAATAATAAATTATTCTCTTACATATGTCTCCACTGATGCAGATAACGGAGGGTGGAGTTCATCCTCTTGGGGCTCACAGATCCAGGAGTGAAGGCAGGCTCAGAATTACTAACTAACGAAAGCAAAAAAGCATTTCGAAAGAGTCTTACGTTCTTTTCCTGGCTGCTGTTCATCAGTAGTGTGGCCCTTGAGCAGATGTGAAGATAAAACCACTGCTTCCTCGATGAAACGGATCTAATATCTACTCCATTTATCTCATAGGATTGTTTTCAAAAGCCCTATAAGAAACATGTAAAAAAAAAATATATATATATATATATATATATAACATATTATAATTGCTATTGAATTACTTGAAGAAATTCATTTCTTGCTTATAATGTAAAGTTGGATACCATCTTTGGGGGCTAAAAAATAAATGTATTATCTTACAAATGAAAATAAATGATTCACTAGACTCTTAATTCACATGGCAATGAGTTTGCTGGTTGGGCACTGATTGAAATCACTGCTGTATAAAGTGGTTCATTGGTAATTCTTTGGGGATACAAATTCAAGTTTAGGAAACAATGACTCTAGCAAAAAATGAAATAATGTTGACATTCTAGGAAATGATGAAGGAAACGAAGAAACCATAAACTAAAACTCTTTTAATATGATCTTACTGATTTCCTCAGACCTGAATGATTACAAAATGAAATTTGAATTCTAAGTCAATCTTAAGTCTTCATACTCAGGTAACCCATCACAACAATTGAACCCATGTTCAACAGAAAGGCATCAACACCAGTAGACAGGAATGTGAACTTTCAGTTTTGCACAAACACAAGTTCTAGTTGTTAACCAAGGTTTGGCACTCAACCTTTGGTGAGTCCTGCCTTGAACACTAATCCAATGGAAATGCACTTAAGTTAACACTAATGTAAATCTTTTAAAATTTGTAACAAGGAAATACAATAAACCTCCAAGAGACTTATGGAAGGTTAGAACAGAGCAGAGAGCAACAATCCAACCCTCATTTTATAAAACTAATGGCTTTGATCGCTGGTGGTATTTTTATTAGAATGATCAAAGACCTAAATTATTGGTTGTTTCTCTGGGTTATTACCAATGCCCATGCCCTGACAGTGTGGCATATCGCACATACAACAAAATTGTCTACAGCAAGTGAAGGCATTATACTTCCCAGTTCTTTTAAGAAACAATGTAGCAAGAGTTATTTCCACGAATGGTATCAAAGATTTGGGTACTTTTTGTAAATTCAGAACCTAGGATGTAATAGTGCTTAGTGGTTCCTTGAGGATAAAATCAAACATGTCTAGAAACGCACAACACAACAGAGGTTAACCACACTTGCTTTCCTGCTCCACATTTATTGGGGCAACAGAGACTGAAACAGCTATTTTCCTCTCAAATAATCAGAAAAATATAATACAACAGCAATTTCTTAAATACATAACAAAACTTTCTGGATCGTGAATCAACATGAGATGTAATAGCCTACAGACATCAATTTGACAGCTTTATAAAATGTCATTCATCTAAGGCATTATGAAATTATCTTCAGAGCTACACATATATATACATGGGACTATATACATAAAGGCATCCATTCATGAACAGAAAGTCAAGCACTGTGTAAAGAAGGGTAAAACAAGATGCATGTAGATCGGAATAAGTTTTAAGAGACAATTTGGGGTTTCAAGAAACAGTCATTTACATTCAAATAAACATATACATCTTGCAAATGTGGATAAGTAAAATTTTCATGATGCAGGGTACAAGGAAATTCACACTGTGAATTACTTGTTTTTCAAAGGCCTCTTTATCTAGAGATTTCAAGTCCAGAGCTAACACCCATTGCGTGAACAAACAGAATGCCTAGGATTCTAAATTCAGCTTCCCTATGGCTTTCCTCTGACCTCCCTACCTGATAAGAAGAAAAAAAATTCTCAGAAGGGGCGACAGCTACATGTTGTGCTCTTACATCCGCTAGTGTTTCCAGATGGGGGGCTATCACTTACATCCAGATTACAATTGGGTGAAGGAGTTCTGATTCCTATTTCAAATAGACTGTACTACTCCAAACACAAAACTTTTTTGCCACGACACCCAAACATTGTCATGTAGATCCCTTTCTTCCTAGTCTGGAAAGAGAATCACTAGGAGAAGATGTAGCTGATGGACAGAGCAAGGAGACAGGTTAAACTCTCTCACTGGCCAATTATCCCAAATGAAAACATCAGTCTCTTTATCCAAGTGTCAGCTCTCTCCTTTGTAAACAAAGTTTCTAGATCGGCTTGCCTCTCACCCTTTGGGGCACCAGAGATATATCTGGGTTTAAACCTACTGACCTATTCCTGTTCATTCTGACAATCTTACACAGGCCTCTTCGTGTAGCTATTTAAGGAAGAAGTCACTACTTTCCAGGCACTTTTCAATATTTAGAAACTTAAATCCAGTTTAAAATCTGTTTCAAAAAAGCAACCCCCCAACACCCTATCCCGTACAAAAAAAAAAAAAAAAAAAATCCAGAAGCTCCGCCTCTAATAACACAGGATTTTAGGTTACTTGAAATCAGTCCTGTTTAGAGATTCTTTGCAGAATAGAGCTTAGAGAGTTCACTCATGCAAAATAGTACATTACCACTGCTGACATTCTTGATACAAAAATTCAATTTCAGCTGAGTTCCTGTGATCCCCTGAGCAGTTATAAATGCCCTGTGCTACAATGAGGCAGTGTTAAGACAAAGCAAATTATCCAAATATATGTACATTTCTATTTATACTAATAGGGAATACATTGATAGAAGGTATTCTTGTTCTGAAGTGTTCAGAATTTCAAAGGAAAAGAAAGACGTTTAATATTGAGACGCCCCCCCCCCAAAAAAAAAAAAAGATTAAAAATGCTTTTGGTTGGTTGCCATTTGAAAGTTTTCCGAGAGTCCTCATCTATGTACTGTACAAATGGTAAATAAAAGTGTACACAACATCGAGATGTACTATACGTTTATCAGGTATCGACATGCTCGTGGGAACCAAAGGTCCTTAACTCTACACATCCCCACTGAGGACACATTCCATCACACAGGCAGAGCATCGGTCCTTAATAATAGGTCCAGGAGAGCAGCAATTTAACAACCTAGTTACCCAGTTCCCTCGGGAAAATGTCATGGGTTCTGGCAGTCCCAGATGGCCTGTCCCTCGTTCCGAGGACAGCTCTCCAGAGTGTTTTACGTGTTCCCATGAAGCACCAGACTACGTCACTAAGGGCAATTATGGTGTCCTGTCATCGGAGAAAAAATTACAGTCTTTTCAAAACCCGTGTATTCAAAAATCTCACCAACAGATAACGGGAAAACTAAGTCCCAACGGGGCTATGCAGACCCAAGCTATTTATGATACATAAAGCATTTACAGTTTCCTTCTTACGTTTTTTTGTTGTTTGATCAGTGCCTTGTACACACAGGAAGTATTTGGCTCGCCCTGACAGAGGCTTCCAAGAGCAACATTAAACTTTGTTGACAGCTGCTTGAACTGTGTTTAAAAATATGTAACTAACTTGATTCTCAGTGTTTTTATGCACTGAGATGGCATGATATCCCGCGAGGTGTTGTTTTAAAAGAGTTGGGTTTGTGAGTATATACCTTTCAGTAAGTGATGACTTGCAACCAAAATTTACATATATAATATGCAAAAAAAAATCTTCAGGTTGATTTCTAATAAAGCGTATTAGTCCCAGAAGGGAAGACAGAATGGCTTTCAGGAAACATTTGTTTTGTGTGTGCCACTGGATATACTCACGCATGCCCAGTGGATGGAGGGTCTAGGTAGGCAGCAAGTTATACTGGATTTCTAGACTCACACACGGACTTTGATACTCACTCTTGCTGTGGACTTTTAGGTCCAATTCTAAATGTGCTGGGTGCATGAACGCAGAGCTCAGAAAAGGTCTCTGCTATCCACATGAAGGTTTTGAACCTCTCTGCCCCTGGACGCGTATTTCACACAAAACAATCCCACAGACCAGGGCTACTGGCTGGAGGAGGAGAGTTTATCACCTTCGCAAAGCTGCACTGGCCAGGGGAGAGCCACTCGGTCCGACTGCATCGTGTTACAGGCTGCAGCCCTCTCCCTGGGAAAAGGCGACTCCCTCCGCACAGCAGTTTTGTGCTTGAAGCTGAGATCACACAAGGAGCAACCCATTGTGTTTCTGCCAAGTCGCTGCGGGAATGCCGGGAACCCGGTGGCTGGCCGAGGCCGAGCCCAACGTACCCACTCCTAAGCTACACAGCCTGCTTCACGGCTCTTGGGACAATTTCCCCTTAAGCGGTGTCATTCTTTCCCTCCCACAGCGGGGGTTTCTCCCACGTTTCTCCTGGCGATCGAGGTCAAACTGACACAGAGCAGACGCTGGATGCCCAGCTGTGATGTGTGCGGCCAACGCGACAATACATGTATTACACTGAATGTTCACTTCACTCCGGCTCCTTGAATCTGGCCAGAAGTGAAATAATCCAGTGGGATCCTTGGGGGGGGGGGGGGGGGGGGGCAAATAAAACGATGGTGGGTCAGTTCTTTCTCAGCAACCCCAGAGCTTCCCGACATGTTCCACAGACACAGCCTAGATGGCACAGCCCAGTTCTTTCACACGGGAACACGTGTGCCAGGGCTGGGCCTTTCCTGGTGCCAAAGGCAAGTTCAAAGTCTGGACACAGGCACTTTTCAAAGGTTGGCAAGGAGGAGGCAAGTTCACTAAGTGGGGCTTTCTCACTGTGCTTCTCGTTAGAACCCCGGACATCTGTGGCACACGGACGTGAACAGAGACCTCTAGGTTGCGGATGGGCTGTGCTTTTTCTTCTTGCCCCGACAGGACTTGCAGACACAACAGATGATGCAGGGGGAGGCCAGGAGCAGCAGGGGTGAAGTCACCAAGGCAATGATGCCCAGTCCCACCAGAATCCCCACCACCTGGAAATGCGGAAGAAAGGGCTACTTTAGCAGTTAAATCCTCCTGTATGTTTACTCTACCATCTGCTAAAGACTGAATGTTTGTGTCCCCTCCACCCCCAGAATTCATATATTGAAACCCTAATCTCTAATACAATGGAATCTGGAAAGGAGGGTCGCTGGGAGGTAATTAGGACACAGGGATGGAGCCCTCACGATTGAGATTAGTGCCCTAATAAAGATATTAGAGGGGCTTCTGTGGCTCAGTCAGTTAAGTGTCTGACTTCGGCTCAAGTCATGATCTAACAGTTCGTAGTTCGAGCCCTGCACTGGGCTCTGTGCTGACAGCTGGGAGCCTGGAGCCTGCTTTGGATTCTTTGTCTTCCTCCTTCTTTGCTCTTCCCCCACTCATGTTCTGTCTCTCTCTCTCTCCCAAAAATAAACATAAAAATTAAAATTAAAAAAAAAGATATTAGAGAGCTGCTTCCTCTCTCGTCACTCTCTGCCATGTGAGGACGCAGTGAGAGGAAGGCCATCCACAGGCCAGGAAGCGGGTCCTCGCCAGAACCCAACCATAAAGGCATCTTAATCTCCAGCCTTGAGTCTCCAGGAACTGGGAGAAGGACTTTTCTATTTTTTTTTAAGCCACCCAGTTTATGATAATTTATTCTAGAGCGTAGAAAATTTATTCGAGGGACCTTTGAGCCCAATATCTGAACCGGATGCTAACTGGGGCGACAGCAAGAACTAGATCGGAGGGGAGGGAACCAAACAGACGCTAACTCCAGCTCTGACACATGCTCCGTGGAACCCTGAACTGTTGCTCTTGGCGCGCGCTCTCTCTCTCTCTTTCCCTGAGTTTCCTCGGTAGTCTCACAGGATATTAATAATGATTACTAGGCTATTAACACGGGCAGCCTTAAAAGAACACAGCCTTTCATAAATATGAAACACCATTAGAAATAAACCAGGACTCCCTTTGAATCTGCCACGGAAACACACAAGGGCAGGTACAGAGGGATCTGAGCCTCCGCTGGGGCTCACAGGCTTTTAGAGCACTGGCTTTTACAGGAAACGGGACTTGCAGGGCTTTAGGAAAGTCATTCTACCATTTTTGCAGGAGGAGGGAACGTCTGCCTTCGTTCTGCAGGTCACTGTTAATGACCTGGCTGCTCCAAACCCTGCCCTCCTACTCATCCGCAAGAGGATCACGCTCACGGACTCACTTCAGGCCGTTGCTGCCTTCCTTTCCCCTGGCCCTGCTCAGGGCTCCCCAGAACCTCCCGGGCTGGATGGGCAAGTAGCGAACAGGGTGGGGAGGAAGAACAGGTGGGCTTTCTAAGCCAGTTCAAGTCCACTGTATCTCACTCTTCCTTAAAGGTCAAGGTACCTGAGTTCGGTTCCACATCACTGAAGCTCTTGAGTGGCCAAGCTTATTCCTACACGGCCCTTTGTCATAATGCCTGAGGAAAATGTCATTCTGGAAAACAAGGAGAGAAGTTTCAACAAACATGCTGTTTTGAATTGAGACACAAATACTAACCACGTTGGATCTAACAAACACGAACCATATTTGCTTGGCAGAAGCAAACGCTCGTTTGGGCGATACTAAGGAACAGCCTCCGTGAATCCCAAGGCCCCAATCTTTAGAACGTACCTCAGTACTTTTACAAAGCAGTGAGTGAAAAGAGATCATAGTCAACAAGACTCCTGACTGAGTCTAGAAAGTATCCGTGTCCTGACCAATCCTCTCTGGAAGGTGACTCTAGCACGGGTGGAATAAAGACCAGAGTCTTTCTTGGCTGGAAGGCAGCCGCAGCAGAGCAGTGAGAAAAAATGCCAGTGGCTGAGACGGCAAACGCAGACAGGAGACACTGAGACGGTAACTAATTGGGTGGGGGGAGAAGGAGAAGAACTCATGGGTGAGGGGAAAGCCACTGGGGAGACGCAGGAGCCTGGCCACGAGAAATGACAACAGAGAGATGAACTTTGTTGGGACAATGATGCTACACTTTGGACATGCTGAACTCGAGAGACCCTTGAGCCATCCAAGTGGTACTGTCCAAAAGGCAGCTGATTACACAGATCTGAACTTTGGGGGAAAGCCGTGGGAACTGGCATATGCGGGGGCGGGGGGGCGGGAAACAACACAGAAGTAGATGAGATCACCTAAGGAGAGAGTGTAGGCTGAAGAGCAAATAGAATGGGTCAAGGAGGAGCCCGCGAAGGAAATGGAGAAGTGGCTGGAAAGGTAGAAGGGAAGCCAGAAGAGATGTCAAAATGGTAAAGGCAGCAGAGAGTCTAGGTAAGATGAGAACTGAAATAACCCTTGAATTCACCCAAGCCTTAGAATAAATACAGTCAGGGAGTGACATTGTGGCCAGCCGAGTGTACTCCAATGACTGGAGCTAAGTAAGTGTCAACGACAGGAGGTGATTATGCTGTTTTGAGGCTTGGCTCAAAGCAAGAGAGGGAGGGAGGGAGGATGGCAGTATGGGAGACACATAGGCTTGAGAAAAGCGTGATTCATTTTTAAATGGGACACAGCTGCATATGTGATGTCACTGGAAGTTGGAGTCACAAGAGAGAGAAGAGGCAACCGACGGGGCCTCTGAGGTCCCCACAGCAGAAGATGAAGAACACCTCGTCCTCTGAAAAAGGCCGGGATGGGGACAAAGACAGAAGCAAACTCAACACCCCAGCAAGACTCCGAACCGCGCTGGGTGGCGATCTGTCTCAGGCTTGGCTCCTGGACAGCCCTTCAGCTCCCAGACCCACTGCTCTGGAACTTTCCCGTAAACAAAGATCAACACCACCATCTGACACAGAATATTCGTCGAGAGCAAAACATCATTACCACCAGGGCCGTGCCCCCGGCTAAAACCGAGAAAATGAGATCTCGAGAAACAATGACCAGGAAAAGATGCTTAGATATTCAAGGTCTGTGTATCCAGCCTTTTAACATCTGTACCATTTCGTCTTGAGCAGCAGAGCAGTCCAAGTAACAGAACAGTGTGTTCTTTGCAACATCATGCCCCAGACGTATTTTAGCCAAAGGATGGAGAGATCTGGCACACATATTTATTCCCTTACATTCTTGCTTCTTAAAAAGAAGCTCATGGGCTCAGCCTCCTTGTGGATTTGAGCCCAATTAATATTCCGGTTAAACCTGAAGGAACACAGAAAATATTTCTTCCCTTTATAAAACATGAGGGGTGTGCAGTCAGTGAAAACCTCACCCAGAATATCTCACATTTGGAATCATGACAGGTCTCAAATATCACACTTCATTATAATTCGGGGGGTTATGATAGAATTTTTTTTAAAAAAATGGAAACATTTCTTTCAACCTGAGCAACTGAGCTTCTACAGTCTAAAATGTCCATTTTCTTTTCCCCAATTTATACCTCTGCTTGCAACACTGAGATCAGGCTGATTAAAATTCTTACTCACAGACGTCGTCTGAAACAACCCATCTAGTTTTCAGTTAAAACCCAGGCATGTGGTGGGCAGCACGCATCCTGTATTAGCTGCACTCTGACTCCCTGGGTGTGTGTGATACTAACTGCTGACTAAATTGAAGCAAACTAAGCAAATGAAGTGAAAACTGGAGAAAAGAATGCCCTCCCCCACCGACCACCATGATGGAGGCTCACACGGATATGGACACATTTTCCTATTCCAGATGGCCAAAATAGGGAGTATCTGTTCCTATTTGGGGTGGCTCGCGTGTGCTAGAGTAAACGCTAGAATTTTAGCGAGAGTTGCTCGCCCAGCCTTCATGTAACCTTTCACCTCTGGGGTTCCCATCAGCGTTAGCCCAGGACTGGATGAGTTGTACTTGAATTGGGCAAGACGTGCTTCACAAATGGTGAGGGAAAGGAGAGAGGGGGGCAGACCCCTGCGTCTGGGAAGGCAACCCCAACAAAACAATAGCCATGCTGCTGTCTTGGCAAGGAATGAAGTAGTTACTGAAGACATCTCATGGATTTGAGCGGCTTTTTTCTTTAAATTCAGAAAGAGGAAAACAACCAAAGTACGGCAGGCAAAAAGGCGGCTGCCTTACAGATGCCCGAGGCCTAATCCCCAGAATTTGAGAACACGTTGCCCTTGCATGGCAAAAGCGACCGTACAAGTGTGATGACACTAAGACCTTCATGGGGGAGTGCAGCCTGTATCATCCAGATGTGGCCAATCTAATCACAGGGCCCATAAGGGCAGAGACACTTCCCCAGCTGTGGTCAGAGGGAGCCGTGACCATGGAAGAAGGGTCGGAGAGAGGTGATGTGCCTGGCTTTGAAGACGGCAAAAGGGGCCACAGGCCAACGAATGCAGGCAGCCTCTAGAAGCTGGAAAAAGCAAAGCAATGGAGGCTCTCCTAGAATCCAGAAAAGAATGCAGCCTTAAGGACCCCATGATTTTAGTCCAGTGAGACCCACGTCAGATTTCTAGGGTACAGAATGAAGGATAATAAATCTGTGTTGTGTTAAGCCACTGTGTTTCTGGCAATTTGTTACAACAGCAATGTAAAATGAATACACTAATAGTTCTTTATGTAATAAGAGGAGACAGTGCTCCCAAAACAGGAAATGTCCCTAAAGCAAAACCAAAACAAAACAAAAAGCTTGCCTTTAAAGTTGAGGTGACAAGTGAAGGTAATCAAAGAGAGATTTTATAGACATCTAAAATGGCGGGCTCAGAGAGTATCACTAAGAAAAGTAAATGTCTTTTGTAGGACAAACAGAGGCTCCGTGTTTCAAAGGAAAGGCTGTGGGTCCTGGAGGTCACATCGATACAGTGTAGACACAGACCACGTGAGAAGACTCCCGAGTGGAACTTACATCCAGGTTCTGGAGACAGTACCAGCAAAAGGTGTGCTTGCAATTCTTGCACATCATCTGAGCACAGCCTTCGTTGCGTTCGATGTAAACCCGACAGACGGGGCATTGCTTAATGGGGGCTTCTGGGTCTGTCCCAAAGAGGGCCCTAGAAACAAAATGCATAAGAAATTATAGGGTGGGGATTGGGAAGGCTGCCTGAGTTTTTTAAAAGCTAAAACCACAGGGCGCCTGGGTGGCTCAGTCGGTTAAGCGTCCAGCTTTCGCTTAGGTCGTGATCTCGCGGTTCGTGGGTTCGAGCCCCGCGTCGGGCTCTGTGCTAACAGCTCAGAGCCTGGAGCCTATTTCAGTCTGTGACTCCCTCTCTATCTGCCCCTCCCCCACTCATTCTCTGTCTCTGTCTCAAAAATAAATATAAATGTTAAAAAAATAAAAGAAATCGGGGCTCCTGGGTGGCTCAGTCGGTTAAGCGTCCGACTTTCGCTTAGGTCGTGATCTCGCGGTTCGTGGGTTCGAGCCCCGCGTCGGGCTCTGTGCTGACTGCCAGCTCAGAGCCTGGAGCCTGTTTCAGTCTGTGACACCCTCTCTCTCTGGCCCTCCCCTGCTCACGCTGTCTCTCTCTCTCTCCTAGAAATAAATAAAACATTTAAAAAATAAAATAAAATAAAATAAAATAAATAAACCTTATAAAAAGAGTCCATGGTGTCAATGATAGTAATTTTTCCATTATTCATGTATGTAAAGTATACTTACTAAATGTCTGCTATGTGCCAGACATTACTGTAACNGCCCCGCGTCGGGCTCTGTGCTGACTGCCAGCTCAGAGCCTGGAGCCTGTTTCAGTCTGTGACTCCCTCTCTCTCTGACCCTCCCCTGCTCACGCTGTCTCTCTCTCTCTCTCTCCCAGAAATAAATAAAAAACATTTAAACAAAATTTTAAAAAAAGCTAGAATCACGAGAGGGTAGACTACCAGAGCTGGGGAAGAGTGAGCTGAGTATAATGAATTAAACAGCTAACTAACACCTTTCTAGACTTCATTTTATGGTCATCAACTGAATTCCCAGGGCTCCTACCCATCCTGATGGGTAGGAGCCCTTATCTGTGCTTAATTTGCTTCCATGAAGAGGATGGGGGTAAAAATGGGAGGGATACAGATTATTCATTGTTCAGATAACTCCAAACAGAAGAGAACCTTTATTTATCTCTGGCTTGAAGTGAATGATATAATTGTATTTTCCACACCTGATCTAACTCATTATTTTGCCAAATTAGTACCTCATTCCCTGAGCACACACTGTCTAACTAAGAAACGCAAGTGGTCTGCTACACAACAGAAAAAGGAGCTCAGGGTCGCAGCACCGATAAACCCATCTAGTGATCTGTTCAGATAAACAGATGGAAGAGGTTGGGGGAGTCAATGATCAGTACTTTAAAGAAAAGCCTGGGGTGCCTGGCTGCCTTAGTTGGTACAGTGTGCGACTCTTAACCTTGGGGTTGGAGCACATTTGGTGTAGAGATTACTTTAAGAAAAAAAAGAAAATCTTCAAAAAAATAATAAAATAAAATAAATGTCACTAAAGAGACCAGCTCCAAAAGGATGACTAGGTCAGCACAGGCTCGCAGCCTTACAGGGCACAGAAAATAAGTGGAACTAACTGAGGTGCAGGGTTAGGGAAGCCACTGTCCTGGGATGCATTTTGGCCACTGTTCATTAAACCAGCACACAGAGACGTCCAGTTCACAAAGTGTTGTTAGATCCAGGATCAGATCTGGGACTCACGATGACCTTAGAGAGCAGTGGGACAGTTAGTATTTTAATTCCTACCCTCCCCCTTTTCTTCAAATAGAGAAACAGACTCATAGAGGCTGAGTGACTGATAGGAGGTCACATAGACACCAAGCGACAATCTCAGAATTCAACCCTTCTCTCCTCCAGACTCTTTACATTGCCCAGTGATATGATACCCACAGACCTTACCGCCGTGGCAGTGAAAACACAGAAGGTACTGGCTAGGAGGACCCACACCTGCCATGCACATTAAGATCTATTTTTCTTCTTGATCGTTTGGTCTAAGATTCCAGCCCGGTAGCGTAGCCAGGTAGTGCTGCTATTCAAGAAGAATGATTCTACACACTTGGAGGGTGCGGGGGGGAAAGTACTGAAAGGGACAGATTTAATTGCTGCTTGTTGTAACAAAATCTGAACCTTGGCACCATCTTTTAAGAGCATAAAGTATGAGAGATGAGTTCTCTTCCTCTAGGACCTATGAATCGAGCACTGCCCTGCCCTGAAGGGCTAATGTTTCTATTGCTGTGCTCTCTCTGACGTGACTGGCACATCTCACAAGCTGGCAACAGAATCAGGTAAGAAAACAATCCTGGCACCACTTTGCAAGCAGAAAGAACGAGGTCTGTCGCTAGCAGGTGATCTTGGTTCTTTAGCAAATAGCTGTGGACAAGCCGTGACTTCCTACTGAAAAATCAGTGGACTCTGCACCTCCCTGCCTAAAGAGAAATCAAAATTTATACAAGCTCTAATTTCAGCAGTATCTGGAAGATTCTCCAGGGGTAAATACCTAAATTCCCTTTAGAAATGCTTTTTCCATTATTCTTTGTTAACAACTTACCAATTCCGAGACACTTCTCAGGGAAGTTCCACAGGGAAATGACCGATCTCTACATCCCATCACCAGATTAAGTCCTTTGCCAAGTGACATATTTGGGGTTTCTAAGAAAACTAGTGAATAATCCCAAAGGCCGGTTCCCTTCTTACCCGTGCTCAGTCGGCAGGACAACAGGCTGACTATCTCTACAGGAGGCTTCTGCGTGCCAAGCATCCTTGCAACACGAGCAGAATTTCAGGTGACAAGAAGGACACTCCACCAGTACTGGCTGCCCTGGGTCACTTGATGCAACGGGGCACACTGTCTGACAGTCTGCGACAGGACACCATGTTCGGCAGGGGTCCAGGTGAACTTCTAAAGTATAAAAAAAGAAAATGTGATGGCTTATCTGTCTTGCACGTAGGCTTGGGGGTTTCCCCCCTTCATGTTTCTATTATAGGCTGACACCTATGGAAGCTTGGTACACTCAGGGGCAGTTATTTCTACGATTGTCTTCAGAATGGATCCACACGTACAAGGTCACTCAGCCCTGCCGCCTTTCTCATAGTAGGTACTAATGGAATGCCCTTCTGAACAAATAAGGGCAACCAAAATTTGCAGTTGTTTTTGGAATACTTCTCACCGTTTGTTCGGCACTCAAAGTAGGCCAACATCTCAAGTCCCTGCTATAATTATTTTGGGTATCATCTTAGAGGAAAATTGGACCTGAAGGACCTACCAAGGTAAAAGAAAAGAAAAATATCCACAGAGAATTTTGTCCTTTTAGGCACTGAGAAAGAAGTAGTGAAGTTTCTTCGGTTTCTTAGAGGGAAGTGGAAGAGCAAGGAAGAAATAGAATAGTTTAGGGACCGAAGATCGTCTGGTATGGCTTAGCCAAGAAGTCCAATTACCTGTCAATTTGGATATTCTGTAGCATATCCTACCATATGATAGTTAGAGACATTTGTAAAAGATTCACATGCTCTATACACAAAATGTATGGACTTTCATAGACCATAAAATGATAGTTATACACTCCACATAGGCTAGACTCATGTGACCTGTAGGAAAGCATATGGAGTTGGGGCTAAGCCCACTGTCATTCTATTCAAATGTTTACAAATCTTATTCAGTTTTCTATTTTCTATTCCATAACAGACCCCATGATCTTATCATATAATGTGACCTTTAAGGGAACATATCTTGGGAAAATGATGTTATCTGAGGAGTTGAGTGGTCCTTTTTTATTCTCTGAACCAATGTATTTTGCAAATTTTAAGCTGATGGGATTCCAGTTTTAAATCTCCCCAGGCTTGTGATTCTTGGAAATTTCCACACAGGAGGCAAACGGACCCTCAGAATGGAGCACAAAGGAAATGAAGGCATTAAGTATGAGCTTAGTTTTAAAGGTAATAATTTTACAAATTCAGTATTAAGGGAAATAAGTCCAAAATGTTCCAGCAAACACTGTCTCCATTAATCTTTCATCTAGAAAATGTAACAATCAGATCTATGCTCACTATTCAAAAAGAGCATCCTTACATAGTTTCTTATCTAATAATTTGGGGGAGTTGGGGTTCGAGAATGATAGGCCAGACATAATGAGAAAAGGGAAGCCTATGATTCATAGGTCCTCAGACCCCAAGAGAGATGGATCCTTGAGAAGTCCCTAAAACTTTGGGACAGCCTGGTTGAAGAGTCAAGGGGACAGTGACACACATATGCTCCAAGGTCTTGACCCTTTATTTCCATACCATTTATATTTTCTTTCAAACTCTTATAACTGCTCCACAAACATTAAAGCCCAAAGAAATGAAGGTTGGTATATAAATTAGAATTAAAGACTCCCACATCACCTACCGATTTACCACCTATTCTAAATCAGGGGTCTTTGAAAAGTATGAAGATAATGAATGAAAAGGGAAAAAAGATATATGTCATAGTTAAATTTATAGCATCCCTGCAGATCAACCTAAAATGATACAAAGATCAACTTGTCCACAGAACTCTAATCCAAATTATTTGGTAGACTTTCTGACCTGTTTATTTCTACCAACGAATTATTTCAGGGAGCTGGGATGCCACAGTAGTAGCAAAATCAATAAACATGGGAGCAGTTCAATTTTGATTAATTCCCATAAGGAAAAAACCTTAGGAAGCAATGCAGCCGATAGAGTCTAATGCAAAACGCAGGGGGAAATTGTGAGCCACAGGAAACAGTGATCCTGTGTATTTTTCTCCACTTGGTTACAGAGTGTGGAGGAAGGGACCAATGGGAGACAGTATAGCTTTCTACGTATTTATTTCGCTGTAAGTCTTGTTCTTTAAAGATAGCTTATAAAGCTTAACAAACACCCAAAGTGGGGTTACCAAGAAATAGACTTTTACTCTATCCAAAAGTGATACTGGCCATCTAGCCACCGCTAGAGTATCTGCTCAATATCTGCCCAACCCCTTTCAACCAGCCGAGAACACTCATCATTCTCTTCAGACACAGAACACTGCTGATGCTCGCTTTCCCAGCATTTAGCACGTCCATAGCTTGGTCACGTGACATGGTTCTGGCCAAAAGGATGGGAGGGGAGGTCTGACATGAGGCTTCTGGGACGAGATCTCCTTTCTGACATGTGGACAGAAATTGCTCTTCGGTCCAGCTGCCTTTGAACACAACCACCTGAAGCTGGGATGTCCAGGAGCATGATCTGGGAAAACTCTGACGGGAAACCTACGTGAGTTGGAGCAGTCGAGCCACTTCTTCGACCAAACCTGCAACCACCGACCTCTGGATTTCCTGTGTGTGAGGTACTTCAGTGCCCTCGCTGTTGAAGGCTCTTCTAAGTCTGCCATTCTGCTCCTTGCGGATGAAAGCGTCTCCAGTGGGAAGGCCACCTCTAGCAATAGTGAGCAAATGGCCAGTTCTAACAAGGACCGTACCTCCCAGGGTACATATGGTACAAAGGGGACAAAAGCTGCCTTTCCAAGTGACCTTCAAAGTCCTTTCCAATGCAATGATTTTATCATTTCTGTAGGTGAGGTGCATGGAAATGTGTGTATGCAAATAGAAAGAAAATACCCACGACACATATCGTCCTGCAGAGAACCGTATCTACCATAATAAAAATTCATTTTTATTACTAAAGGTTTTTTAAAAAGGTTAACACACTGTGCCAGACCCATAAGGTTTTTGTGTAGTTCAGCAGACAAGTAATGTACATCCACATAGTTGAACACTATGCAGCTTTAAAATGAGGTGACTCTAACGTGACAATATGGAAAGATCCCAAAGACATATTACCAATTCAAAAACGCACATTCAGGAAGATATAAATGAAACGTGTTTATAAAAATATGTAAATATAAAAATACGTTTAAAAATATATGTGTTTTGACACTTTCAGAAGAAGGTGCCTGGGTGGCTCAGGTTGAGCGTGAGACTCTGGATTTTGGCTGAGGTCGTGATCTCCCAGTTCCTGGGACTGAGCCCCAGGGTGGGCTCTGTGCTGACACTGTGGAGACTGGTTGGGATTCTCTCCCTCCCCCACCACCTCAAAATGAAGAAATAAACCTAAAAGAAAAAATCAGGGGCACCTGGGTGGCTCAGTCAGTTAAGCATTCAACTTCAGCTCAGGTCATGATTGCATGGTTCATGAGTTCAAGCCCCACATTGGGCTCTCTGCTATCAGCTCAGAGCCCAGAGCCTGCTTCCGATTCTGTCTCCATCTCTCTCTCTGCCCCTCCCCCACTCATGTTTGCTCTCTCAAAAAAAAAAAAAAAAAAACATAAAAAAAAAGCAGGGGTGCATGGGTGGCTCATTCAGTTAAACATCCAACTCTTGATATCAGCTCAGGTCATGATCTCGTGGTTTGTGGGATCAAGCCCCACCTTGCACTCTGCACTGCCAACAAGGAGCCTGCTTGGGATTCTCTCTCCCCCGCTTGCTGTCTCTGTCTCTCAAAATAAATAAATTTTTTAAAAAATTAAAACACTTTCAGAAGAATATGTGAGGAACATAAAAACAGTTATCCTTGAATTTAAAAAAATGGGAGCAAATACTACTTTTATAATTTTTAAAAGCTAGGTATTTGTTTTTCTTTTTACATTTCTTTATTTTGAGAAAGAGAGCATGTGCACATGATTGAGGGTTGGGAGGAGGGACAGGAAGCGAAGGAGAGAGAGAATCTCAAGCAGCACAGAGCCTGATTCGGGGCACAATCCCATGAACCATCAGATCATGACCTGAGCCAAAACCAGGAGTTGGAGGCTTAACCAACAGAGCTCCCCAGGCTCCCCTAGAAGCTAGTTTGAAAAGGCTACCATCAATCTGGTCTATGAACAAGAGACTAATATAATAACTCTGCCTCTAAGCTGTCCCCTGGAAAATCATCTACTTTTTGTAACACTGAAACATATTTAAGATTTCCCATTTGTCTCACATTCTTTTCCATATATACAATTCTCATTCTATGTTTTTCCTTCCTCCTAAAAACCCTCTCTCTTCTTTACCTAATTATAGACTGCCCATTCTTAAAGGACCTTCATTCAAGGACCTACTATGTACTTGTCTTAATTTTGATGTCACAGAATCAGCATCTTGTTCATTGCTGAGCTCTATTCATTTCATGGAAATGGCCTTTCTCTCTCCAGATTGGAGGCAAGGGCAACTTTTTTTTTTTTTTTTTTTTTTTTTTTTTT
>NW_024080945.1:513983-527535 GCF_003009895.1 Hyaena hyaena
TTCTGTATCCCTTGGGTAAATTCCTAGCAGTGCTATTGCTGGGTCATAAGGGAGTTCTATTGTTAGTTTCCTGAGGAACCTCCACACTGTTTTCCAGAGGGGCTGTACCAGTTTACATTCCCACCAACAGTGTAGGAGGGTGAAGGGCAACTTTTTTTATTTACTTGCTGTAAAATACCTGAATCAGTATTGTGATACTACCTGATATACTACCTATTGATTTAAAGCACTCATTCTTGGTTTTTCCAAAAGTTAGATATACTCCTCTGCAAACTGACTTACAGTATGTACACTACTAATACCATCTTGAATTGCCTTGCAAGAGATCTATTTTCCATTCTCTTCTAGTACTCTCATCAGCAGATGGACACAGTACACTAAAATCATCCAATACCAGTCCTGGTGTTGAAAGTATCTTATGATCTATGTTAGACCCTAGATCTCCACCTACCTCAATAATGGGCCTCTACACTTAGAAAGACATCAACTTAGCAAAACATGGAACTTTAAATACACACTTTCAAAATTAAACCTCCTTTATGAAGTGTCGCTTATAAGAGTGACAATGAAAAAATTTTCTAACTTCAAAATGAATAATAGTTACCCTTTCTGGAACCCTACGTAATGTCTCCCTGTACCTAACATCCATTTCACTTCTTAGCTCATCTCAGTCCTTGGATGAGTGATGCACATTCACTGATTCTCATTCCTATCCCCTCCTAACCTCCTTCAGTCTCTAAAATAAAGTTTTTATTCCCAACTCATTAATAAACTGCTTTCTAAAGGTTATAATTGCCCTCTCCTACTCATATCCAGCAAATGTTTCTTAATCCATCTTGTATCTGATTCTCTTATAACTTGCTCGTCCATAAAGCACTGGCCTATTTTCTTCCCCAAACCTTCCTTCTCCTCTGGCATCAAAACTGCTTTCTTTGGTCCCATCTATGAATGGTGTCTAAGACCATTTCTCCCACAGATTTCTCCCATGTTTGACTTATTTATACAACCCTTGCCATGACTAAGTCTCAGTCTCATTTTAACTTGAATGATTTCAAACTTCTTTTGGCTTCATGTCTTGTGATGATAAGTCTGAAAATTAGGGATATGTCTATTACTCATTGGTCATTCAACAACTTATCAATTTCAGGTACCTTTTAGGGACTGTGGGTTCTCAAAGAGATGAAAATACAGGTTTGCCAGGCACCTGGGTGGTTCAGTCAGTTGAACGTCTCACTCTTGATCTTGGCTCAGGTCATGATTTCACAATTTGTGAGTTTGAGCCCCACATCAGGCTCTGCACTGACAGTGTGGAGCCTGCTTGGGATTCTTTCTCTGCCTCTCCCTCTGCCCTGCTCACTTTCTATCTCTCTCTCTGTGTCAAAATAAAGAAATAAACATTAAAAAAAAAAAAAAAGAAAACAGAGGTTTGCTTCTCAGAAAACTCAGTGTGAAAATAACCAGAGATGTTCAAATTAAGAAAATGTAAAAAAACACAAGCAATGTGATAACTGACATTGCACCTCAGAAGGTAACATAAATGAAATTATTAACAAATAAATGTGAGCAACTCTTAGGGGTGGAGGTAAGGAATGTCTGATATACAGAAAGGTTTTTTTAATACAGAAATATGTTATGCTTTTCTTATCCAAGTATCCACAATGAAGTTTCCCCTTTTAATGAGCTCTCCAGTCAGGAGGTAAAACTGGTCCCTCCTGATCACAGTACAAGGCAGATGGTATACGCCGAGATAAAACACAGAAATTAAGTTAGAAAGAGCTAAAGCACCACATAGGCAGAGATGAAAACAAGAAAACAGTCCCTATAACAGCAACTCTGTAGGCAGCCAGAGGTAGGAAGGCATAGAAGGGAAAGAAGAGTCTCCTTCCAGATACTGGAGTAAAGATTCTGTACTCAAGGAAACACTCAGCTGGGACACTGGTAGTCACCTCCTGAAGTGGGATCTTGCCCACTTACAACCCACTCCAGCTCGTCCCATCCCTGCCTTCAGTGACATCACATGAAGCGGCCACTTGAGAAATCAGCCCCAGTGAAAGCATCTGCACCACAGAAAGTGGCAAATGCTATAAATCAGAGCCTGTGCCCACCCTACCCCCCAAAAAATCTTTTTGCCAACACATCCCTGAACATTGTCCAAACTCAGAGTAAAAACATAAAGGTGTAGACCCACCTTCAGCATAGTCAAGCGTGAGGCACCCAGGGCCAAGTGGGAAACTCAGCACGAGAAGAGAAATGGAAACAACAGCGACAGTGCTTACAGCCATATCTGCCGACCAGCCTCTCCTCCCTCCTGAACACCCTGCATACAGGTCGGAACTTCCATCTGAAGCATCTCCCATGGGCACACATCTTCTAAAGAGTGTTTGCTGGGGCGCCTGGGTGGCTCAGTCGGTTAAGCATCTGACTTTGGCTCAGGTCATGATCTCACGGTCTGTGGGTTCGAGCCCCGCATCGGGCTCCGTGCTGACAGCTCAGAGCCTGGAGCCTGCTTTGGATTCTGTGTGTGTCTCTCTTTGCCCCTCCCCCACTTGTGCTTTGTCTCTCTTCCCCTATTATTTTTTAATAAACATTAAAAACAATAAAGAGTGTTTGCTATTTGGCTATATATTCTAGTTTATTTAATTTATTTATTTAATTGCTTCTTGTACCTCTGTCTGGGATCATCGACTCCAGTGAGGGCTCTCCTGGAGGACAGGCTGTTGCTTTCGCTCAGCACCACAGCAAGTGTGTGTATGTAGAGCAAGCACATATTTCTGAATCTCCCCACCATACTTCTAAGCAAACCCCCATGCCAGTCACATGGGATGCAGTCAGTACATTCCTGACCACCCAGCAGATGGAAATTTTTTCCTTTTCAAATACAAAGGGTCATGCGGAAAAAACATAGAACAGATACCTACTAATTTAAACCGATTACTTCTCTCAAACAGAGCCCCCAGCTATTCTTTTAAAGAATTTAAATAGAAGGAAAGCGTTGCTAGGTAGAATCTGACATGATTAAAGGCTGGAGAAAAATCCATCAATACAGGAGACACCCACAGTAGCAATACAGTACCATGTGTTTATGTAACATTTGCTTTGGGGCACAGATATTTTTTATACAAGTACTTGAGCTTGTCCCACAGCTTTTAAATATTGTTCTGGCGGGGCGCCTGGGTGGCTCAGTTGGTTGAGTGTCTTTTGATTTTGGCTCAGATAATGATCCCGGGTCCTGGGATTGAGCCCTGTATCAGGCCCTGCACTGAGCGTGGAGTGTGGCTGGGATTCTCTCTCTCTCTCTCTCTACCTCCACCCCCCCTGACATACTCACTCTCTCTCTCTCTCAAATAATAATAATAATAATAATAAAAACATATACTGTTCTGGTTATTATGTAAAAGACACTTGCCAAAAAAGTTACGCCTTTGTCTTCTTGATAAAGCATTAAGAGCAGAGTAAATAACTATTCTGGGGCAAAAAGACAAATCTATCCAAATCTGACAGTCCCCTCAGCTTTATATTTCTGTGTTAACAAAAGGAGCTGAATAAGTTAACAAGTAGTTAACATTCAGAGGAGCAGTGACTCAGATTCTCATTCTGGAGATGGAGAAAGGACTAGATTTATCACGTGCAGTCAAACCGCACACATAAGCCTTCTGTAGAAATTCACAAAGGAGATTTTTGAATGAGAAGAAAAGGTATTTTGATACCTCTGGGCCTGAATATATCACAAATACCTAAATGATTTTTTTTTCCTCTGCCTTCTTCATTTTTGTCTTATGACAGAGACCTCTCAGCTCAAATGCACACTTTCTGCTCTCTCAACTGGGTAACTATTAATTTGGTTAGAATTGCTAGAGATAAGCCTCTGGGATTGTTACATCTGTGAGAACCAGATGACACTGAGCAAACATTACTTCCACTTTTGAGAGTTATTTATAGCTGCATGTCTTTTAAAAACACCTTGAAGTCTAATTCGTTAATTCATTTTTGTTATCAAGTTTAAGAAATGTTTAATTATTTCTGTTTTCTTTGGTATTATCATGTGCAGATTGTTGAATTTAAGAAATGGTTTTATGTACCTGTTGAGATAGTCACATGAAGTTTACATAGTATTCTTATTTAATTTCTTCTTTTCCATTTAGTTTTCTTTAATATTTTGAATGAAGCTTTAAATATTTTTCATAAAGGTATTGCATACATTAAAAAAAAAACAAAAACAACAACAAAAAAACCACCTTGAAGTCAATAAGTTAGAACCATAAATAAGCAGCCAATCTACACATGGTTTTGATTTGAAATATTTCCAGTTTATATCCAAATTATGCAGAAGAAGAGATTTACACATGCAATAAGGCAGGGCAATTTTACAAGGAGCTAAGTGATCAGAGGGGAGCGTCACAGGACATAATGTGGGCACAGTCATCAAGGACCTGATTACAGATGATGACGATAAGGCCTAAGGATGCTGAGAAGGGCTTTTTCCCCCCCTGTAGTATAATACAAATATGACGTGCACATAGCTGTCTATTCATTTTCACCACTGTGTAGCTTGGCATTGGGATTGTTGACTCTGATGGCCAGCTGGGCTGCACTTTGCACAATGGCTCTGCGGTTCTGGAAGGAGACAATGTAAGCAATCTCTGCATGGTAAGATTTGGGGTCCACCAACAGCTCTTCAGGCTCCGTGACATTGTGGACCAGGAGCTTCTGGAAGCCACTGGGCAGCATGTGCTTTGTTTTCTTGCTGTTCCCATAATCAATGCTGGGCATCAAAATTTGGCCCTTGAATCTTCTGTGTACCATGTAGTCAATGCCTCTGGGTTTCCACCAGTTGTGCTGGATTTTGATGTATTGGTCTGACTCAGGCTGGATGAACTTCTCGGTCCTCTTTGTCACAATCTTGCGCTTTACCAGAGGTCTCAGGGCTGCTATGCTGCCGAATAGGGGACGGCCACCACCCTCGCAGGCAGTGCGGAAGAAGAGCGGGGAGCGCCACTGTGATTAGGTGATTAGGGGAGAGCCATGATATGAATGCCATTCTTAGATTCTGCTGGCTACTGTAGGGAGAGGAGCTGGTGGTGGCACAGACTGACAACAGAGTGTAGTGATCTAATCCAAGATGACATGCTGGATTATACGTTGGAAGTGGAAGTACTGATAATTTGGAGCATATTTTGAAGGTGAAACTGTCAGGATTTCCTAGTAAGGATGCAGTTGGATATAGTCATCCCAAGCTGACAACCGCTGATCTAGAAAGCTTCCTGAACCTCAGTATTTGTTGAATAAATGAATGAAGAACATAACAGAAGTGTAAGAAATGGTATCTGTAGATCAATTCCACGTGGTAGTGAAGGATAATGACAGTATACACAGCAAGGTTCTGTATTACTCAGCCCTACATTCAGGTATTTCCAGAGAATAGAAGTAACTGCTCAGAGAGATTCTTGCACAAGGAGAGATTCTTATCCACTCTCAGGGAGAAGAGCAACCCACAGCAGAACAGGGATCCACATATGCAAGTGTGGCCAGAGGACACTGAAGAGGTATCTGAGCACAGCGCCTCCCCTTCAGACTGCACTTCCGCCCAGCTCCTAGAAGACCAGCTACAAGTAAATAGCTACAGAGGCTAAAAGATGCATTTTTATTTTTTAAGAATTAGAATTTCAGGGGCACCTGAGTGGCTGAGGTGGTTAAGTGTCCAACTCTTGATTTCAGCTCAGGTCATGATCTCACAGTCTGTGGGATTGAGCCCCACATTGGGCTCTGCACTGTCAGTGCAGAGCCTGCTTGAGATTCTCTTTCCCTCTCTCTCTGCCCCTTCCCTGCTCACATGTGTGCATGTACACACTCTCTCTCTAGAAATAAACACTTAAAAAAATTATTAGAATTTCAATATGTTATTAATAGCACAATTTTGCTTTCTATCCATCAGGTAACAGAGTGGACCACAAATAGTTTTTTCCTAAGGGAAAAAACACTAAAGGCATAAGATATTAGCAGTCCTAAACCCACACCAAAGAGGAACCAACTGATAGACCCCAGGTGAAAGCCAAGTCATGTCCATGAACCAGAGCTTCGCCCCCTCACGCCTGACTCCACCCCATTGAGCTGAGAGGAGCTTGAAGGGAGGGGAGCTGTGCAGGGTTAATGCAAAATTTTAAAAAACACATTTGATTACTATTAGTGTGAATTCAAGAACTCTTGGCTCTTGGCCTAGGAAACACTGTGATCGTGGAGATGAAGAAAATGTACACTTGTCCAAAAAGTTCAAGATTTAGTTTCTTCCCCATTCAAACTGTCATTCCAAAGTTGGAGGAAAATGCACCAATGCATATTCAGCTAATTTTGTGTGCATCGGCAGTGATGAAAGCTTCGTGTAGCCCTGAGATGGGAGGAAGTTCAGGAATCTAGAAAAAGAGAGCCCAGGGGCCTGTGTAAATCATGGCGAGGGATGCTTCCAACACTTTACTATGGACATGATTTAGCAGTGATTAAACATAACATACTTACATCAGAGACAGACAAATTTACAAACTTGAGCCAGGATTTACTTACGAAAATTAAAACAGATTGCTGAAGGAAAGTTTCATGACTGTTTGGTCTTAAGATTGCTTGTTCATAGAAATTATGCAAGGCAGGAAATGCTCTGTAAAGCTATTTCTACTTCTGTATTCTGACAATTATTGAGAAATAGAAACATTTGAAGAAAAAAAAACTGCCATGAGCCCTAAGGAGCATGTCTGACCCCAGCGATTGTTTTCAGTTTTCGAAACCTGATCTCAAGATCCCAGGTTTCCCAACTGGAAACTATCAGCATTACATATGTAGAGCTTGGCCTTTATTCTATTGCAAGCTCTCTTAGCTAACATGAGTGGGGTTTCTCTCATTCTCTGTCAGTGTGAAACTGTGCCAGAAAAATATCTCCCATGATTTCACATTACTGTGGGAAACACCATATAGCTGAGCTAATTTATCAGCTGAAATAAATCAAACTAGTTTAACATTTATGACCCTCCACATTTTTAATTATGCCAAAGTTAATTTGCTTTCTGATATCCAAAGAACAAAGATCTTCTGTAGATAGTTAAAATGCAATTAAACTAAACTGATCAGAATTAACATCTGCCATAGTAAATAAACTCAAATAGACGTGGCCTTCAGCAGCCCTCTGTCAAGATTGCTGAGGAGAAGCAACACAATTTCAGACCTGGAAAGAACTTCTGAGGTTATCCAGTCTAACACTGTCATATTAGGACCCAAATAATCTAGGAGTGTGCATAACCCATAGTTTGTGAGTATGCGATGGGATCTGGCCTTTTTTCCTCCTAGAATACCATTCTCCAGTAAACACATAATCATGTGAAGTAGATTTCCATTTCCACTATCAGCATGGGAACGTTTTCTCTTTAGAGCGGCCACTTTGAATGCGGTCAGCAAGTCATGATCTCGTTGGAGGGATCTTGGAGAAGACAGGTTCATGCTTCGAGGAAGAGCACACCGTACAACAATGCTTTAGCATCTAGGACAATGTGGATGGAAACATGCTGAAAAAGATACGGATTAAGACGAAAAGAGGACAAAAGTGGTATTCTTGTGCTTTACCCTCAGTCCAAGGTATGATCTGGATTCTAGAAGATGCTTTCTTTTCTAAACCATCTAGAAGATGGTTTAGAAAACTGGGACAAAAGTAAGACGGGGTGATGGCAGTGATAAATAACAAGAACCACAACAACGATAATGACAGTAATAATTTACCAAGTGCACATTGGTGACAGACACACAATACTGACACATTCTCTGTAACAGCCCGAGCTGTTAAGGTGAGGATGGTCGTGCACGCAGGGAGACGCAGGACTTCACACTGTGCCTGTCATTCGTGGCCCCTGTAGAAATACACCCTGCCTGCTGATCAATGTCTTTTCTTGTGGATACTTTAGTTTTTCAGAGGAAAGCTGAGCTGCCGACAGGGCGCTGTTTTAGACCTAGAACTGACCCACGAGAAAGAGCTGCCGGTAAAGGAGAGGAGGCAGAATGCTGAGGAGAAAGTGCTAGCCTCTGGAAGCACAGAGTAGCTTTGTAAGGAAACCCTAGACTTAGTCATACACTTACCACAAAGCACAAGAAGAGCAGGCTCAGAGGGAGAACTGGCGTGTGCGCGCGTGCACGTGCATGAGAAGAATGGGCTTAGGATCAGAAAATATGAAAGGAAGATGACTAGTAAGAGATGGGAGCCGTTGAAAAATAAAACTGAACTAACAGTAAGGTCATGGAAGTGTCATATAGCCCTAAAAAAACAAAACAAACAAACACCGGGGTGCCTGGGTGGCCCAGTCCTTGGGCGTCTGACTTTGGCTCAGGTATTGATCTCACAGTTTGGGAGTTTGAGCCCCGCATTAGGCTCTGTCTGACAGCTCAAAGCCTGGAGGCTGCTTCAGATTCTGTGCTTCCCTCTCTCTGCCCCTCCCCCATTCATGCTTGCTGTCTCTCAAAAATAAACAAACATTAAAAATTAATTTTAAAAAGACACTAACAGACACCAAATAACTACACACAGAGCCCTGGTGTAATAAAACCTTAAATGATTAAATATAAAGGAGGAGCTGAGAGCATTTCACCGCGGACAAATAAAAGAGCGAGATGAAACACAAAGAGTCACATCTTCAATGTTGAGACTCACAACGAAAGGAGGCTTGTGAAAAATGCTGAGAACAGACGGGCTTCGGAGAAAAATGGGGCTGCAGCTCACAGCAGCATCAGGAACTGACCCTGGCCTACAACAGATTCTGAGTCCACAGATACGTAGAGAGTGAATACATGAGTGAATGCAGTAGGATTAACAGGTAACAGGAAAATAAATTCCTATTTTACTTTTTCCGACAGAGAACAGTGAGCCACCAACACCGTCTCTAAGAGTTTCCAGCCACTCTGAAAATACAAATAGCCACGAACAGACACATCAACCTACGAAGGACTTGAAGCAACATGGAATTACAATAAGCAAAAACAGGTCACAAAAAATAGGAAGTGTGTGTAAGGACTAGAGATGGAAAAATCTTAACCCAATTAAAAAAAAAAAAAAATTCTGAAAAGTAGACTCTGACCAAGCAGACTTGAGTGACCAGCAAAATTCTAGCATTAATCATCAGGCATATGCTTTGAGAACCAGTAGAAAGTACAACAGTGATCACTAACACATGCCAAACTTAGTATTCTCTTTTCTTTGTTAATATTGGAAGACTGACACAAAAAGGGAAAGCCACAAACACAGTAGTGGCCAACGGAAAGTCACAGATGGAAGGAAAGTGGATTCATCGAATAACCACTTCATGCCAAATGCCGTTTCTCCACTTTATGTAAACAGTGATGAGTTAGGCTTCTTCCTATTCAAAATATTTTTTTTCCCCACAAACACTCAGATGCAAACAAAGCTATAAAAGGCAAGCTAATCATATATGTAACAGAAAGCAGAGGACAATTAAAACACGGGATGTCAAACTAAAAACTGAGAACTTGGTAGGCAATAAACACTGGGCAAAACTAATGGAAACATGAATAACTAAGACACAGGGCTGCCGCTGATCTGATTCTACCTTTCTCCAGAGCAATGACAATCTCTATAACTCTGAGAGCCCAGCCAGTGAGTTTTACTTTCCACAAGTTAGTCATTTAGCTGATTCACATTATTAGTGTTTAAAGCAACCCAAAAGCCCCTTGTAAACAGCAGCTCCACATAAAATATTTTTGTGGCATAGAACCCAAAGTCACATAGCTGGTAAATATTGAGTTTGAGGTCTATTGAATAAAAACAAAGTACACAATTTAGATAAAGATTATCCCAATCAAGTAAATTCCATTTTGTAACACTGTATTAATTTAAACTTACTCTTACTTGGAGTGCCTTTTTCTAGTAATTCCTTATCATGGATGGATAACAAAGAAGCACATGAAATGATTATAAAGAATTATAGGGGCACCTAGGTGGCTCAGTTGGTTAAGTATCTGTCCGACTTTGGCTCAAGTCATGATCTCATGGTTCATGAGTTCGAGCCCCATGTCACGCTCTGCGCTAACAGTGTGGAGGCTAATTGGGATTCTCTCTCTGCGCCTCCTCCACTCATTCTCTCTCTCAAAATAAATAAACTTTAAAATAAATAAATAAAAGGGGCACTTGGGTGGCTCAGTCATTTGAGCATCTGAACTTTGACCCAGGTCATGATCTCATGGTTTGTGGGTTCAAGCCCTGCGTTGGGCTCTGTGCTGACGACTCAGAGCCTGGAGCCTGCTTCGGATTCTGTACCTCCCTCTCTCTCTCTGCCCCTCCCTCACTTGTACTCTGTCTCTCTCAAAAATAAATAGACACTAAAAAATTTTTAATAAATAAATTAATTATAAATCGCCTTTGCAAATCACCTCAGATCAAAATGTGTCTGGACTTTGCTTTCCTTTCTTATAAAACAAGGGAGTTGAACCAAGTGATTACCAGATTTAACATACTTCCAAATGTAACTGTAGTTCCATACTTTATGATAGTAAAAATGTCTCGTTAAATTTATATTTAAGTGACAGAGTTTGGGCAGTTCCCCAAACACCAAACACAGAATTTAGCATATGACCAAGCAATTCCACTCCTAGGTATATAACCCTAAGAACTGAAAGTGAGGACACAAAAAGATACTTGTATCCCAATGTTCACTCAGCATTATTCACAAGAGGCAAAAGGTAAAAACAATCCAAGTGTCCTTCAACAGATGAATGGATAAACAAAATGTGTGATATACATACAGTGGAATATTATTCAGCCATAAAAAAGAAATGAAGTTCTGATACACGCCACAATGTTTTGAACCTTCAAAACTTATACTAAGTGAAACAAGCCAGACACAAAAGGAAAAATTGTAGAATTCCACTGAAATGAAAAATCTACAGTAGGCAAATTTACAGAACAGCAAGCAGAGTACAAGTTGGCAAGGGCCAGGGGGTGGGGGTGGGGGTGAAGGGAAATGGGAAGTTATTATTTAATGGTCACAGTCTCTGCTTGGGGTAATAAACAGATGGTAGTGATGATTACACAACTCTGTGTGTGTTCCTAATGCCACTGAACTGTACACCTAAAGTGGATGAAATGCTAAGTTTTATGTTTTATATATACATGTTACCCTAATAAAAAGTTACGGAATTAAAATGCAACTTATAGATGAGGAAGCTTAGACACAGCATATGTGATGCTAGGTCAAGTCTCAGCCGCTCCCAATCTTCACTTTCTTCATCTACTAAGTAGGAATAATAAAATCCATTATCCACTCATGGGCTGTGTAGCAGGAGATCTAGCTGGAACTTGTGAGAAACAATAAATTCCATGTATGAGTAAAAACTATCTGATCAATTTACAATGCATCAAAGCAAAGATATGCAAAACTACCTATTAGACTGGCTCTGAGGCCTCCCCAACATGACTGTAACTAGACTGAATATATTAACACGTATGATGAATAAATTAGCCAATCAGAAGTAGGGCTGAACACTACAAGAACATCAAAAAGTCCCAGTCACAAAGTAAAGTGTGAGGACAACTATCCAAGCTATCCGGGGAAGAGTGAGAGTCCTGCAGTGTTGTCCATGTAGCAAGGCTCTTCCTACTATAAAACGGATGTAGCACTTACGTGTGTACTACTCACTGAAAGATGCCAATCTGAGAAGGCTGCATATTGCATGATTCTAACTATAGGACATTCCAGAAAGGCAAAACTATGGACACAGTAAAAAGATCAGTGGTAGCCTGGAGTTAGTGGGAAGAGAGGAGTATTTGGAGCCTAGACGAATTTTAGGGCAGTGAAATACTGTGTGTGTATGATACTATCATGGCACGTATGTGTCATCAATTTGTCCAAATTCAGGACTGTATGTGTGTACACACACACACACACACACACACACACACACACGATGTGGCCAATTAACTTCAAATTTTCTAATCCCACTAACAACATAATCTTATTCTCTATTTCAATACAGGGATATTTCCTAGAGAATGTGAAGATTATACCATTTTGAGATTAAGAGGAGAACGCTGCCGATGCTTCAGTGTGAAAGGTGCTCCACTTAAATCATTAGTATTTTTATTATCAACGACTGTTGATATTTTGACAAAGGAAGTACTCAAGGAAGTGCTTTACATGTTTTATTTCCTTTAATCCTCATCCCAATGACACGAGAGGGGAACCAACATTATCTGCATTTTGCAGCCAAGGAAATCAAGGTACACAAATTAAGTATCTTGTCCAAGTTCACACAGCTGGGAAGCTGTAGGGCCTGTGTTCCCAGAGAGGCTCTTAGCCACTATTTTTTTTTTAATTTTTTAATGTTTATTTAAGTTTGAGAGAGAAAGAGATTGAGAGAGAGAGAGAGAGAGCATGTGAGGGAGGAGCAGAGAGAGAGGGAGACACAGAATCTGAAGCAGGCTCAAGGCTCTGAGCTGTCAGCACAGAGCCCAACACGGGGCTCGAACCCACAAACCTGAGATCGTGACCTGAGCTGAAGTCAGACACTTAACCGACTGAGCCACCCATGCGCTCTGCCACTATTTTTGAAATATGCTTATATTCATCAGTGAGAGTCAATTCACAGAAAGTTTTAACTCCTAGTACTATTAGAATTTGTCTCATGAATTACAAAAGGACACTTTAGCTAGTAAGTAGTCTGTAAAATATGAACAATGAGGGGCACTTAGGTGGCTCAGTTGGTTAAGCGTCCGACCTCGGCTCTGGTCATGATCTCATGGTTTGTGAGTTCGAGCCCCATGCTGGGCTCTGTGCTGACAGCTCAGAGCCTGGAGGCTGCTTCAGATTCTGTGTCTCCCTCTCTCTCTGCCCCTCCCCCGCTCACGCTGTCTCTCTCTCTCTCAGAAATAAATTTTTTAAAATGTGAACAGAGAGGAACAGGGCCTACCACTGACAGACGGGGCTGCAGGCAGGCAAGGGGGTCAGTGGCATGAGAGAAAAGAGGTGCGTACAGACCAAGGGAATACCATAAATGGGCTGAGCCCTGGTTACTGAGTAAGACTAGTGAGACTGGCAGATCTCATCATTTCAGAAGACTGAAAATGCAACCTAACTTCTTTGACTTTCTCCAGGTAAGAGTCCTTAAATCAGGACTGCCCGGTGTGTGCCTGTCCTGTTCACACCTGCTCTGACAAGAACGTTGCTTAAAGCCTCGCTTCACTGTGCTCCGGGTCCCCGGGTCCCGCCTGTGACTGGCCAATCTTTCTAGAAGTCAGAATTGGACAACACATGCTAAAGAAGGGCATGGCTGAAGCTCAAGTTACGTGGGAAGGGCTACCTCAAGAAACAAGCTAGAGTACACAAGGTGGAGAGTCCCAAATATCACTATGAATAGGAAAATAAAATAACCAAGGTCCCAACAAGAGAGACCAGGGGATACCATTCAAAAAACACTCTCTGAAAGGATAGGCCCTGGAAAGTCAAAGAGTCTTCTTGGATATAGCAGCGCTCATAGAAACAGAGAGCATAACAGGTCTTTAAAACCAACAAGAGCC
>NW_024080945.1:532487-701229 GCF_003009895.1 Hyaena hyaena
AAAAAAAAAAAAAGAGTCCTTAAATCACAGCACTGGCTACAGCCACATCCATGTGTAGGATGAACAGTTGGAATGTCTTCATTCCCACAGTAATTTATTTTTATAGTATAGGATATTGGGATAAAGTGGGAGGCTGGCAGGCTAGGTGTTTGACATTATCATCTTTGGCTATCACACCCAATAAATCAGCACCTTGGGCCATAATGTTTCATCAGCCCACATGGGTAGATCGGAGATGTAAACTACCCCACCATTAACTTCTCTAGTTGGCTTAGAATCCACACAGGACTGATGCATTGGGCTGTGTCTTTATCAAGCAAACCTAAAATTCATCTGACTTTGCTGGTTCAGATTCTATGTTCAACAACATACCACCTATTTTCACACCTACTCTCTGCATCTTCCCATGAGGCAAAAATGTGATTCGAGCAATCTAGTCCAAGAAATGTTTTGGTATCTTCCATCTTAGTATTTCAGCCTTAAAAATGTAGTTAAATGATCTAGCCAGGAGAGATGAATCTGCTTTTGGCTTCTTGCTTAAAAAAAAAAAAAAAAAGCCTATGAAACTAGCCAAACCTTGGTCCTAGGCAGTGAGGGCCATGCTGTGACCCACCACCCCACCTCCAGTCTACTCTTACCCCCTCATGTTCTGCATGGTTTCTTTTTTTCATGTTAAGAATTATCTGTCAGGGTAACTGCAAAAACTAAATGAGATAAAGGTAATTGGGTTTATCAAACTTCCTGCCACTTGAGACGTAAATGTTCCTCTTCCCCCCTACCCTCACCTCTAGACTTTACCATCCAGATTTAAAAGTTATCAATCAGAAAACTGAGTGTTCATGCTGGATGAGAATTTATTTTGGGTACTCAATGAGACTCTGCATTCTAGGGGAGCAATTTTCTCCTATATCTCAGATATGGAAAAAGAGACCATTCAGTTCAAGAATGCACAGGGTGTTGGGGCGCCTGGGTGAGTCAGTTGACTGAGCGTCTGACTTTGGCTCAGGTCACAATCTTGCAGTTTGTGAATTCAAGCCCCAAGTTGGGCTCTGTGTTGACAGCTCGGAGCCTGGAGCCTGCTTCAGATTCTGTGTCTCCCTCTCTCTGCCCCTCCCCTGTTCATGCTCTGTCTCTCAAAAAGAAATAAACGATAAAAAAAAAAAAAAAAAGAATGTACAGGATGTGACAGGAGGAAAAGAGTTCCTTAAAAAAGATCTGCAAAAAGCCAAAAGACGAATGAGTGAATGAATGAATGAATGAATGAATGAATCCTACAGGTAAAAATTCACAAAGAAAAAAGCCATATCAATTACCCCAAGGCCAAAGTGAGATGGAAAATGAATCCGATACATTGTAGATCGCATGAGAAGGACACACTCAGCCATCACTATGATTGCTAGTCTCAAAGGAATGAAGAGTGAGTATCACAAGAAGCAGTAAAAATGTTTGGGTCGATTAATATTCTGAAGTGATCTTCAGGAGGGGAAAATGGGTGGTAAAACCCATTTTAAGGAACATGATCTTTTGTGAAACTGTCCCAGCTTTTGCAGAAACTCTCTTCACATGAGCCAAATTAAAAATATAAGGCAACCAAAATAAGGAAGCTTCTAGTTCCTGCTCGACTGCATTTTTTCTGCCTCCAGCTGAGAAAGCTGAAATTTCATGTTGCAATTAGAGTTTTTCCCCTTTTGGAGTGCACTTGTGGCTCTGTTGACAGCCCACAGGTGCCCTGACCTTCCTAGGAGGAAAGTGTGGAGATGACACGTGTAAAGCCCCAGCCCATCATCGGGATAGACAGGCGCGCGTGTACATACCTCGTTCAAATTTTAACCGCTGATAAAGCTGAAGCTGGTCCACAGGTACCAAGCAGGCAATCTGAAACCAGAGATATTAAAAAGATGAGGTCTCGGTCATCAGTGGAGCCTAGAATTCCGGCCTTCTACGACCTCTCCTTCTCATCTGGCTTACTTTATAGCAGTGATTCTCCAAATGCTTTTCCTCCCCACCAGTTCACAGGGTAACACAAAGAGCAATTCCAACATCGGCCCCAGTCCCCTGCCACGGCTGGGAGTCGCTACTCAAAGCACCACGACAGGACCCACCGGTCACCTTCTGTTCTTCTGTCAGCAGCTACTAAGACCAGTCAACCAAGCTTTGGGACCACCCCAGTTATTTGTGTACATATACGAAAGATGCTCCTCTTCTCTCCACATTCATTTAAGAAATGTTTAAAAGATTATAGTCCTAGCTTTAGAACCCTAAAAACTAAGATCAGGTAAATAGTGCCTCAGGAATTATGAAAACCTCATTCATCTCCTAGGGAATAGCAATTTTGAAGCAATATAAAAAACATTCCTTTGGACAAAAAAATCACCTCATGGGGCCTTTGGTTGTCATTGATTGCCATCCATGTTGTGGTAGAAAATGCTAAAAGGGTACCTGGGTGGCTCAGTTGGTTGAACATCCAACTTTAGCTCAAGTCATGATCTCACAGTTTGTGACTTCAAGCCCCACATTGAGCTTGCTGCTGTCAGCATGGAGCTGGATTCTGATCTTCTGTCTCCCTCTTTCTGTCCCTCCCTCACTCATGCTCTCTCTCTTTCTCAAAAATAAACATTTTTTTAAAATGTTTTTTTATTTATTTCTAGGAGAGAGAAAGAGACAGCATGAGCAGGGGAGGGTCAGAGAGAGAGGGAATCACAGACTCTGAAACAGGCTCCAGGCTCTGAGCTGGCTGTCAGCACAGAGCCCGACGTGGGGCTCGAACCCACGAACCGTGAGATCATGACCCAAGCGAAAGTTGGACGCTTAACCGACTAAGCCACCCAGGCGCCCCATAATAAACATTTTTTTTTAAAAAAAGAAAGAAAATGCTTAAAATGCTAAAGCTATTTCTTGTGGCTAGACTCCTCTATCTCCACTTCAGATGGCAATATGAACCCAAAGGTTTACTGGTAAGTGACAATGATTCATACCTGGCCAAATGACATTTCAGATTAATCCTTTTAAATTGCATTTCAAAGTCAGATGCAGGAAAAGCCAAATGCTCTTAAACTGGCATTCTAAAAATAATAGTTCCATTGACGTCAACTCTATTGACGTTGCTTAAAAGATATATAACTGAGAAAAGCAAAAGATGTGATGTTAGGCTTCTAAACATTTGGCAAGTTGATACAGGACACAGTCTTAGCCTTAGCAATTCTGACTCTAACACACTGCAGATTCTTTGGTATAAAATATATCTAGATGGAAGTTCCTGAAATAATGAAAGGAAGTCCACTTTAAGAAAACAAGAGTAAAAAAAAAAATGAGGCCGTTAAAAATTGTACATAATACTATTTTTTTTAAAGGTATCCAAACTCTGATCCTCTTCTCCATACACAAAAAATCAATTTGTTTATTTTGCAGGTGAATTTAACTAAGTTAGCCAAAATGTATGAAGGACCACGAAATAGGCAAGTTCGGTCTTCTCCAAGTATGGGAAAACATTAATTTAATTTAATTATAACATTTTTTCTCCAGCTAGGGGGAAAAGGTTGCATTTTAATCTGGTGCCTTAAATAAAGCTCTTGAACAATCACTGTAAAAAAAAATTATGGTTAATTTTATATGATGGGTGTTGTACTATACTTAAAAAAAAAAAAAGTATGGTTAGGCTTTCATTACACTGAAAGCCAGTTTTGTTTCATCTGTTATAATACTACTTGGGCATCTTTCCTAAAAGACAAAGGTGTCTCAAAAACAAACAAACAAAATAAAAAAAAAATAAAACAATAAACAAACAAATCAAAAACCGTCTGAGTTGGAAACAGAAGACGCAAGCAGCCAAAGGCATGGGGGCCATTCAGGAGCCCGAATTCAGTTCCTGACTTAGTTGTTCATTCACTGCAGTTGGAGGACAAATAATCTAATATTACTTCAACTTTTGGGCGAAGGTGACTTGAAGATGCTGTCATCTGGGCCCAAGAGACCTCAGTGAGAATCTATCTTTATTTTCAACCCCCACTTCCAAAAAAGGTCTAATTCTACGGGGCAGCCCTGTATGCGATTCGCCTCCCTCTAAAGTAGTTTCTGGACTGATGAGGAACTTCTTCAAACCCCTCAAAGTCAGCTCCTAAAAATTGTTTGTTTGTTTTCAATGACATGTAATTTATGTAACAGCTGAGTCAAATACAGTTTCTGGAAGACAAAGCAAACAGAAGACGAAGTATTTTAGACACAGGTGAAACGCTAATTGAATAAGTGACACAAATTAATGCAGTGAAAAGTCAACAACAGTAGAGATGGATGTTTAATTTTAAATCAGAAAGATAAATTTCATCATGGGACACATTACTGCCAACAGGGAAGTCAGAGGTCTCTAATTTTTTTTCTTTTTGGTTTCTTACTCTACTTTGAATCTCCTATTTATCATTTTTTAGAGACCAACGATTTTTATGGAATTAAGCCTTAGGAGGGCAAATCAAATTTTTTTCTCTATTGAAATTTGTGATTAAAAAAAAAAAAAGATTAGCTCCATCATACCATTCTCTTCCCAGCCTCCCACCACTTAAATTCGCACTTTCTCCGTATTCTGCTCGATGATCCAGTAACGGTACAGCACTGGCTGGAAGCCTGGGGTACAGATGAGGAAAGGAGACACACAAGCTCCCCTGAAGGAACTTAAATTACTGAGAAGGCAGTAAAGACACATAAGGTGTTTTTTTTTTTTAATCTTCTCCTTGAGGGGAAAAAAAAAATCCATTTCTTGTTCTTACAATTTTTTGGATGTTAAGATTAGACAAGTTTTCCAAAATGTTTCTATTATACCCATGCCTTTAGAGACAGCCAGATCTTGTTAGAAACAACACCAACAAAAACCAAGATGGTCCAAAGTATTAAACTCCCGACTCCATTGCCATTTGGAATAAGTCACTCTTGCGCAAGGTTTTTTATAATTAAAAACTGGAAATAAGTATGTGAGGATAATTATTAAAGGCTCTATCACGTCACAGGTTAAAGGACTACTGCTTTAGAAACAAAACAAAACCCTGAACAATCACAATGACTCTAAAACTGATTGCAAAACTGAAACCCCAACAGGAGAGATTATAAAGAGGTGTCTTGTGATATATAACTCTCCTCTTCCTGCCAAAAAAGAAATTCCAAATTGTTCAAAATCATATCAGAATGTTCCTTTTTAACTTTTCTATTTTGAAATAATTTTAGACTCATGAAGAATTGTAAAACTTGGGTAGAGTTCCTATATCCCATTCTCCCAACTTTTCCTACTGTTAACACCTTATATAACCATGGCTAATAATTAATTTTTTATTTATTTATTTTGGGAGAGAGAGAGCGAGCACGCTCGAGAGGGAGGGGTGCAGACAGAGGGGGAGAGAGATTCCCAAGCAGGCTCCGCGTGGTCAGCGTAGAGCCCGATATGGGGCTCGAACTCACAAACTTTGAGATCATGACCTGTGAGATCAGACTTGAGCAGAAATCTAGCGTCGGATGCTTTAACCAACTAAGTCACCCAGGCGTCCCATAGCTAATAATTAAAATAATGAAATTTATATCGATACAAAACAAACAACCTGCAAGTCTTATTCAAAGGTCAAAAACTGTCCCACTTACGTCTTTTTTTTTTTTTTTTTCAGTCCTAGACCCTGGATTGCATTTACTTGCCATGTCTCTACTTAGCCTTCTCCAATCTGTGGCAATTCCTCAGTTTGTTTTCGACTTTCACAACCCTGATATGTTTGAAGAGTTCAGGCTAGTTATGTTGTATAGTGTTCTCCGATTTGGGTTTGTCTGATGTGTTCTCGTGATTCAGTTGAGGTTTTGCATTTTTGGCAAGAATATCACAGAAGTGATGTTAAGCCATCAGGAGGTATATGAGGACACCCATCTCATTACTGGTGGTGGTGACTTTTTAGCTTGGTCAAGGGGGTGTCTACCAAATTTCTCCACCCTTTGTAATCAGCAAAGGTTTCTTGTAGGGATACATTTTGAGATTCTGCAAATATCCGGTTTCTCATCATACCTTTGCTCCCCTAACTGCTGTATCTATTGATAATTCTTGCTTACAATAGCTATTACTGTGGTAATTACTTAACGACAATCTTCTATTTCTATCCTTCGTTCTGTATTTGTTCGTTAGAATTCTACTATAAGAAAGAGTTGTCCCTTACTTCTCCAAAGAAGACAGCCAGAAGGCCAACCGACACATGAATAAATGCTCAACATCACTCATCACCAGGGAAATACAAATCAAAACCGCAATGAGATACCGCCTCACACCTGTCAGAATGACTAACATTAACAACTCAGGCAACATCAGATGTTGGCGAGGATGTGAAGAAAGAGAATCTCTTTGGCACTGCTGGAGGGAATGTAAACTGGTGCAGCCACTCTGGAAGACAGTGTGGAGGTTCCTCAAAAAATTAAAAATAGAACTACCCTACGACCCAGCAATTGCACTACTAGGGATTAACCCAAGAGATTCAGGAATGCTGTTTCAAAGGGGCACTTGCACCCCAATGTTTATAGCAGCGCTATCGACAATAGCCAAAGTATGGAAAGAGCCCAAATGTCCATCAACAGATGAATGGATAAAGAAGATGTTTTATACACACACACACACACACACACACACACACACACACACACACACTACACAATGGAGTATTACTCGGCAATCAAAAAGAATGAAAACTTGCCATTTGCAACTAGGTGGATGGAACTGGAGGGTATTATGCTAAGCAAAATTAGTCTGAGAAAGACAAATATCATATGACTTCCCTCATAGGAGGAAATTAAGATACGAAACAGATGAACGTAAGGGAATGGAAGCAAAAATAATATAAAAACAGAGAGGGGGACAGAACATAAGAGACTCTTAAATATACAGAAGAGAAGGTGGCTGGAGGGGCTGTGTAGGGAGGATGGGCTGAATGAGTAAGGGGCATTAAGGAATCTGCTCCTGAAACCATTTTTGCACTATATGCTAAGTTGGATGTAAATTTAATATCCAATTAATTAATTAATTAAAAGGCAGCTGTCCCTTCACTCCCATTTACTTATTATCCAGTTATTTATTCAGGTCAGTATGGACTACTGAGATTTTTTTTTATTCAGTGGGTTCTAATCCACTAATAACCAGATCCACACACAAGCCGTAGAAACAAACATTTCTAAGTATGTTCTCAACTATCAAGAGAACGACTGCCTCAGATCAGCAATGAAAAAATTCTTATTTTGATTTAAAGTCTTTTTGCTATTTCTCCTTTGAAATATATACTAATCTGCCTATTCAAGAAATAAAAAAAGTCTCTCTCCTCCTATGAAAAACCACTTTTTCTCATCCTCATCATTCTAGAAATTCTTTCCAAAAAGAAAGAAAATTTAATTAAAAGATAAAATAAGTTTCATTTCATTTTAACAGAACGAGAGCAGTAACACCAGAAGAGTAAGAACAAAAGCTACTAATTGACCATAATCACTATCTTTTTTTCTGCTAAAAATTAACCTGAGGACTCAGTTCCTACTTTGCTGAAAGTCCCCACTTTTCCATTCCACTCCAACTGTAGCCAAGGGTAACCAGGCCCCTCAGAATACACCTAGACATGGGGTGTACACATGGTACACGTGGTGGTGAACAGGATAATCTAATATTCGCAACTGAGAAGAAACTAAAAGGGGCGCCTGGGTGGCTCAGTCCGCTAAGCGTCCGACTTTGGCTCAGGTCATGATCTCGTGGTTGGTGGGTTAGAGCCCCGTGTCGGGCTCTGTGCTGATAGCCAGCTCAGAGCCTGGAGCCTACTTCAGATTCTGTGTCTCCCTCTCTCTCTGACCCTCCCCTGCTCATGCTGTCTCTCTCTTTCTCTATCAGAAATAAATTTTTAAAACACTAAAAAAAATTTTTTTAAAAGAAATGAAAAGTGAGGCACACCTCGTTTACTACATTAGTATGATCATAATTTCTGGGCAGGCCTCACCACCTACACTGACATAAGCCTTACACAAACCAAAGAAGAAAATGAGGGCAGACAGTGGCCTGTTTGCCAGAGAAGCATTTATGCTGAAAGTGGTGTGTTCCCATGATATTGACCACTGGCCAATATTTTGTATATAAAATATTATATGCGATTAAAATATACATTGTCTTTTGGTCAGGAAAATGAAATGATTCAAACATCGAAGGTAGGGGTGGGCTTCAGGTAAGTGCCTCTCGTCAAGGTCTAGAAAGCTAGGACAGAAGACAAAAAAATAAAAACCTACTCTTTAATTGGGTTTGGCCCTTTAAATCCTATTTCTGCTACAGCTGCTTTAAAAAAATGAAAGAGACTAAACAAAGAACACAAGGGACCAGTATACTTGAAGATGGAATTGACCACGAGGAGATCATTATAGCATGTCAAGCCCTTGGCAATTTTTGAGGTGCTATGACTTGCAAAAATACTGGCAATAAAAAAAAAAATAGTCCCAGTTTTATGGATAAGTGCCTTATCACACTTGTACAAAAATTACCAATGTTTCCTATCTCAGCCCAGAAAGTAAGAACTGCCCTTTCTACCAAAGAAAGAAAAGTGGCACATCCACCCATTGAGTGTATTAACCAAGCTCCCATCTCCTCCCCTACAAACAGGATACTGAAACCTGTGGGAGATGATAAGAGGGCGTCACTGCTTAGGAACCAAAAGGCAGGGCCCTCCTGGAAAGTGAAAAAGATGTCAGATGGGGCGCCTGGGTGGCTTAGTCGGTTAAGCGTCCGACTTTCGCTTAGGTCATGATCTCGCGGTTCGTTGGATCGAGCCCCGCGTCGGGCTCTGTGCTGACTGCCAGCTCTGAGCCTGGAGCCTGCTTCGGATTCTGTGTCTCCCTCTCTGTCTGACCCTCCCCTGCTCACGCTGTCTCTCTCTCTCTCTCTCTCTCTCTCCTAGAAATAAATAATTAAAAAAAAAAAGAAAAAGATGTCAGAAGCTGGAAGTCCAGGGCCAGAATTATTCTCACGGTTCCCTGACGGGGGCCGCTTTGGCTATTCTCTTTTCACGTGTTCTACGGCAGCCTCAGTACACCTTCCCACATGGCCCCTGCCTTTCTCCCTCACCTACTCTGTGGGTAAAAGATACGCCCATGTGCACATCCCTGTGACACATTCAACCCATTGTTGCTTATTCTTCTTATACCCGCCTTTAAAGAAGCAGCTTAGAACCAGAAACATTATTCTCCATTTATAAGCACTTTTAATTTTTTCTTAATGTTTGTTTAATTTTGACAGAGAGAGAGTGTGTGTGGAAGTGGGGGGGTCAGAGAGAGAGAGCCAGAGAACCCCAAGTAGGCTCTGCCCTGTTAGCACAGAGCCTGATGTGGGGCTCCAACCCACAAACTGTGAGATCACGACCTGAGTGGAAGTCAGATGCTCAACCAACTAAGCCACCCAGGCACTGCCGTTTATATACAGTTTTATTTTATTTATTTTTAATTTTTTTAAATGCTTTTTTTTAATTTATTTTTAATTTTTTTAAATGCTTTTTATTTATTTCTGAGAGAGAGAGACAGCGTGAGCAGGGGAGGGTCAGAGAGAGAAGGAAATACAGAATCTGAAGCAGGCTCCAGGCTCTAAGCTAGCTGTCAGCACGGAGCCCGACGCGGGGCTCGAACCCACGACCCTTGTGATCATGACCTGAGTCAAAGTCGGACGCTTAACTGACTGAGCCACCCAGGTGCCCCTATATGCAGTTTTAAAGCAAAGCCTTACGTTCTAAAATAAAATTCAACTGGGCACCTCAAAAATATCTATTAACGCCGGCATAGCAGATTCCTTTATCCTTTGTCGCCCCCAGGTTCGACTCTTTTCCCACTAACACACATCGCAGCCAAAGGGAATTATGGACACACTCTGGTCCCTTCTCATGAAGATCTCGAAACGGCAGCAACAGGGCTCTGGCTGCCTGCCTGGGCATCCTCAGCCCCCCGTGCCCCACCTCACACCGTCATGATGGGAAGGAGGAGTGTGAGAGAGACGGCGAGGGGGGGGGGGCTGTGCTGACGCGCAATTTGCGGGGAGCACATGGATCGCTATAATCCCCGCAGCCTTTACTGAAATCATCCCAATAAACATGCACCATGAGTAAAACCCGTATTTAGTTCGCAAACGCAGCTTCAAATTCCTTAGCGCTCCACCGCCCCCCAGTCCGCTCTCCTGGGCCTCCGCGGTGCCCCATCCTGAGGCCCGGCCTGGAGGAATCCTGCAGCCCCCTTTCTTGGCCAGAGCAGGGCCCCCATCCTGGCGCGGGTGCACTGGGGGCTCTAGCGGCAAAATGCAGGCGGGTCACTTCGATGCCCCAGGACCTGGGAGGAGGGCTGGTGGCTGAGAAGCTGCTCCCTGGCCTCCACCACCAGTGGGCAGACAGAGGAAGCCCCATCACTCAGGCCACGTAATGGCAGGTTTGCGCTCGCCACCCGACGTTTACAGGGAGGCCACAGACACACGGCTAGGGCTCCCCCAGCAAGTGGCCGTGTGCTACTACCCCTCCGCTGGGAGGGAAGGGCTCCGTTACTCATCACCGTCAGAACAGGGCCACCACCTCGCACAGAAGGCCTTGCCTGAAGTAACGCTATGGGAGCAAACAATCTGGGTCCCACCTCTCACAACTCCGCGCTGGACACAATTCCTGGATCGAGTCCATGAGGAGAGTCCTGCCACGGCCAGAAGTACCCGACAGCGCAAGGAAGGCCGAGTTTTACTTGTCCGGGGCCCCCAGCGGGATGGCCTCCAGCCACCGCCTCCCATCACCTTGTGTGACATGGAAGAGAAGATGTCCTTTCTACGGTTTCCTCCACATGCCAGTGGTACTTGGGTGGGGCATTAAGTGCTTTGCTAATGAACCTGTTCTGGTCAATAAAAGTCACAGGGCAGAGCCATAGTTGAGAGCTCCCTGGGAAGCGGTAAGAATCAGGCAGGACCCACAGGGGGTGGGAGGCCGAGGCCGGGAACACAGACAACCGTGTGAGCGAGATCTACACTGGAGAGCATTTGGAGAAAAGAGCTTACGCTGCTGGTGTCCCCTGAAGGGGAAGAAATGTTATACTTCCACGCCTTTTAGAAGACAATGAATGATGAGGAACCACATATTGTAACATAAATAGCAGCAGCACAAAGGGAACTTGAGTCTGAACCACCATTACTTTTAACATGCAAAGTATATTTATGCATTATCTGTGTAAACATTTTTTTAAGGCAGGATACGTGCTCACGGAGACAGAGTCCAATCAAGCAATGAGGTGGATAATGCCATTGTGATATACTTGCTCATATCTAAGAGCTGCCTATTATAATAACTGTATAAGAGAAAGCTTGATGTAAAGGAAGCCAGAAAAGAAGATGGTCCAGCACAAGTTCATGTGTATGTGGTATATGCTTTGAAAGGAGTGTTCCCAAGGGTGCCTGGGTGGTTCAGTGGGTTAAGCATCCAGCTCTTGATTTCAGATCAGGTCATGACCTCTTGAGATGGAGCCCCACATTGGGCTCTGCACTGGGCACGGAGCCTATTTAAGATTCTCTCTCTCTCTGTCTCTCTGCCTCTCCACTGCTCACACTCTCTAATTAATTAAAATTAATTTTTAAAAAGGAGTGGCCCCATATAAACTGATAAAGCTACCAAATATCTCTAACATAATACTCTATTCATGTCTCAATTGAAAATGAGAGACTGCCACTACTACTCCCACAATATTTTACTCTACGGGAAAACAAAAGTGGCCAGTTGGTTAAGAACTGTGATTACTGTACATTCGTGCCCATCTTTAGTCAGGCTCTCAGCAGACCAGTGCATACAGAAACGGTCCTTTAATGCCTGGGTGTCTTCTTGCTCATCTAATGGGAAAGAGACTTTGAGGAATTGAAAAAATAACCATAGCTTTTAGTTCGAAGGATGTTTTTATTTTGTTTTGTTTTTCACATATCCGTTGGTAATTTCTAAGGGACACAATGGATTTGTTTGGTTTCCATACAGCCTAAAAGTTAAACCATTCTGAGAGTCAAGCTGGGTGTACAGAGTACCAGGGAGGTGTGAATGAGGATGTACAATGGGGAAGGGTAAGAAATAAGACAGAGGGCAGAATAGCAGGGGAATGTGAAAAGAAAATTCTATACTAAGAAAATTAGAAAAGTCAAACTCTGTTCTAGAGAACTGCAAAACAAACCACGGCCTGTCTCCACTCACTCGCCTGAATACATGGTATTCTAACATTTGATAACCCAAGTGTCCGTGGATAATGGTTACCATCCATTTAAAAGTCTAGAACCCACCAGGCCACTGAACTTTCCGCAATGATGGAGATGCTGTATTCTGTGCTCTCTGATTAGGCCACCACGAGCCACGTGTGGCTACTACTGGGCACCCGAAACATGATTAGTGCAACCAAAGGAATGCAATTTTATTTAAATGTAATTAATTTAAACGTAAGTAGCCACATGGAGCTAGGAGCTACTGAATTGGAGAGCACAAGATCTAGAATACAGGACTGTGGTTCATTTCAAAGGCTTCTGGAAAGTTCATCAAACTATTCATTTCACTTATTTTTAATAGACTTTGCATACATATATTAACTAGGATTTCCTAGGAGACACAGCTCTTGCTGCCTGCTTCATGTCAGGTGTTTGGCTTACTAGAACTATCTGACTTGTTACAGGTTAATGTCACTCTGCTAGATCAGAAGCTGCAGGAGGGCAATGCTGGGCCGGGCTTACTCACCTCTCAATCCTGACGTGACACATGTCACTGCATGCTTAGTAAACATTGCTCACTGATGAGAATATTGGAGAAGCGAATCAAAAAGGAAGCATCTTTTCTAGAATGATGACGTATAGAACAATGCTTCTGAACACTCAAGTCTTATTTTAAAACCCATTTCTAAGTTGTACAAATTAATAGTATCCTTGGTAGCTAACCCAATCTTTCTCCACTTTAATTTCCTTCCACCCCTTTCTGAAACAAAAGTAACCAGTATTTCTCACCTCAGGATTACATATGCATTATTACTTTTTTATCAAAAAATTCAATTATTTCATGAGTTTCCTAAAACGAATCACTTCTAAACCATTATGCATTCCCTTCATTCTTCCCTAAAAATCATTTCAAGCTCACTTGCGCCACCTCGGTGATAGCTAAACATGGGCAACCCAGATGCAGACCAGTTACAAATGGTCTAGTAACATCTTTCCAATTGTTTAGCTTATAAGTCAAAGGATATATATGTAAAAGCATATGCATTTGTAACCAAAGTATATCCCCACACATATACATATCCCCACACATACACTACTGAGTCTCCAAGTCCTTTACCATATAATCTATCTACCTCATTCCACTTTTTTTTTCAATGTTTATTTATTTTTGAGAGACAGAGAAAGCACAAGCAGGGGAGGGGAGGAGAGAGAAGGAGACGCAGAATCCGAAGCAGGCTCTAGGCTCTGAGCTGCCAGCACAGAACCCGATGTAGGATTTGAACCCATGAGCCATGAGATCATGACCTGAGCTGAAATCAGTTGCTTAACCGACTGAGCCACCTCAGGCGTCACCTACCTCATTCCAGTCTCAAAGCCAAGTGGTTATGGTGGTCAGAAAGAACCCGATTAGAATTTCAGCTCTTCTACTTTTTAGATATGCACTCTTGGGCAAATTACTTAAACCCTCTGGGCTCCCATTTCCTAAGTTTTGGTGAAAGGATTAGATGGTAGACCAGATATGAATGTATCCGGAAGAACTAACACACAGCAGGCGTACTTTGTTTGCTGAATGAATAACTGATTTCTTCTGTTTCTTGGGCCCTCTTTCCTAGGCTTACAAACTTCCCAAAAATGGGCAAGAGCTGGTTATCCTCTTATTTAAAGTGAGCATGACCTGAAGATTAAAAGCAGATTCAAGGGCAAGCTACTGATCAGGGACTGAAGAAACAAAGCAAAGAGATACATCACAGTCTTAAGAAAATGGGAGAACTCATTTAAAAAAGACATTCCTGATCCCCGACAAAGATCAAACGAAACTCCTGTGGAAACGGTCTGACTCAGTCTACCTTTGTAGATGGCACTAGTTTATAATGTCTATAACTGGTTGAAATTGGTCATCTGTTTGTCTTTCAACTATTAAAGACCACAAGACCACTCATTATTCAGCAACCACCATTATTCATCCTGAACCACCAAATGTGCTTTCTAGCACCTTCGCCCATTCTAGAGCTTCTCCAACACTCAGACAGCATTTATAAATAGATCTGAGGTACAGCTTGAACAGCTTATATGAAGAATCCATAGGTACGTAAAAATCAAGTATTCCTTTAAAAAGTTAGCCTCTGTATTTTTTTCTAGACCCCCTGGTAGGGAAGTACGTAGTCAAGGTCCTACGGGATAAGGTCAACAGGAAAGAGGGAAGGGCATGGCCCTCGTCCGTACCTCCGCTTCCTTCAGGATCCCATGGCTGAGGCACACCGTGTCAGGGCAAGAGATGGGAGACCCACACCCCTCTCGGATCGCCAGCTGCAGGTACTGTTTCAAGCACTAGAAGTCAAGAAGACAAAAGACAATTACCCATCACATTACAGTAGCACAAAGGTTACGTAACCACCGCAGCCTCTTCTTCCTTCACTGGCAGTCCTGGGGCTCTGGGACTCGGGAACATCAGTTATCCCAAGTGTGAAAGGTAAGAGCCGTCACTTCGGAATGAATGTGAGACAGGGCATTAATTATGTATGACCTCGATATATTGTTTATTCAACAAGGCAACAAGTCAAATTCCTGTATGCTCACACCTTTTATCCCCCATAGGTTTGGCAAAGAAAAACCACTCTTTTGCACTAATGGCAAATGCCTTCTTAATATTTTTTTCTTTTCTTTTCTTTTCTTTTTTTTAACTCCTATGACTTCTTTATTCCATTTTTACTTAGTGGTCCTTTCCCTCACAGTTTTCCCCAAAGTAGAACCCTGTGACTCTCATGTGGAGCAGGCTAAACAGAATCAAAATACAGCTGATCCTTTAACAACACGGGTTTGAACTGCATGGGTCCACTGACACGCAGGGTTTTTTCAATAAGTACAGTACAGTACTATAAATGCATTTTCTCTTGTGATTTTGTTAATATCTTCTGAAACTTACTTTATTGCAAGAATAAAGTATAAAATACATATTACATACAAAATACGTGTTAATCAACTGTTTATGTTATCAGTAAGTTTTCTGGTCAACAGTAGGCTAATTTTCGGGGGAGTCAAGTTATACGTGGATTTTCAACTGTGTGGGGTGGGGTGTTGGGAGCCCTAACCCCTGTGTGGGCCACGGGCCAATTGTAAAATTAAGGCACTGACTTACATAGGAACACTCTTAATAGCAAATACAGCTGGGAAATATAATGGTAAGGACCATTTAGCAGAATGAGACCTTCCCAAAACTGTGGGCTTTGGGGGATGTTATGGTGAGGAGGTCTGAGTAAAACCTGGGGAAAGAAGAAATTGGATTAAAAAAAAAACAACAGAAAGAAGAGGGATAATACCAAGAACAAACTTCATATTCTCACTCTTGCACATGGATCATGGGTAGTGGGTGAAGATGAGGTCAGACAGAAGGCAGGAGAGGGGCTGCCAGCATTATGGAAACCTCTGACTCCCCCTTCTCCCTCCCAACCGAGCCCAACACCACCCACAGGAGACTAAGGGCCACAGTTCCAGAAGACAGAACTCTTAGGAAATCCAGATGTTGACTCCGCAATTTCTACTAGTTTGCTCATAATTGGTGAGCTCTTTTCTGTCTGCATGATGAAAAAAAGGTCAAGCACTCACGTTGGAAGAAGACATCCCAAAAATACATAAGCTGGTCGATGAATTAATGATTCTTATAAAGTGGTGATCATTTAAAACTGAGTTCAGATTTTTCAAACTTACAGATTTATATATCAACCTGCTACATTAAAAATATTACTATTGTACCAGTCTTTTATAAAAGCTTAACTACTGGGGCAGGAGTTCAGTCGGCTAGGCATCCGACTCTTGATTTCAGCTCAGGCCATGATCTCAGGGTTCGTGAGTTTGAGCCCCACATTGGGCTCTGTGCTGACAGTGCAGAGCCTGCTTGGGATTCTTTCTCTCCCTCCTCTCTCTGCCCTTTGCCCTCCCCCTGCCCCTGCTCACAGGCACGCATCCCACTCCCTCTCTCTCAAAATAAATAAACATTAAAAAAAGTCTTAATAGGGGCGCCTGGGTGGCTTAGTCGGCTAAGCGTCCGACTTTCGCTTAGGTCATGATCTCGCGGTTCGTGGGTTCGAGCCCCGCGTCGGGCTCTGTGCTGACTGCCAGCTCAGAGCCTGGAGCCTGTTTCAGTCTGTGACTCCCTCTCTCTCTGACCCTCCCCTGCTCATGCTGTCTCTCTCTCTCTCTCCTAGAAAAAAAAAAAGTCTTAATATCAAATAAATTCTATGGTCAGAATACTGATGCCATAATTGTGAACCTATTCTGAACCCAATTATAAATGGTCACTTTATAAATTATGCTAAATTCATACACTGGAATGCTTGAGCAATCATGAAAAATATTTTCAAATGACGTTTAAAGACATGGGGAAATGCTCATGATTCAGTATGAACTGGAAAAGAAAAGATGATGTGGTATGAACGGGAGACTACAAGATAGCTGGGAAGAGGGGTCCTCCCATAGTGAACTGCAGTACAGGTGCTGTGTTTTAGCTCTTATTTTCTTGTTAGAGACAAGGGTGAACCATCACTTGCTCTAGAAGTTACTATGCTAAATGCGGTCTCTTGTACCAAGAAGGGGAAGCACACGAGAACTGGAGCCAGGAAATACGGGGAAGAATTCCAGCGCACAGGCCACACTCAAGAGGAGCATCAAAGCTGGCTCACAGAAAGGAGAGTCACACCAAGGGGCAAATGAGTCAATGACACCAAGGCCTGTCCATCGGCTCTCAGCCTGAGGTCCCCTCTGCCATCCCTCTGCCACACAGACTCCAGTGTGACCGCCTTGATACCCATGGCTGCCACCCGAGATTGAAGCAGAGAGACTCTGAAAACGTACAGTTTCTGGGCTCACGGGGAAGGCGACTGAGGAAACGAAGTGAACGGTGCCGTGAACACCTGTTGGAATATCTGGGCCCTAGTCATGGTTCCGCTCGACCAGGTGACGAGAGGAAAGTTACTTAAACTGCTCCCCAGACTCTCTTCTCTCAATTGAGAATGAACAGCAACAACAATACCTGTTATGGTTACCTCACAAGGCTTACAACCCTCGTACACACAAACACAAACCTGGATTTTGTATATGGGAACCCTATGAAAACACTTGAATTGCAGAGTATTTGGTTTTATTTCTACCTCCATGTGATCTTAGACTTTCTATCAGAAGCTTTCTGGGGAAATGTTAATCCTTTGACCTTCTGAGATTACCCTTTCTCCACTCCCTGCAGAGAACCGGTTAAGCCACCGCAGTATAGAGCTCCATAAACAGAACAGATATTTGTGACAGAACATCATACACACCTCTATCCAAGTCTCTCCTCAGAACTGTCTGCATTCAGGGGCGCCTGGGTGACTCAGTCAGTTAAGTATCTGACTTCACTTCAGGTCATGATCTCACGGGTCGTGGGTTCGAGTCCTGTGTCTGGCTCCGTGCTGACGGCTCAGAGCCTGGAGCCTGCTCTGGATTCTGTGTCACCCTGTCTCTGCCCCTCCTCAACTCATGCTGTATCTCTCTCTCTCAAAAATAAATAAACATTAAAAAAATTTTTTTAAATAACTATCTGCATCTATTGAAAAAGCTTAGCATTAAAGAGAAACTATAGCGACTATGTGAGTCTTTACAGGCAAAAAGAAAAAAAATCATTTCAATGCACATTGCAAACTTGTGAAATTGAAATCTAAGCTTTCCCAAGAGTTTATAATAGATCTTATTTTTTTGTATTTTTTTAAGTTTATTTCTTTTGAGAGAAAGAGCGAGCAAGCAAGGGAGGGGCAGAGAGAGAGAGGGAGAGAGAGAATCCCAAGCAGGCTCTGCACTGTCAGCACAGAGCCTGATGTGATGCTTGACCCCACAAACTGTGAGATCATGACCTGAGGTGAGATCAAGAGTAAGACACTTAACCAATTGAGCCACCTAGGTGCCCCTATAATTGATGTCCTATTTGTTAATGTAATGTTCTTAGGTATCACAACCACGACACATAAACCCAGTGATTTCTCAAGCTGTCATCAAGGACTCTTGTGGCCACAATATTATGTGAACTATGATTTAAAAAATTATTTTATGTCTTTTTTTTTTTTTTTTGAGAGATAGAGACAGAGAGAAAGTGGGGGAGGGATAGAGAGAGAGGGAGACACAGAATCTGAAGCAGGCTCCAGGCTCTGAGCTGTCAGCACAGAGCCCGATGTGGGGTTCGAACCTACGGACTGTGAGATCATGATCTGAGTCGAAGTCTGACACTTAATCGACTGAACCACCCAGGCGCCCCAATGTGAACTATGATTTTAAGAGAGAAGTTAAAGCTGTCCTCACTGACGACAGGATAGCCTACATGCCCCCCCCCCCCATTTTGTTTTTAATTCTAAGAAACACTGGTCTGAGACAGAGATGTGTAATGTTAGGCTATCAAGTATCGCGATGACACAGGTACCTGACTCCCCATTGCTGTGAGCCTGCATTTCTCGTCAAAGAGAAAGAAGGACAATAAGACCTGGTTATTGTTTCTTGTTGAATTTTCAAGCATCTTTGGTCCATTACGTGTCTTCCGTTACCTTTCACTAAAAATTTAACCTCAAACCCTCCCTCTCTTCCTCAAGACCTCTGGCTGAAGCACAAAAGAACTAAAATCATTCATAGGAACTACCCCTTACCCCCGGCACCGTGCACATTACACAAACCAAACATAAGCAAATGGTTAACAATTCTGGAAGAAACTGGCATCTAGACCATAAATGAAGGCAGAAAGAAAGAGAAAAAAGAAAACTACCATCATGGAGTTACATTAAGAAACAAGAATGACATTTCCAGGCAGACAGCCTCTCCTCCGTTGTCCTGCCCACCGCTCCCTTGTGGTATATTCTATAAACTTCTCTCTCCTTGGTTCTTTGGCCTCAGGTGAATCCTTTCACTGCCCGCGCCTGGGGCCTCCACCCAGTGGTCACCCCCTGTGTGGGCCCCCCCCGGGGAACCTCTGCCACGACGGGGCCAAGGCCCTCCCCGGGTCCTGGGGACGTTCCCTGGTGGCCCGACTTAGCGGTCCTTGCAGAACTGACCACCTTCCGCCAAGGTTACTCCCGGGAGAGGATCCGAAGCCCCAGGAGGAAATAGCCAGAGGCCTAGGCCCAAAAGGGTGAGGGCTTTGCCCTCTCACCCTTCAGAGGGGTCCTGCCCTCCCTCTTCTTTCTCTCGGCAGCCTTCCGAGGCTTCCCCCTAATACTCCTCAGACAACTGAAGGTCTCTGGCCAGGGCGGCTCCCAGGTGGGGCCTGAAGGTCTGAGGGTGAACCTGTCGGCCTGTCCCCCACCCTGTGAGGGTGAAGGACCCCTCTTCTCTCCCTCTCCAAGGGCTCCATTCCCAGCGTGTGGCACAGCCGGCAGCTCAGCCAGGGAGCATCCACACGCGTCGTGGACTCAAGGCTGACTTGCGGCCGCCTCGCTTCTTTCAGGCCCCCACGGTTCCCTTCGCTCCCAAGGATCTGGCCACCATCTTGATCTGCAGCCAAGATCCGTCCCTACACGTCTGAGTGTCCCCCATGGTTCCACAGATGAATGAAGATTCACCAAGGATTCAAGCCCACACCATGAGGGTCCCTTCCCGCTGTGTCCCGTGGACCTGGGCACCACAGAGTTTCACCTAGCTCGCCTATCAGCACGTTAACTAGTACCGTGCTCTGGTCTTTAATTGCACAGAACCCAATGGACAGACACATTTAGGTGGGGATGGCGTGTCTATCCCCACACCCCCACCCCTTCTGGCATGAAGCAGCCAGTGAAGAGGATACCTCCCCCCAAATGCCAAAGATCTGTCATTGTCCATCTGTCTGGGGGGAACGCGGAGAATGCCTTTAGGCAATAGGCTTGAGCAACGGAAGCCTGGGTGAGGGTAAAGGGCCCATGGTGACCACTGAACAAACAGGCTCAAAACAGCCAGAGGCCCTAACTGACCAATGGGCTACTTGCAACCGAGCACAGGCATGAAAAAAGGAAAATTCCAGATGTTCCCATAGCCCTCACCTCTCCCGCTTAATGACAGCCCCACCACCTCCCCTGCCTCCTGGCAGACCATCTCTCCTTTGCAGTATATTCAATAAACTCTTATCTCCTTTTAAAAATATTATATTCCATTAAGCAATAGCATTAAACAGATACCCCAATATGCAATTTTCATAACAGCTAATAAATTCTAAAGGAAATGTTTTAAACAGAACTTTTTGAAAATACTGATGACCTGAAAAAGGAAACAGTTTTTTCTCTGAAATAGTTGACATTCCACATAATATGGTAGAACACAGAAACATGTTCAGGCCCTGAAGCGTCACATAGAAGAACAAGGATTGTTCTCGGGGCACCTGGGGGGCTCAGTCGGTTACGCATCCGACTTCAGCTCAGGTCATGATTTCACGGTGCTTGAGTTCCAGCCCCGTGTCAGGTTCTGCGTACAGTTCAGAGGCTGCTTCCGATACTGTGTCTCCTTCTCTCTCTGCCCTTCCCCCCCTCACACTCTGCCGCTCTCTCAAAAGTAAATACACATTAAAAAAATTTTTTTCAAGTAATAAGGATTGTTCTCTCCCCCAAAGCCTCTCCTTGCTCTGCATTCTCTCTCTGTGAATGGCACATGCATCCACCAAGCTGTGACACCCAGCAATGGATGGCTCCTCTTCTCTTACCCCTGTACCCAGTAAATGCCTAGGAGCTGTCTCCACCCGGCTGTGTAACACGCCCTCACAGCTACCAGAGCTTCTGAAGCCCCTGCCCCAACATACCTGCTTCCCCATCTCAGTAAATGGAGCCAAGTACCCAGTTACTCGGCCAGAACAAAAACGAAGACATCCCCGATTCCTCTTTTTCTCAAATGCGACAACCAAAACGTGCCGCACATCTGGACATTTCCCACCACTGCAAGGCCACGCCTTTCGAAGACCGTGGCAACAGCTTCCCTGCTGGTCTCCACTCCACCCCGCAGCCAAGGTGCTCTTTACACACCTTTCTAAAATATCAATCATGTCTTATTCTCCTGCCCCAACCCCCCAATGAGTGTGCATCTCATGTAGTCGGCCTCTCCAACTCCTTCCCACGGCTCGTGGGTATTACCTGTTCTAGCTCCCAGCTACTGCTCTGAGCTCATTTCTACCACATTCCGCCTTTGCTCTGGGAAGAGGAAACTGCTCGCTACATGTCAGACCTGCTCCTGAAGAAGGTCTCTCGTGATTTATGCCACGTCTTCTCCCTGGGATGTCCTTCCCCCAGACGGTGCGGTCTCACATCCTTCAGTCTCTGCTGAGTGTCACCTCCCCAGACAGGCCTCACTGCCCAAAAAGGCCAACCTTCCCTCCCCATCAGGCCTTACTTTTCTTCACAGCACTTACTATTACTTATGTATCATCTTGCTGTCTCCCTAGAACTTCAGCTCAAAGTACAGGGACATGGTCTTATTCTCTGATGGACCCCAAAACACAGGTAGGAGCTACTTACAGGACACATTATTACATGACTTAATCCACTGCGAAGTCCTACCCATCCCTTTTCCTAAGTATTGATTAGGACTGTTGACGTCTCTCAGTCTCTTCTGCCCCGACCCTACGCCACTTTCCATCCATTACCTCTTACCTGGGCTTCGGCCTTAGCTCATCTCTTAGTCTTCCCGTATCTGTTTTTGCCTCCTTCTCATTAATTCTCCACACTGCTGGCAAAAGGAACTTTTATAAAATCTAAATCTGAGGGGCGCCCTGGTGGCTCAGTCAGTTAAGCGTCCAACTCTTGATTTCGGCTCAGGTCATGATCTCACAGTTCACGGGATCGAGCCCCTAGTCGGGGGCTGCACTTGGTGCAGAGCCTGCTTCGGATTCTCTCTCTTAAAATAAATAAACCAAAAAAAAAAAATCTAAACCTGATCCCTTCTGTCACCTGCTTAAAACCTTCTAAGACTGAAAACACTCTTTGCGTCTCCTTTGTAGCACTTCTTACAATTAGGACTTAAAAATTAGGTGTATATAATTACATACCTTCGAAAATCTCTCTCCATGCAGAACTGACAGTTCACTCTGTCAGCATTACCAGAAATCTCAACCTTTAGATTTCTTTGATGAAAACCTTGTCTCTAGGATAATCCTGTCACCATTAACAAATAATTAGGGCAGGAGGATTTTCACATGGGCTAGTCAGATAAGGCAATAGGTTCCTAGCAGAGGGCAGAGCCTTGAAAGGATAGAAGACAGGTATGCTTTTGGTAGATAAGAAACACTGCAAACTAATGGACACTAATGGGCTAGGGCAGCTGTGATACTGTCACTTATAATAAGAAATACAAATACATTCTTCCTATTTCTAGCACAGAGCATCTAAAACCCTTGGAATCTTCAGAGTAGCTAGAGATAAAGGCATCTTTTGGGTTAACGAGGTGACATTGGGATGCCCCTGGGTCACATGCAGGCTAAAGGCACCAACCTGTGAGTAGAGGGCTGGAACTTTTAGTCCCACCCATCGAGCTCCAAGGAGGGGAGAGAGGCTGGAGGTTACATCACTGGCCATTGGTGAATGATTCAATCAGTCACACCTATGTAAGGAAGCCTCCATAAAAACCCAAAAGGCTGGTTTCAGAGGGCTTACTCGTTGGTGAACACAGAGATTTGGTAAGAGTGATGCACTTAGGAGGATGCGGAAGCTTTGTGCCCTTCCCCCACACCTCGCCCTATGCATGTCTTCCTTCTGGGTGTCCCTGAGTCCTACCCTTTTATAATAAACCAGTAATCTAGTAAGTAAAATGCTTCTCCCAATTCTACTAGCAAATTAATTGAAGCCAAGGAGGCAGTCATGGGAACCCCTGACTTACAGCCAGTTGATCAAAAGTGCAGTTAACAACCTGGGCTTGCGATTGGCACCCAAAGCTGGGAGACTTCTTTGATCCAGGCTTGTCTGGATAAATGTCTATTTGGATCCTTTGCCCTTTAATTGGGTGATTTGTGGTTTTATTATTATTGAGTTATAAGAGTCCTTTGTATACTCTGCAGGGGTCCCATATCAGATACAGTTAGCAAATATTTTCTCCCAAGTTGTGGCTTATCTTTTCATGTTCTTGAGGATGTCCATCGTAAAGGATTTTAATTTTGATGAAGTCCAATTTTTTTCTTTTGTGCACACTTTGCCTAATTCAAGGTCATGAAATTTTTTCTATTTCCCATATTTTCTTCTAAGAGTTTATAAGTTTAGCTCCTACAGCTGAGTATAATCCATCTGAGTTAATGTTTGTCCACGGTCTGAAGAAACAGTCCATTTTCATTCTTTGGCCAATGGATATCCAGTTATCCTAGCACCATTTATTGAAAAACTCTTCTTTCCCCCCTTTGAATTGCCTTGGCATGCCTGATGGAAATCAATTGAAATGAACATGAGAATTTACTTCTGGAACTGTCAATTCTATCCCACTGATTGACTGGTCTACCCTTATGACAGTGCTACATAGTTCTGACTGTAACATAGTGCTACAGTAAGTTTGAAATCTGGAAGAGAGTTCTCCAACTTTATTCTTTTACAAGATTGTTTTGACTACTCTAGGACCCTCAATTTTCCATATGAAATTCAGGATAAGCTTTTCGGTTCCTACAAAGAAGATCTTTGGGATTTCGATAGGAATTCTGTCTGCAGATCCACTTTACTGCCATTTTAACGATACAAACTTACCTTGTGTATTGTGCTTCACAGATACTACATTTTTTTACTCATTGAAGGCTCTTAGCAACCCTGTGCTGAGCAAGTCAGTCAGTGCCATTTTTCCAACAGCATTTGCCCACTTGATGTCTCTGTGTCACATTTTGGTGATTCTCGTCATATTTCAAACCTTTTCATTATTATTGTATTTGTTATGGTGATCTGTGATTGGTGATTATGACTTGCTGAAAGCTCAGAGGATGGTTAGCATTTTTTGCCATAAAGTATTTTATTGTTGTTGTTGTTTTGCTTCTTTTGTTATGAGAGAGAGAGAGAGACAGAGAGAGAGAGAAAGCAAGCACACAAGCAGGGGAGAAGCAGAGGAGGAGAGAAAGAGAATCTTAAGCAGGTCCCACATGTTCAGCATGGAACTTGACAACAGGGCTCAATCCCATGACCCTGCCATCATGACCGGAGCTGAAATCCAGCATCAGATGCTCAACTGACTGAGCCACCGGGAGCCACAGCGATAAAGTATTTTTAATTAAGCAATGTGCATAGCTTTTCTTTTTTTTTTTTTTTTTTTGGATATAATGCTATCACACAGTTAAAAGACTATAGTACAGTGTGCTGAGAAATGAAAGAATTAGTTTGACTTGCTTTGTTGCGATATTTGCTTTATTGTGGTGGCCTAGAACCAAATGTGCCTGGTCTCCCACGTATGCCTGTGTTAGCAACCCTTTTAACCCATGGACATGGAATGCCTTTCTATTCAGTCTTCTTGGATTTCTTTCAGTGAGGTTTCGTAGTTTTCGGACTATGAATTTTGTACTTCTTTTGTTAAATTTATTTCTAAGTGTTTTAGTCCTTTTGAACTTCTTGCTAATAATTGTTGTCCTCGTGTGCCATTACCACATTATCCTTTGCTAGCGTACAAAAATACAACTAATTTTTGTATGTTGATCCTGCATTCTGCAATCTTGTTAAACTGGCATCAGTGTTTTCAAACTCTCAGTGATTCCAACATGCAACCAAATCTGAAAACCTCTAGCTCAATACAGTCCATGCCCTCAAGTCTAACCAAGGGGGAGATGTCCACCATGACTGCCTTGCCTTTAAGTTATTTTGTACTATTCAGAAGGATGAGCTCCACAGGAAAGAAGGAATCCTTTCTAACCAACATGTCCATAGGGAATACATGCGTTCAGCCAGTTCCAGAACAAACAGTAAAACAAGCCTAAGAAGGAAATTATATATGCAAAAGTCAAAGCTCTAACTGAGATTCTTTAATCACTTAACCCAATATAGTGCTGTTCCTCTTTTTTGGAAAAGGGTGCTGAGATCCACCTTGTATGTTTGAGCACAGTCATTCAGTATGGGAGATTAAATCTGGTCCCCAATCAAAAGTACCTCCAGTTCCCACCAAGCAAGAGTGATCATATACTTCTACCTTTATCTCAGGTGATCATGAAACACCTAAATTAAGAAACTCAGTGATGGAAACAGCTCCGAAGAGAAATCCACTGGAAATGCTACAGACCGATCCAGTCTGCACAATGAAGTGATTCATCTGCTAGACTGGAAGCGCCTTTCTATGAGAGCAGGGAGCAGCCATTAGCTTCATAAAGATCTGTTTTCAGCACAAGTAATTCAATAACTCTCCGACTGAGCTCTCAGAGGCTTTCCCTTCTCTACCCCCAGGGTCACCTTTCTTAACAGAGGGTGCCCCAGTTCTCATACCGGTTCCAAAGAGAACCCTCTGTGCCAGGTGCTTACAGCACCACATACCCAGAAAAGCAGCCCATGGTTCCAGGAAAAAGAAAACAAGAAGCCTGGCCAAGTTTACATCCTTCCATTTCCTCCAAAGAAACATTAGCCCTCAGAACTGCCAGCCCTCAGCTGGCCCCAAGGTCCCAGCCAGCAGGGCCAGGACAGCCAATGAGAATAAGCATATCCTGGATTAAACATTGGGAGATTCCACTGAACTCATTTATCACTTTCTGCCGCCTCCTCCTCCTCCTCCTGTGTACCTAAAGAGTCCCTATTTGAACTCTCAAGCAGCCTTTCTGACTCTCCCAGAATGCACATAAAGCCTCTAGCACTACAGAAAGAGGCAAACCCCAAATTAATAAAGGGTCAAAAAAACCCCCTTGAGCTATGATGTAGAGCTATGCAAGTTATCTGCATAAAATAGAACCATTCAACCTATCCAACTAAACCCAGTGAAGAATGTGGTGCTCACATTTTACTAGAGAATTCGCAGTGAGTATCCATACATCTAACCATACAATGGGTGGGTGGACAGATGCAGGATAGAGTAAAAATTTAATGTCAGAATCTAAGATGTGGGGGGAATATAGATATTCATTGTTAAAATTCTTTCACCTTTGTTGTATATTTGAAAAGTTCCATAAAAAACTGTTGTACAATTTTTTTAAGTTTATTTATTCTTTTAAAGAAAATTTTTATGTCTTTATTTTATTTTGAGAGACAGAGACAGAGTCGGGGAGGAGCAGAAAGAGAGGGAGACACAGAATCTGAAGCAGGCTCCAGGCCATGAGCTGTCAGCACAGAGCCTGGCACGGGGCTTGAACCCACGGACTGTGAGATCATGACCCGAGCTGAAGTCAAACGCTTAACCAACTGAGACACCCAGATGCCCCTCCTTGATTTTTTAAAATAGATGCATAAACTGAGGATCAAAGAGATTGAATAAAAACCCTACATCCTACATTCCCATGGCGAATAACTCACAAACACCAAGAGTCAAACCAGAAGGATACCCCCACTAGGGATGGGAAATGATTCAAAACCATTGAGGCTTTTGGCGAACACAGAGCCACATGTCTCCCTGAGATGTGGCACTGACTGGGTCTAGCCTGATTCCAGAAGGTGCCAAGCACACCTGAAAAACACCATATAACCAATCCTTGATACACTTAAATATTCAGAAAGTAGAGGTTTAAAGCTAACTGACTTTTCTAGTTAGCTCACAACCTCTTTGGCTTCAACTTGTCTAAATTTTTAAAAGTTCTTTTTCCTACATGGCAACATCTTATCAACGAATATAAATTTTTTTTGTGATAACACCTGTCTCACTAACATGAGGGCCAACATTAGAAGCATAATGCTTTCTCATTCATTCACATCCCCAACAGAGACTATGCTCCTATTGATAGGACCCATTTTCCTAACTTGACAGTACTGTGAATGCCATGGTATAAAATCAGCTGAAACTGCACCTGCACTGGACATACTGTGTATTTTTGAAAGATAGATTCATGAGATAAGCCTGTTTTGCCACAGTTTGCTTCCTCCTTAAAAGAGGAAGCGTTGATTCAACAGTGAGATATGTTCTTTGCACATCTCAGATTAGAGAAGGTAAAAAATTTGAAAATACCCAGAGTGTCAAACAAGGGGGCTTTCCTACACATTTGGTAGGGGCTGTTGACACAATAGTTTGGGAAAACAATTTGGCAATTACTATCAGTTTAGAATGCACATCCCTTTTTAGTAAGTAATTCCACTTCTAGAAATGTTTCCTTAATAGATACAGTTCAACATTTGTAGAAGTAGAAACATTTCTCATAGCAAACACTGGCCCGTTATTAGGAGAGGCCTCGTTAACTAAATGTTGACATGGCCATCCCATAGGACACTAATACTTAAAAAGAAAGTGGGTCTATATATTGTTATGTAGAAGCATGTCCACAGTACAGTAAGTTAAACTGTAATACTCAAGTTGAAGAAAATATCTATAGGTAAAGATCCCATTTCTCTATTAAGTGGTGTGCATGAATATATATCCATCCACGTATTTATAGATTTGCACACAGAGAAGGAGCCTGGATGGAAGGCAAACTGATCATGCATCAACACCTTGAAAGCTCTTGTTTGTGTTTTAAAAGCAACATGTATTACATATTAAGAATAAAAATTGGTCGGGGTGCCTGGATGGCTCAGTCGGTTAAGCGTCCAACTTCAGCTCAGGTCATGATCTCATGGTTCGTGGGTTCGAGCCCCGCGTCGGGCTCTGTGCTGATGGCTCAGAGCCTGGAGCCTGCTTCGGATTCTGTGTCTCGCTCTCTCTCTGCTCCTCCTCAGCTCATGCTCTGTCTCTGTCTCTGTCTCTCAAAAATGAATAAATGAGGGGCGCCTGGGTGGCTTAGTCGGTTAAGCGTCCGACTTTCGCTTAGGTCATGATCTCGCGGTTCGTGGGTTTGAGCCCCGCATCGGGCTCTGCGCTGACTGCCAGCTCAGAGCCTGGAGCCTGTTTCAGTCTGTGACTCCCTCTCTCTCTGACCCTCCCCTGCTCATGCTGTCTCTCTCTCTCTCTCCTAGAAATAAATAAAACATTTAAAAAAATTTAAAAACAATGAATAAATGTTAAAAAATTAAAAAAAAAAAAAGAATAAAAATTGGTCTTTAAAAAGAAGAGAGTGGGGCGCCTGGGTGGCTCAGTCGGTTAAGTGTCCAAGTTCGGCTCAGGTCATGATCTCACGATCCGTGGGTTCGAGCACCACGTCAGGCTCTGTGCTGACAGCTAGCTCAGAGCCTGGAACCTGCTTTAGGTTCTGTGTCTCCCTCTGTCTCTCTGACCCTCCCCTGCTCATGCTCTCTCTCTCTCTGTCTCTCTCTCTCAGAAATAAATAAAACTTTTAAAAAAAATTTTAAAAATAAAACAAAATAAAAAGAACAGAGTAAGCGGGGCGCCTGGGTGGCTCAGTCAGTTAAGCGTCCAACTCTTGATTTTGGCTCAGGTCATGACCTCATGGATTGTGAAATTGAGCCTGTGTGGGGCTCTGGGCTGACAGCATGGAGCCTGCTTGGGATTCTCTCCCCTTCTCTCTCTGCCCCTCCCCTGCTCACGAACATGCTGTCTCCCTCTTAAAAGAAATATACTTAAAAAAAAGAGAGAGAGAGACTAAGGAAAAATGCAGTGAGAAGAAAATAAGCAACTGAGGTTTCACTGTATTCCTAATACATTCTCTACCCCATCAACATATATGAAATTAGTCACCAAAACCTTTGCATTTTAGTTGAAGTCAAAGTCTGGGAACAAAAGCCCTTCCGGGTAGACAGTGGAAGAGGAGCGAGAAATCAGCCATGTGGCCCTTCCTTCTGACCCGTCCCTTGGGGCCTTCATTTGCCTTTGACTTCCTATTTCTACAAAGACATAAACAGAGGAACTAAAACCCTACACATCCCACACTGAAATTACTGCAAATTTTGCAGAAGTCATGTCATTAACTGGAGTAGCCCTCTGGTTCCAGCACAGTCAATGTCCCTGCCCCGAGGACTTTAGGGACTTGGCAACTGGGTAAATGGTTTGTTTGGGAGGGAGGGTTGAGGTTTGAGGGCTGCAAAATGCGAATGTGCAAACCCCAAAATTTGATACACTAGTAAACAAGGAATTACTGTATACCTACTTCGTGATCTTTAGAGACATTTTTTAATGACTGATTTCAGTCATCATTTTATGGATGGAATGCCTCGCACTGAATAAAGTGGGTTGAGGGGAGCCTGGGTGGCTCAGTCAGTTGAGTGTCTGACTGGCTCAGGTCATAATCTCACGGCTCGTGGGTTTGAGCTCCACATCCGAGCTGCCAGCACAGAGCCTGGAGTCTGCTTCAGATTCTGTGTGTGTGTGTCTCTCTCTCTTCCCCTCCCCCACTCACACTCTCTCTTTCTTGCTCAAAAATGAACAAACATTACAAATATTTTTTTGAAAAGTAAGGTGGGTGAGTACATGTTGCTTTATTGTGACAACAGTGATCATTGGTGATGTTTTTCTTCCTGGGCTTCTGCCCTCAGTGAACTTCAAGTCTGGATGGGAGAATAAAATGGATCTTGGTCAGACTGCTGGAAAGTAAGGCAATGCAGAGATTTGTATGAAATGTATTTGATTCGGTTTTCATCCTGAATGCTCTCAGGGGAGAGACGCCCATTTTACACTAGGGTAGCGGAGGCCACCAGGGGAAGAACCGTGTTTGAGTTTTTCACCAATAAAGGCCCCCAATCTGTACTCTGCTTGTCAAAATAAGTGTGTGTTGATTTATAACTGCCCTGACCTGGCAACGAGACTTCATTAGGAATTGAGCCAGTGGAGCATTAGAAGAAGAAAGGAGGAAGATTCTGGAAAGGAAAGACATGAAGGTGTGAGATACCTTGTGTAAGAGGCACAGCAAGAGATGATCTGAATGGACGCTGTGCAACGGAACTTGAGTGAGAGCCTCAGGAAGAAGATTCAAACAGGCGCACGTGAATAACAGGAGCAGCATTCCGATAGCAACATTTTGGGAAATCTGACATTAGTATCCAAATGCATAGGAAGGAGAAACTGGGACACGAAAATAATTTTCATACTCTGGACCTCAAAAACGGCAGTCTACCATCGTCTATACAGCATATGTGGAGGAGGGGGTGTTCTCCGAGCTCTCACCAGCCTGCTTCCTTCATCCTGCTCATTTGCTCCCTTCCAGACCATTCTCCACTCTGTGTCCGAGCCCCCTTCCTACCCCAGTCCCAAACAAAGCCTTTTGGTGGCTCTGCAATGCTCGTTAACAAGGTACACAAGACCCTCCCCATCTAGTCTCTGCTCACCTCTCCAACCTCATGCCCAAGCGCCCCCATACCTCCCGCCGTACATTCCAGGGCCGTCGGTCTATTCAGTGCTCAGTATGCCCCTCTTCCTTGGCTCTGTGCCTTCACACGTGGCTGCATCTCCTCCCTAGGACACGGTTCCATCCACAGCCCCACCAACACTGCCATCAAGCAATCTCCTAGTCCTCTCTTGGTCTCAGCCATACAGGACACCTTCCCTCACCTCCCCAGGTCTAGTTTCGGTGGCTTCCCTGATGCTCCCATAGCACACCGTACTTGCGGTGAGAACCGGACTGACCACATCTGTGCACACAGCACCGTGGCTGGTACGTGGCAATGTCAAATGCAAGAGTAGCATCAGCATGAAGATGGGAATGGACTTAGAGGAAATTGGAATAAACATGTAACTACAAAAGAACAGTAAACTAGGGTGACTCAGTGGAGGTAAAGGTAAGTTCTCTCATTGGGTTCCCACTTAGCCTGCTCTCTGGTAGTGATTTGCATCTTTGGCCAGCCTATCGCATTCCAATATGTGGTTTGAAAAATTAAACTTTGGCAAGGTAGGCCTTGGGGGAAAAAAGAGAGAGAGAGAGAGAGAGAGAGAGAGAGTCTCTATAACATACCAACACAGACTGCCAACATACCATCTTTTTATAACCTGCTTTGTGAAAAAGAAATTAAATCTTGTTCCATATTCTAGTACCACCCTCCTATCCTGATACCATATGCTTTCCTAAGAGAATATAGAAAAGCCTGAAGTACTTGTTCAACCTATGATCAAAGGCAAGAATGTTGTGCAAATGAAGCTCACTCCAAGGCTTATGTCAACAAAAAGGGGTGGAGGGAGGGGAACAAAGTACTGTTTATTAATATTCCCACAATAGATGGAGCACTGTGGGGCTTTTTAAGGAGTAATCTTGTCCTCAACAGTAAGATAAGCCTCATTCAAATATTACAGAGCTGGTAAGTAGAATAAAAATTAGGTTTCAACAGAACCAGCACTAATAGGTAGAATTCATATAGAAATAGGCTTCAAATGGATGTAGAAGAAAAAAACAGTTTAGAATGTAAAGTTCCATAATTGAATAGCCAGTGTTATCCTGGAGGTTTCAAGCAAAATCTCAATGATCACACTAAAATTAGTAGAGAGCTACATACACACTCGCTACATTATAGACGCTGGTCTAAACGCTTTACCCAGACTATCTACTGCAATCTTCTCTGTAATTTCAGATGATTTATTATTATCCCTATATTATATAAGAGGAAAGGAAGCTTAGGCTACCCAAGGACATGAGTGGCTACCACCTGCTGGTCCAAGCCCCTAGTACCTCTGGTCTGGATTATGACATTTATCTTGTAACGAGTCTCTCTGCTTTCATCCTTGCTCCTGTAACTAATTCTCTATGCAGTAGTGAGAGTGACAGTAGTGAGTCACAGGTGACTGTGATGGTTAATCTTAGGTGTCAACCTGACCAGGCCAAGGGATGCCCAAATATTTGGATGTAACATTACTTCTAGGTGCATCTACCAGAGTGTTTCCAGATGAGATTGGTTTTTAAATTGGTAGACCAAGGAAAGTAGACTGCCTCCCGATGAGGGTGGGCCTCGTCCCATCAGCCGAGGGCCTGAACAGAGCCACAAGGCAGAGGAAGGGAGGATTCATTCTCTCTGCCTGACCGCATGAGCTGAGACATTGGTCTTCCGCCCTCAGGTAGGAGCTTACACCAAGAGCTCTCCTCATTCTCATGCCCTCAGACTCAGACTTGAACTACACCATTAGGTCTCCTGCAGCTAGTCTCCAGCTTATAGGCAGTAAGTCACGAGACTTCGCCTCCATAATTGTAGAAGCAAATTTCTTATATTAAACCTCTCTCAATCTCTCTCTCTATACGCACATACACACGTGCACACACACACACACACACACACACACACACACACACCTCATATGAAGATATGTACCTCTGTCTCCTACTGGATTTGCTTCTCTGGATAACCTTTATTAGCACAGTGACCCAATTATTTTTTTATTTTATTTTTTAAATTTTTTATTTTTTTTAATGTTTATTCATTTTTGAGAAGGAGACAGAGCCTGAAAGGGGCAGGGGCAGAGACAGATGGAGACACAGAATCCGAAGCAGGCCCCTGGCTCTGAGCGGTCAGCACGGAGCCCAACATGGGGCTCAAACTCAAAAACTGTCAGATGGTGACCTGAGCCGAAGTCAGACCCTTAACCGACTGAGCCACCCAGATGCCCCACAGTGATCCATTTAAAATATGATTAAATCACATTAACTTTGTGGGTTAAAACCCTCTGAAGGCTTCTGTCCTCACAGGCGAGTGAGGCCATAATCCTTACTAAGGTCTGCAAGGTCCTCCAGACAGACCCAGCTACCCCTACAACTTCATCTCCTACTGGCCCCCTGCTAGACAGACAGACAGGCACACACACACACACACACACACACACACACCTCCTTGCTGTACCTGAACACCAAACACAACCCCAGTTTCAGACTGTCACACTGCTCCCCTCTACCAAAAACTCTCTCTGCCAAACATCTACACAGCCGGCTCCCCCGGGTCCTCCATGTCTCTGCCTGAGTAATACCTTAATGGTGAGACTTCCCAGACCATCCAATGCAAGTAGAAACCCCCTCTGCTACAGCACTCGCGATCCCCCTTGCCCTGCTTTGTTTCAACTCAGAGCGTCTACCATCATATCAACACATATCTGCTCGTCAGTATCTGCGTCCTGCACTAAAATCTGAGCTCTCTGAAAACCGGGCCTTGATCCGATTATTCGCGACAGTATCTTGACCATCAGAACAATCCACGGCACAATGAATATTTTTGTGTCTGTTGAATCAATGAAGCCCAAGCAACCAGATTTGAGACCCAATCTCCCAGATGTGAAACCACAGTGGAATCCAGAAAGAGGAGCTACAGCAGAGCCACTGGGCCCTAAGAGTGTGGCTTCCTCTTGGGGCCCCTTCGGTCTTGCTACATCTCAGCACTCGCCTTGAGGGAGTGAGTGGTGAGCACTGGGCGTGGATGAGATCATGGGCCCAGAGAGCCAACTCCTTCCTGAGTCAGCCTGACTCCGTTTCTCATGCTCCTACGATTTGCTCCTTTTCTCAGCTGCTGGGCGGCCTGCAGCAGCTCACACCTTGGTAGGAAAACAGAGGATCGGAATTTGCATTTCAAATCAGCGGTCTGACTAATGCCAAGTCCTTATTCTCGGAACTCTTTCAAGTTTCAGCACTGAGAAGACTGAAGTCATTTACAAATCCACAACGACAGATGAAGTCACTGCAAACCTGACAAAGATAAATTCACTTTGCCCCGAGGTAAAGTGAAGGAAGAGCCTGAGACAAACCCTGCAAACTGGAATGTTTTAGTAGCAGAAGCCACTGGAACCGGAGAGGGATTTGAAGTGGCAGAATTTACTTCTGTGCACTTATTAGCACCACAGGATGGGAAGGCAGGGGACTGGAGAATCTGAGTGCTTCCGGAAAGGCTGGCAGGTCGCTACCAGAGGAGGCGACAAAAAAAATATGTGTGACGTTGCTGGTGTATGATAAGCCTCATTATTTCCTGCAGTTCCAGAAAGTTCAATAAAAAATACTCAAAATGATACTAGGCTATACATACCAAGCCAACGAGTTATTCTATTACTATATTCTTATTGGGGGGAAGCATCTTTTAAATAAATGGTAGCCTGAGATACTCTGCCATCTAATCTCTTCCGTCCATCAGACATGGGCACATCTATGCGCGGTTACGGAGTTTTTTGAAGGCTTTATTTATTTTGATTATTTAATTTTAACTCCAGTATAGTTAACAGACAGTATTAGTTTCAAATGTACAATAATCAGGTGTCCATACAGGACTCAGCACTCACCAGGATAGTGTGCTCTTAATCCCCATCACCTACCTCACCCATCCCCCACCACCTCCCTTTTGGTAATCACGATCAGTTTGTTCTTTGTAGTTAAGAGTCTGAGTTTTTTGGTTTTGGTTTTGGTTTTTTGTTGGTCTTTCTTTTTTTCCCTTTGTTCATTTGTTTTGTTTCTTAAATTCCACATATGAGCAAAATCATGTGGTATTTGTTTTTCTCTGACAGACATATTTCGTTTGTCATTATACTCTCTAGATCCATCTATGTTGTTGCAAATGGCAAGATTTCATTCTTTTTTATAGCTGAATAATTTACCTTGTGTATATACACATCTTTTTTATCCATTCATCTATCAAGGGACACCTAAACTGCTTCCATAGCTTGGCTATTATAAATAATGTTGCAATAAGGGGCGCCTGGGTGGTTCAGTCAGTTGAGCATCAGACTTCGGCTCAGGTCATGATCTCACAGTTCGCGGGTTCAAGCCCCCATCATGCTCTGTGGTGACAGCTCAGGGCCTGGAGCTGCTTTGGATTCTGTGTCTCCCTCTCTCTCTGCCCCTCCCCTGCTCATGCTCGGTCTCTCTCTCTCTCTCTCAAAAATAAACGTTAACAAATTTAAAAATAAAAAAATAAATAATGCTGCAATAAACATGGGGTGCATATATCCTTTCAAATTAGTGTTTTCATGTTCTTTGGGGAGATACCCTCATTTATTCACTTTTAAAGTTGTATTGGTTTTCCTCGAAGTCCTACTTCTCGCTCTTCAATCTGGAGCCCCAAGCCATTAGCCAATCTCTGGACAAATCCAACAGAGAAATCTCTCTGTCTATCCTAACTGCCAGTCTGAGGGTGTCTCAGAAAAGTAGTAAGGTTGAAGTCACCTATAAAACCGTCTTCTTTTAAAGGGCTAAAGAGGAAGCCAGTCGAGTCTTCACAGGACTTCCTTTCTCTAAACATTATTGAAAAACAGAACAGCTCAGCACACCAACAGAGCTTAGGAAAGAAAAGACTAACAGCCCCAACTTAAAAGAGACTCAGCACTGACCTCCTGACTGGCTCTCACTTGATGCCTCCTACAGCCTCTCCGAGATAGGGATGATCATCCCCTACCCCCCTCTACCTCACAGGTGAGGACTCTAAGGTTCAGAAGAGCCAAAGGTCTTGCCTAAAGTCACACACACTGATGGCAAGGCCTGAACCTGAACCTGGTCTTCCTACCTCCCAATCTTCACTTACTTTTTAAAAATTAAAAAAAAAATTTTTTTTTTAATGTTTATTTTTGAGAGAGAGAAGGTGAGCGGGGGAGGGGCCGAGAGAGAACCAGAGACACCAAATCCAAAACAGGCTCCAGGCTCTGAGCTGTCAGCACAAAGTCTAATGTGGGGCTCAAACCCACAAACCATGAGGTCATGACCCAGGCGCCCCCCAAAAATGGCACTCCTCTTGAAATCCTACCGTCGATATCCGTTAGCGTCCAGGCAAGAACTGCCACAGGCTCTCCGCTTCATTTGAAAGTTACCAACCCGTGCGGGTGCACATGTGTGCACGGGTACACGCACACACATGCGCCAGGACACGCACACACTGCAAATCTTTCCAAACCGAACGTTTCCAAGACCGTATGTGGGTTTTTCTTAAAGGTCACTCAACAGGCCCCAAGGAAAAGAAGGGCTTGGTCTAAAAAGTTTTATATTTCCTCTCACTTTTTTAAACATTGGAAAATCCATTTGGCTCAGAGAAATGAATAGTAAAAGGAGTTCTAACTACTTACAGCCAGCAAAGTGTAATGGAAAAAAGGCAAGAATATGGCTGGACATTATTTTCTTTTTGCTCAGCACATCCTGTCTTTAATCTGAAAGGTAAATAGGCCATGCCCAACATACCGACTCTTTTCAGGTGAAATTATCTGGGTTATAAAAACAAGCAACAACTGTGTCTCCATTATGCTTTAATTTGTGCCTGACAGAAATAGCTTCCAGAATAAATCAGAGAGGCAAAAACTGCTCACAGGGGAGCAAACCCACAAATTTTTCCTCCTTTGATAACGGACTTTTGTGAGGTTTTTTTTTCTTCATTTGAAGTATAACTGTGTGGTGTTATTATATCTGAAAGAGTATGTTGCAAATGCCAGAAAAGGAAAATTTGAATTTTCATGTTTCGGTTATTTAAATCCACGGGAGAGGGGAGATCGGGAGAGACAGTTTTTGCATATCATTAGTTAGTAGACTGACATCCCAGAGATTGAAGGAGATATCTAACCTTCAAGTATAAGAACGAATAGTTTTGTAACACCTCCGTCCATAACCCCACAGGATCGGCTTCTTCGGCTCCACAATGCACATAATAGTTCACATGGCTGTGAGCTCAGCCATGCTAATGAGAGCTATGCCCATGTGTGTCCTATAATTTTAGCCTTCCTTGCTTTATGCCACACTTTCTTCTGTATATTAAAGCTGATCAAACAGTCTAACAGAAACCATCATCAGAAGTAGGACATGTTAAGTTTCCTTTAACAAGAAACGACCTACCCTGATGGATTATTTGAAGCAACGTCCATCCCATTCCTTTCTCTGGATGTCATTTAAATCAAGAACTGCCTACATGGAACAATTTGAAGCAGCATTCTCCAGAGCCAAAGTTGTGGGGAAGTTACTGGGTATGCCTCTAAAAAGGTGGCGTGCTCAAATGGAAATGCCTCCTCAGGAGAAGTTAAACATGGTCCCCTTGCTTTTGTTCTAACTACGAGATTTCACAGAGCCTCTAGAATGCATTACAATCCTTCGGAGACAGGTGTAGAGAACATACCGGTTTCTGAGCTAATCTGACCATGAGACAGTTCAGTCAAGGATCACCTCCGTTTGACAGAGCTGGAGGTCCACAGAACACACGTGGGTTGGGGCGCCTATTGGAAGGCCCCATCTCCCTAAGGATAGGGAATGAGCTGGCTCACATCGAATGGTCAGGTCAGACACCGCACACCTATCCACACTGCTCTCCCAGAGCGCACGGATCTTGGGAACAGAAAGAATTTAAGCTCACAGTAACATGTTTCTTAGGGGAAACAGGATGAGGACAGAATGTATAAAAAGCTTTATTAAATTATGAAAGTACACCAGTAGAAGACTGTGTCCATCAGGGGGACCATTCCGTTTGGACACTCTCATAATGAGGAAGGGAGGGAGACGGACCTCAGCAAAACCATCTTAAAGGCACGGTATGCACAAGAAGTCTTTCCCAGCCAGTACTTAGAAGATGTCATCCAATCATATTTAAAGCTGGAAATTAGTAGTATGTGGCCAATTAAAACATGTCACATTTCTTTTCAGCCTTGAAAATGCAAAACCCATTTGATATCTTTACTATCAATACTGAACATGTAATATTGAGGTGCAAATTAAAATGCGGGGGGATTAGACACATTTTTTAATCGTTTTTTAAAAGTTCGAGTGTCAGGGGCGCCTGGGTGGCTCAGTCGGTTGACTGGTCGACTTTGGCTCAGGTCATGATCTCACAGTTCGTGGGTGGGTTCGAGTCCCGCGCCGGGCTCTATGCTGACAGATCAGAGCCTGGAGCCTGTTTCAGATTCTGTGTCTCCCTCTCTCACTGACCCTCTCCTGCTCACGCTGTCTCTCTCTCTCTCTCTCTCTCTCTCAGAAATAAGTAAAGAAACATTAAAAAAAATTTTAAAGTTCTAGTGTCAGAGGGATATCAAAACTAGCAAGCCACTGGACTTTCCAGTTTGGAGCATTCCCCGACAACGAGGAAGTAAGATCATAGATGACAGAACACTCTCATTGTCCTCACTCATACCCTCAAACTGCCAAGGAGAACCGAGAAGCCATTGTGTTGTTTTTAACTGGGAACGGAGATCTCATGCACCAATACTTGTGATGGCGTCGGCTCCTCGTCAATACGAGATGCCGCCTCTGCGTGTGGACCTCTACCCAGTGCCGATGCACAAACGTGAATCCTGAACTGTTAGGTCTCATAGCAAAACCCACACTCCAGATCCTGCTTTTCACACATCAGTGACCCCCAGACAAAAACTTCCATCCTGCCTTTAACCAAACACTGCTTCTGACGCCTTTGTTTCAAGGATTAGCGAGGGTCCGAAACATACGTGAGAAGGTCAGAAAGAATCGTTTCTGAGGCACGGCATTCCACAGCAAAGCAAGACCAAAGGAAACGGAAGCCTTCCCTCAGGGACAAGGTCATTTCCTTAAGCAACACACACTCATGACGCGAGGAAGAAGCAAGCACACGCGCCACAGAGCGAGGCGTCCTCCTGACAGCCTATTACGCCTGCAACACCCCCAACCTGCACTCCACCCTCCTCGTCCTGCTCGGCCTTCTCTCTAAGCCTATTATCCCATCTGATGCAACTAACCCATTTATTATGTTTATTGTTTATTACACAACTGCCTTCGATAGAATATAAGCTCCGAAGAGCCAGGATCTCTGCTGGTTTTTCTTAAGTTGAGAAATCCCAGTGTCTGGCACAGTTCCTGGGACACAGGTGATGCTGGATAAGAGCTACTACTTGTTATCTTTGGATCCCAGAGTTCAAAACTTAAGGAAAGGATTAAGTCACTTTCTTTTTTTTTTTTTTTTATTTTTTAATTAAGAGGGAGAGAAAGAGAGCATGACCAGAGAGAGGGACAGAAGGAGAAGGAGAGGGAGAGAAAGAGAGAGAGAGAGACAGAGAGAATCCTAAGCAGGCTCCCTGCTCAGCACAGAGCCTGACATGGGGCTCGATCTCACCACCCTGGGATCATGACCTGGGCCAAAATCAAGAGCCAGATGCTTAATGGACTGAACTACCTAGGCGTCCCTAGTCACTTTCCTTTTTACCTAAAAATCATTCCAAGGCTTCTCTCCACTCTAATCCTCCATCAAAAAGTGTTTTTTAATCAGTATAAACAAGTTTGAGAGCATGACATGTTGATTAAATCAGCTAACAAGAGATAGAGCAAAATTTATTTCACCTTAATTTGTTAATCTATTTTAAAAAGTATGCTTAGTAAACATACCTCTTTATAATGATTCTACCTCCTTAATGATTCCTTTGTCCTTGATTCCCCTGATTTAAGCACTGGTCGCTGTACCTGAACTATTCAATTTCCTTCTCAAGTCAGGGCACGAAACCTGCATTTCTCTGGTGGTTATTACACTTTACGTCTACTAAATACTAACAGTCTGCCCAGATGAGGCCCTACCAAAGCACAGATAAATGGCAAATATTGTAACTTAGGCATCAGGCCTCTGCCATGCTGAGATGCCAATATATATCCTTCAAGACTCTTAATCCATCCTCAGGTTAAAAGACTAGTTGACTTAAGTACATACAGGAGAGAGGCAGGTAATACAAACAGAGGAAAGATCATCTATTTCGGGGCCTACAAATATAGGCCCAGAGTAGCTAGATCTTACTACTTTTTCATGAAATTTCCCAATTGGGGATCCAAATATAAATGTGTTGAGCCCAGGGTGGCTCAGTCGGTTGAGCGTCTGATTTCGGCTCAGGTCATGATCTCATAGTCCGTGAGTTGGAGCCCCGCGTCAGGCTCTGTGCTGACAGCTCAGAGCCTGGCGCCTGCTTCGGATTCTGTGTCTCCCTCTCTCTCTGCCCCTGCCCCCTCTCACACTCTGTCTCTCTCTGCCTCTCAAAAAAAATAAACATAATTAAAAAAAAAATGTGTTGAGCCCAGAGGCGGCCCATGGGCATCAATTTGCAACTGTTGTTTAAGGCCTCAGCTCAGAGGTCACTGCCACCAGGATGCCCCCTCCCACCACCCCATTGGTATGCTACATCTAGCTACCCCTGACTTTGCCACACTTGGACAGTCCCTTCAATTAGCCCATCTTCCCTATGGGAAGTATCTCCTTCACTGCTGTGGACCCCACATCCTGCAGAGTGCCCGGCACACGGTGGGAGCTCAAAAGATAACTGAATAAATGAAAATTTGAGTAAGACCACTGGGTTCACACTTCCAGTAGCCAGAATTCAACAGTCCGTTTCCTATCTTCACACCTTAATCGACCAGCCTTCAGGGAAATGTGCGATCAAGGTCACAGACTTTGATACCAAGCGTCAGACTAAAAGGGGCAAGCCCAGCCCTGCAGATCTATCTACACACTCTCTTTGTTATGAGACGAAAGTACCATCCAGCATGTTGTGAAAATAGAAAAAAAAGGAGATAATCACAAAGTAAGAGATTTATGTATCATGTGCTTTGTAGGAGATGAGCAAGTATATGAAAGAAAATTCAGTTAATTGCTACCGGATCTCTCCATCATTCAATGCCTTACAGATGGGCGTTAACTAAAAATGTGTTAAAAAAAATTCCTATTTTGTTTCTTACCTAGCGCTTTAAGAACAGATTCCTCTTATTCAACCAGTAATTAAACCGCACACATACATTATACTTTACCTAAAAACAGTAAATACCAGATTTACCATTCCAGACACTACTTGGAAACAGATCCAAACGTGGAATCGCTCTCCAAAACAGAAGCCTGTTGTAGCAAACCCTGGCCTCTCAGAAAGCCACAGAAATCTACCGTGTGCTCTGACAGCCCTCCCCTTGGTATTTTCTCACCCGTGATGAAAGCTTCAAGGAAAACTTACATCTGTGCAGAAGACGCAGTGGCATTCCTGGAGTGTGGTCATCTTGTCCAGGGACTGTTCGCACAGGCAGAGTTTGCAAGTGACGAGGGGGGACGGAGCCAGGTCTCCCGGCGTCGGATTTTCGGTGGTCATGGTGAGATAGTGGAACGTACCAGCCGAGCCCATCAGCCCGTCCTCAGCCGTCTTCAGTCTCCTCAACCCCTACGGGAAGGACCAAAGCAGAAAATATTATATTCATTAATGCGGCTGTGGTTTAGCCATCACATTCAGGCACCAACAGAGCAAACCTTCACCTTATGTGATCTCTAGCAACACAGGAAAGGCATCTCTGAGAGCCATGGGCTATAGAGCCTGCCACTTTGACAAGATGCTCCTGGAGGCCTGAAATGGAAAGGGGCCTCACCATCCTGACTCATATCATCTACGTTATGGAAATGAAAAGACCACAAGGAACAAACACGCCCTTCACGAGTTGTATTCTACAATCCAACAGGTTAAAAAAAAAAAAAAAAAGATACTTGAAAATAGGATGTCACTCAGAAAATTACACAAAGAACGACCCTAAAATCCAACAATTCTGTTTCTCCATGTACACCCAAAAGAATTGAAACCGGGATGGAAACAGACATTTGCACACCAACGTTTATAGCACCGTTATTCGCAATCAGCCGAAAGGTGGAAACACTCTAAATGCCCATCAAGAGACAAATGGATAAACAAAATGTGATACGAACATTCAATGGAATATTATTCAGCTTTAAAAGGGAATTAGATTCTGACACATGCTACAATACAGATGAACCTTAAAGACATCATGCTAAGTGAAATAAGCCAGACACAGAAGGGCAAATATCACACAATTCCATCAATATGAGGGATCTAGAGCAGTCAAATGCAGGGACTTTAGAAAGTAGAAAGGTGAGGCTGGGAAAGGACAGAATAGAGAGTTACCATTTAATGGGTACAAAGTTTCTGTTTGGAGTGATGGCAAAGTTCTGGAAATTGAGAGTGTGATGGTTACACGACACTGCGAGTGTACTTCATGCCACCGAATTACACACTTAAGACGACTGAAATAGATTTCATACCAATAAACTTTCTTCAACAGGGGATCAGTGCTAACTGTGTTCCATCACATGTGTCATTGCATTGACTCTTCTGCAACCGTGATGATTATTTCCTTCACCTTACAGGGATGTTAAATAATCTGCCCAGGTTCCCAGGGCTTGTATACAGCAGAGCAAAATTCAAACTGCCATCTTCTGAGACCAAGCCCAGCCCTGGTCCCTTACACCCGAGAGTGGATATTACGTGGAGGGATGAAATGCGGAGAGAGTGAAGTTAGAAGAGGTAGGGAGAGAGAAGAAAAGAAATTAAAAAAAAAGAGAGAGAGAGAGAGAGAGACAAACAGCCAATGATTACATCTATTGTAAGGTCACCAAAACTGCAGAGTAAAATCTGTCTCCAAACATGGCAAGACTATAGGAAAGGATTTTCCTACACTGAAAAATAAAAACTATAGCTGAAGCTCTTCCACTTGTTTTTATTCAAATTATCTTTAAAAGAGGTAAAAAAAAAATCATGAAAGTAATCGTCTATAGTTCATAACGTCATGAAATTTCATGTTTTAATTAAAGAGAAGCAAAATCCTGAAGTTCTTACGATTTCAAAAGAGTGTGGCCAATCCTAATAAATTTCGCCACATAAATAACTGTAAATACCCTCTCCCCCTGTAAGAACCAGATTCTTCTCATCCCCATTTTGGAGCAAAACAAATTCCATGTTTGGCATCTGTTGCGTAGCCCCACGGTGGCTTAGGTCTCAACAAAGAGGTACAAAAGTATGACAAGGGAGGAAAAAACAAATTGTATTGGATGGAGAGAAAAAAGATCTAGGAGATCTAACTGCACTAACTTTCTTAATGTCATACCAGAAAGGATCACCAGTTACTATTAACTCTAGTAACCTGAAATCGTCCAGGCTTTTAACCTACTCCCTGATTGGTAGTAGACTTGATTAAAAATAAATTTAAATAGGGAGCTAATCAATGATTGGCTTCCATGAGAATATTTCTTGGGAAAGGCCCTAGAAGGTTTAAGACGTGGTATTCTTATTTAACTGTTAATGAGCTACTATCCAAGAGCAAATTAACTACATCTCAATTTCAGGATTTAAGTTAAACAAAAAATATCTCTCTTTAGGGTCAATCAGGAGCAAAAATGAGTGTTTTTACCTCTCCACTTTCCAGCTGATGCTGACACAACTATCACCAGTTCATTTCTACAAGACACCTCAGGTCCATAACACACATATCTCCAATTTCCCCCAACTGCTGTCTTCACATTTCTATTTTCCCAACATGGCGTATACAACATATGCTGATGATCTCTGCCCACAAAAAGGGAAATCTCAAGTCAAACATCAAGAAGAAACACAGCCAGTACACTAATTGTGAGGAGCACTGAGTAGTGCACAGAACTGTGGAATGATCTTAGTGTAGCCCTGAAACTACTAGAACACTGTATGTTAATGACACTGGAACTGAAATGTTAAAGCTTAATAAAGTTTGTTTTAAAAAGGAAGGAGGAAGAGGGGGAGGAGAAGGCTGTGACAAAGGAGAAGAAATGTAGCCAGTAAATGCTTCTGGAAGGAAGAGGGGACTGATACAGGGCAGAACCTCCCCACACCACTAATGTCAATTACGGGAAGAGCCCATTTGGAGGAAGCTGCTATGAACAGGTAAATCCTGCCGTGCCAACCTAGCAGGAGACGTAGGAATTCTTCAGCAAAGCCAATTATCTCTTACAGTCTCAATCTACATTATTTTTTTTTAATTTTTAAGATTAAAGAAAAAAATTTTTTATCTCTACTCCCAATGTGCCCATGTGGGGCTTGAACTCATGACCCCAAGCCCGAGAGTCGCAGGCTCTACCGCCTGAGCCAGCCAGGTGCCCCTAGACTATTTTTTAGAAAGAAACATAGAACACTCACAAAATGAAGACATATTTGAATACTCCTTAGATTGTCTCTTAGAAATGGTCTATTGAGGGGCGCCTGGGGCACCCAATTAGTTGAGCATCCAACTGCAACTCAGGTCATGATCTTGGCATTCATGAGTTTGAGCCCCGTGTCTCACTCCCTGCTGACAGAGCAGGCCCGCTTCAGAGCCTCTGTCCCCCTCTCTCTGACCCTCCTCCACTCACACTCTTTCTCTCAAAAATAAATACTTTAAAAAAGTTAATCCTGAAATAGTCTTATCTCCTGCCTTGCTCCTTACTTTGTGAGTTACAAACCAAAGTTATAAAAATACAAAAGTATCTATTACCTCCAAAAGTTTCCTCCTGTCCCCTTATTTGTCATTATTTGTGTGTGCGTGTGGGTGTGTGGTAAGAGCACTTAACATAAGATCTCCCGTCTTAGTGGGGTGCCTGGGTGCCTCAGTTGCTTGTGTCTCTTAGTTTTGGTTCAAGTCATGATCTTGAAGATAGCGGGTTCAAGCCCTGCATTGGGCTCTGAGCTGGCAGCACAGAGTCTGCTTGGGACTCTCTCTCTCTCTCTCTCTCTCTCTCTCTCACTCACTCTCACTCTCTCCCTCCCTCTCTTCATCCTTTTCTTGCTACACTATCTCTCTTTCAAAATAAACTTTTTAAAAAAGTCTACCCTTTTTTTGTTATGCTTAACAAATTTTTAAGTATACAATGTAGCATTGTCAGGGACAGGCATTATGCTGTTCTTCAGGCACATGTTTATCTAATTCATCAAGCCAAGTCATCTACATTAAGTATGTACAGCCTCTTGTCTCTCAATCATGCCTCAGTAAAGGATTTTAATATCCATACACACAACTTTTTAAACTATATTTTATCTATAAGAATATTTCGATGACAAAAGCCTTTTCCAAAGCACAGACTTGTTTTGTTAAAGCAACAACAAAAATTCCAAGCATTCCAAACAAGGCCATACTTGTGACTGAGACAGAGGAAGGAAGTCACATATTTCATCTCTTTGAGAGGTGAACAGTCCAAAATGATTCTTCAAAAAGGGATTTATTTCCCTGTGAGCAATAAGACCAATTCCCTGAAGTGATGGCCTTCAAACATGTTCAAGGCAATGGAATTTAACAAAAACAGAATCTGGAGTAAACCTAAAAGAGGTGAGGTGGCCAGTGCTGGTGGAAGGGGACAGGGAGAGCCAGGCCACATCCCCGGGACCCTTCTCTGCACAGCCACCAGGCACCATCACGGATGCTGAAGCCTTCACCAGGCACAGTGTGAAAGCCTGCTTTTTGAGTTTTCACCCTGGGCAAAATCAGTAATGAAGGTTTTAAAACTGAATGACACAGGGCATCTGGGTGGCTCAGTCAGTTAAGCGTCAGACTTCAGCTCAGGTCACAATCTCGTGGTTCATGAGCTCGAGCCCCACACCAGGCTTTGTGCTTACAGTTCGGAGCCTGTAGCCTGCTTCAGATTCTGTGTCTCCCTCTCTCTCTCTGCCCCTTCCCAGCTCACTCTCATGCTCTCTCTCTCTCTCTCTCAAAGATAAACATTAAAGAAAATTTTTAAAGTGAATGACACATGCTGAGTGCTTCATAAAAAGAAAATAATATCAAACCAGAAAATCCTTTCACCTTTGATTCCTTACAGACAAAGCCTTTCAAGCAATAATCAGGAGGGTCCTGAAGTTCTCTCCTTTGAGCTGTCGGGAGGGGCTCCAAGGTGTCCTAGGGTCCCTTCATGTACATCTTGTTAGGATTCCCTGGTCTCCGCAACACGGAACCACCAAGAGAAACTCAGCTGCCCCCCCAAACCATGAGCAAACGGCATGAAGCTCACAGGGGGTGTCCAGAGGAAGCTGACCCCGCCCCCCCCCCCCCACAAACGCCGGCAGCTCCCGACCCTTTCACGGCTCCACGCGTTTACAGGTACACTGACCGTTCACACCGCTCCCTTCCAGGTTTCAGGGACAGCCTTCGTCCAGCGAGCCAGTGGTAGTTAGCTCTCACTGGCTTGCTCAACCCGTTCCGCCTCATACCTCACAGTTCACCTCAAAGAAGAAAGTGACCTGAATGGTCCACCCTCCCTCCTGCTTGTTTTAAAATGGTAACGAGGATCGTTGCTTTCACCATTATTGCAAATGTGACCCAGCCTCCCTTCTCCCGTGTCAGGAACCCAACAAGAAAAGAATTTTGGCAGAGAAGGTGGGGCGGGGGGGGGACTGGACAGCTGCCTTTAGGTTTAAACTTTCTGAAGTTGGTGGCACGGGTGTGGGTGGGGTGGGGAGGGCAGACTTCACCCAGATTCTGCAAGTATCACTTGCTTAAATAGAACTAACCACACAACGGGGCGGTGTGCTGGCAGCACATGATGGAGAAGGACTTCGCGGGCGGCCTGGAGAAGCAATCTGCTCCAAAAACGCAGAGGCTGGGCGAGCCAACACTCAGAGTATTTTTAACTAATGTCGTTTATGCCTGTCTCACTAGCCAGAGTCTCGGCAATCATTCCGCAGCACGAGGAGGTAATGTAGTCAGAAGGCACAATGTTTCACCGGGATACTTATCTAGTTATTTAGGAATTTTTGCACCATTGAGCAAAAACTTTACAATTCAGACAAATGGATAAAGCAGAATCAAAGAGACCCAGAGAAATAGAAAACAAACACAATGAATCACATGGATATTACTGCTAGAAGAGAATGCTAACAGGAGTAAAAAGCCAGGTGATCTGTGCTGGGGGTCTTAATTCCAAACTATACTTCGGAAGTCTAAGATTTACTCAAGAATGAAGGACAAAACACACGAGGAGACACAGGAATACTCTCGAAATGTTTCCATGCCCATATAAGACACTGAGTCATTCCTGTGAGGTAGCTGTAATAAAAGATACGAATGCATGACTCAGAGAAAGCTAACAAAGAGAAAGGTTTTGAGAAGGGTAGGTGGTGGGGAAGGTAAGTCTGAAGTGTTGCCTTTACAATGCAGAGATTTTCTCAGGAAGCCAATATTCTAATAAAGTAGAATGAAACAGCAATCCAAAGAGCCCATCTCTGCCTTGTTAGGAAGCTCTCCCAATACCAACTGGATTCAACATAATCTGAAAATGAGTACTGTGTTGACCTTGGCACTTCTGCCCAATACAATTATTTAGCTGCTATTCTAGTTCATGCTCTTAACAGAAGCTATTAATGACTCAAATGGTACTGAGTGTAGTAAAGTGCTCACCATCATCAACCATTAGCCATTTGCTAACATTTCAACCCTAAGTATTGTGGTGGATGGAAGGTAGACCAGCTGGCTGGTAGAGTAGCAAGTGAATGGGTATTAGTGTTTAGGGAGGGAAGGACTTAGGGCAGACCTCTTTAGTGGCCAGCGCTGTAGTTCTACTCTCTGTTTGCATCTCTGACCAACTCTCTGGCCATTGAGGGACTAGATGAACCAGTACAAATCCAGTAATATCAGAAAACAAACATTTTATATCTATTTAATTATTTTTTAATGTTTGTTTATTTTTGAGAGACCGAGTATGAGCAGGGGAGAGGCAGAGCGAGAGGGAGATGCAGAATCCAAAGCAGGCTCCAGGCTCTGAGCTGTCAGCACAAAGCCCGATGTGGGACTCAACCCCACGAACCACGAAATCATGACCTAAGCCGAAGTCAGATGCTTAACACATTGAGCCACACAGGTGCCCCTAGTTAATCATTTTTTTAAAAGAGTAACACCCAAAGCCATCAACAGATGCCTGGCATCCCAGAGGGGACACTCTGACATTATATGCAAAAAATAAAATAGATTTGACGCTATTCTCTAGTATAAACAAATCCAAGAGATACTTGGTTCTTAGATGTGACAGAAGCAAGCATTCACCTACTCGGGCTTTGCGAGGTAGCAGCGTTGTAGTAAAAGACTATTTACCTCTGTGCCTCATGCGATAGGAAAAGGGACTACGTGTTCTTCACCTGCTTCCCAGCCGCATTCGGGGGAAACCAGGAAATGAAAAAATACTTCAGTCTGTAAATTCCTTAGCTTTAACATCTCCATCCCAACAGTTACAAAGATGTCAGTAAGATTATAAATGTGTGAGACTATAACCTTCTAAAAATGGAACCAATGTGCAAATATATCCCTATTAACTTGTATGCAGGTGAAAAAGACAGACACTCCATTGAGAGGAATATTTTTTTTTTCTTTTTGATGTTTCTTTATTTCTTTTGAGGGGGGAGGGTCAACGAGAGAGGGAGAGAGAGAGAATCCCAAGCAGGCTCCATGCTGTCAGTGCAGAGCCTGAGGCGGGGCTCGAACTCATGAACCATGAAATCATGATGAGCTGAAACCAAGAGTTGAAAGCTTAACAGACTGAGGCACCCAGGCGCCTAGGAAGAGCATCTTAATTATCAGCAAATACTATTTTCTAAACAGTCTCTTTGCTATTTGAGATTAAGATATGCATAAAATCTGTTACAGCTAGTAATAAGATGTAATTTTTTTCCAGCTTGATTGAGATAGAATTGATAAATAACACTGTATAAGTTTAAGACATACAGTGTAATGATTAGACATAGGTGTGTGTACGGACACATAGAAGTCCACACAAGTTTTGAAAACATTACAATAAGGTTAGTTAACACATCCATCACCTCATACACTTACAATTTTTTTTATGGGGAGAATAGTATCTGCTTTTAATGTTCTTCCTACAAACTATACAGGAGAAATATATGGAAAGATTTATGGAGACAACGGCCAAGGGAGCAGATGACTCTGCGATAACCTGACTCTAAATCCTACAGGGCGTGGGCATCTGGGACGGCAAATTTTAACATCTGCAAAATGCTGATCCTTTTCCTAAAAAGTACATTCATTTTTTTCTCACCCTGTTTCCATGTTCTCATTACCGCTACAGGGAAAGGCCCACGAGGAGAAAATCCATCCTTAGCTTTTCTAACAATTAAAACTTATCAGAGAAGGCAGGAGTGAATAGGAGCAGAACAGCTCCATGATATTTTTGGCATTGTGATTTTACATTCTTCATGGGAGCTCCCAACTCAGCGTCGCCAGAGTGCCCTGCTCGCCCCGTTTTTTAATCACTGCTTCCCTTGCGTCTCACGATTATTCATGCAGCCCTGCTGAATAATTTGTCTTCCCTCTGCCTGTCATAACAACAAAGCTCAGAGGCAGGAAGGAACGCCACTTAAAGGCAGGTCAGACAATGATGTAATGAACAGAGCAAGGCGAAATGTTATTTCAGAAAGCCCCACAGAGCAGGAGATGGGCTGATTTCTTGGGTCATGACATTAGCAGGAAACTACAGTTGCTAAGGCATGAATGTCTAAATCAAAATGTTTGCTCCGAATGAATAGAAACACGTATCTGCGTTATCTTCTCTGGTGAAAGTCAAAAGTTTCCTATAAGAAATTTTAATTAGAAATGAATTTTAAAACGAGCTTGGGAGAGGACTCTCTTCCATCCCACACTAAGCAAGTATACACCTTTGCCAAACTCTTTTCTCCAAAACCCAGTAATGCAGGAAACAAAGTCAACCCCACAAAGAACTAAATTCCACACGTTAGGCGCTAGGGATGTAAAGGTGATTAAACCCAGTCTCCACTCACAAGGAGTCAACTGGTTGAGAAGGTCAACAGATAGTTTTCTGTGATAATACACAGGACAGTTTGTGGGTTTCTGTGAAGCTTTGGTCACAAGTCCAGCAGAGACACAAATGAGAGATGTCTTCTTCTCCCTTCCCCCAAAGACAAAGAACCAGTTGAGTAAAGGTCTGGGCCTCAAACTCATGACTGCAGAGATGAGAGCCAATGCGACATGGCTTTTAAAATATGCTCTGTAACAGATGCTACAAAAGCCATGTGATCAGCAGTATCTCCAGCTGTGAATAAGAGAGGTATTTTTCACTTCGGTCATTGTGTTTTCAGTTCAAGGAAGGAGGTCTTGTCATAAATGAGAAGTTTCTCATTCTGAGTTGCAGACACGTTTGCTGCTTTTACAGTCTTTAATGTATAGTCTCCCATGTCTGAATAACCACTGAAATGTGACGTGCTGGGTTTAGACACGCGCATCGACCCAGCAAAAGCAAATGCCAAAGTTAATAAAAATAGAACATTAGTGCAAGACTCCCACCTGTACCTAAAGGTGAATTAACTTTGGTGCTGCGGTGCCTCCTCAAGTTACTTAACACTCAGATGACATATGGGAAACATTACAAGAAAAAAGAAGTGAAGATAATAAACATCTAACATACTCAGGTAAAACAATATAAATTAAGAAGACCTGCCACTCTCAGGGGCACCTGGGTGGCTCAGGTGGTTAAGAGTCTGACTCTTGGTTTCAGCTCTAGGTCATGATCTCACAGTTAGGGAGTTGGAGCCCCATGTTGGGCTCTGCACCAACAGCATGAGCCTGCTTAGGATTCTCTTTCCTTCTCTGCCCCTCCCCCCATTTGTGTGTGCATGTTCGTGTTCTCTCTCTCTCTCAAATAAATAAATAAACAAACATTAAAAAAAAAAAAGAATTGCCACTCTAGACCAAAGCCACTTCCAGGTTTCCACTAATTCTGTCAGGACAAAAGCCACACCTTACCCATATTTCTATCTCCAGCATCCAGCACACACCTTGCAACAGAAAGTAGTCACTAGGAACCACAATTGATAACTTCTTTAAATGCACACGGAGGAGAGAAAATATTAAAGACCTGGCTCTCGTGTGGGTTTACTTCCAGCAATTCAAAGGCTAAAAATACTGATAGCTTCCTATAGCTAAGAGTTTCTACAAATTAAGGCGGGTGTACCTGGGAAACAAAGTCTCAGGGCTCAGGACTAATGACTGCAGATACCTATTCCCCAAAGCTCAAAGCGGAAAGTATGATTTGTGTGGCATTTGGGCTCCTTTCCATATCCAAAATAATCAGTTGCACAAAGTAGGTTTAGTCCCAAAACTGTCTGGACTTTGTTCCTTCACCAAAATCTGGGTTCAGCATGATTCCTGACCTCTACCTCAAACTGGCGATTTCAAACACAAAGAACCTCACTCAACAAGAAAGTAATGTCCTAAGTCAAGGCCAGGGGAAACACAAGAGCCAGAATTAGCAGAAATGCCACAGAGTAATGATTCTGATGGCCTTATAATGTTTCTAAATATCTAACATATTCAACCTGCTTCTCAAAATCACAAGTTTAAGTATACTTTCTCAGATTAAAAGTACCCATCTTGTTGAAGAGAATGATAGTTTTCAGGAAGCTAAATGGTCTTATTATATAGATAAAATACGCCTTTTTTGTCTTCCTAGATAAAGCATAACTTTTCTCTCTGCTGTCAGGTTTGGCTCAGAAAACCTGGTTCACAGTCTGGGAGACCCAAAAACTAATTATTTAAAAAAAAAAAAAAAAAGACGAGTCTTAAACTGACCTACTTTGAAAGCCTGGATGCCTTTAAATTGCCAATGAACTAAAGCCATTCATGAGAAGGGAGCTTTTGAATGCTGAGAATGTTCTGTGGGGCTCAGTGCAAAGATATTTGGCATAGACGACTATAAATATTTGTAAAACTCTGGGTAAATGGACAGTGCTTGACCACACTCACACCTCACTTCCAGCACAGTAGTGTAGGAGCAAGTTATCTAGGGTGATTGGTTTGGGGGTTTCTGGGGTTATGTTTTCTCCTGTTTGTTTTAAATAAAAAGTCAAGCAGCCTGATGCTGGTGACTCGACATCTTTTTTTATACTTCCACTCTCCATATACACGTTAGCCTTGTATCTATTTACTCATGAAGGCAGTTTCAATGCGTCAGAGGCTACTTTAGAAACAGAAGGGGCTTTCTCTTTCCTATTTCTCCAAGTGTGTGCCCACCACAAGGGAAAAAGAGATCAGTCACAGGTGTGCCAGGGTAATACAGGAGGGGTGTGAAAACGTGGCCCTGGATTTAATACACGTACCCCAATGTGGCCCGCGGATCTCCTACATCAGTCTTTCTTGCCCGCCCCCCCCCCTTCCTCAAGATAGTTTCAGAAATATTTAAGGGGCTGCTACTTATGAAAAGGACTAGGGTGGGGAAGAGAGGACAGGGTCAGACGAAGGAGGGGTCAACAAAGCCGTGCGATCTGAAAGGGACCAGGGACCAGGAGGCTCACCGCCATGCACCCTGCAGCAGCCAGATACTTTAATTAGCCAGCAACTCCGTGAAGGCTGGCTGGGTTCCTTTTGCCTCTAACCCACACCCTAAAAACTGAGTCATCTCAAAGTTCATTTATTTTGCTTCTGGGCCTACCCCCCCCCCCAATCTGCTGCTTCATAAATGTGAGATACATTGTTCTTTAATTCAGCCCTTGCAGAGTTCAAACTAACATCCGGAAACGCTGCCTTAGAAGAACACGGATAATCCTATGGGGACCCCCAGCTAACGTCTAATCAGATACTGCAGCAGAAAGAAAGAAGAAAGTGACCCACCCCAGTGAAAGCATGAAGACAGAGGACGTTTTCCCAGACAGGGAAATGCATTTCTGAGAAGTCTGAACGTAAGAAGTGTAAGCATCAAGGAGCAGGCTCCCTGCGGAACCCCCCAAACTCGTAAGAAAACCAAAAGGTGCCCCGAGAGGAGAAAACCCAAGATCCCTTCCTCCTCTCTTCTGGAACAGGAATCCCTTTCATTTTAACTGAAAACTTGAGAACCGCAATATGGGATCAGGGTCTCGCTCTGTCTTATCAGCAACCGCTTGACCAAACAGTCACGACAGCGAACGGCCAAGACCCCATCTCAGCGCCATCTGTGCAGGTCAGCGCAGTGCTGCGCAAGGTAAACACCGGAGCCGATGCCAACTCCCGGTCTCCCCTTAGGAAAGACCCGGGGAGGTCTGCCCTAACCTTGACTTTGCCAATCGGCGCATTTCGCAGCGGCCGTTTGGAGACGGAACGAGTTTCCCTTCTACCTTTACCCGGGGGTACAGCGTCTATTCTGAAAAGTTAACAGGTGGCTCAGGCATTCGGGATGAAGCCCACGCGGCGCAGGCAGAGGAGGCGGAACAGAAAGCTCGAGACCATGGAGTCCCGCTCCACGCCTGCCTCGCCGCGCGCCCCCGCCCCGACCCGACCCGCCCGCGGCCGCCCCGGCGCTTGGCGACACCTACCTGGCGGGAGGGCTCGGGCCCCCGGGCGCCGCCGGGGCTTCGCAGCAGCCTGGCCCGCGCGCCCCGGGGAGGCGGAGCCAGATCGTTCCCGGCGCGGCCGTCCGCGCTCCAGCTCCGCACCCCGCGGGGCGGCCGCGGGACCGGAGGGGGGAGGGGCAGGGGGAGGGGACCCGCCAGGCGCGCGCGCTGCCCCCCCCGCCCGGCGCCCCGGGCCGCGCGGAGCCGGGGCGCAGCTCGCCAGCGGCGGCGCCGGCAGCCGCGCGTGTATTTATACAGGAAGCTCAGGCGCCGCACTTCCTACTTCCCATCTGGGTCGCGCTGGGGCTGCAGGTGATGCGCTTTTAACCCCGCGCGGGCCCGGCCCCCACCCCAGGCCCTCCCGCGCTCGCCCCGCCGCCCCGGGCCTCCGCCGCGCGCCCTGCCCGGCCGGCGGGTGTGGCCGCACCCTCGGCGTCCTTCATCCTGCCCAGACCCGGACGCTTCCCCTCGCGGCCTCCAGGGCGTGTGGTTTCTCCGCACCCCTCCTGCCGGGACGGGACACCTTGGCCCCCCCTAACCATCCGAGCTCTTGATCCCGCCTTCTGCTGCTGCTGGGAACCGCGACCCGCCTTCCCAACTCGGCCGAGGGCCGTTTTGTATGGGGACGCTTCCCCGTGCGCGGCTCATCAAAAAACACCTTGCACCTGATTTGGCCGGGGGGGGGGGGGGGTGGTCTGGTGAGGGGGTCAGAACGCAGGCAAACCGAATCAGGACAGGCTTCGTTCACCTCCTAAAAATAGAGGCACGCCATGACGACAGTGGTTTTGCTTGAAGTGCTTTACAGAAAAGTTATGTGGGAGCCCACTGTAACCTAACAGGTTGCATTACGTTAAAGAAAAGGTGACACAAAAATCCAGAAACTCTAGGGAACGCTGTGGTGCGCCTTCCTCACTGCAAAACCTTGGATGCTCCATGGGTGTGATGTTTAAAACACGATGATTTACCTATTCAATCCCTGCACCCCATGCCACCCCTCCTCCTCCAGCCCACATCACAATCATAGTCCCAAATCTATTGAACCGTTGCGATTTAGAAATGTCACTGCTCTGATGCAGGAATCGTTCTGTACGGGCTGCTCGACTTCACGGTGCTTTTGCAAAGGCAGTCCCGAATGTGCTTCCTAAAAGGAAGGGACCCGCACGCCCTTTGTGGAAGGGATCTGAGCGTGCCAGTCACGTAGCGGTGAGCACCGTGCCGAACAGCACAAGTACACCGCTTCTCAGCCCTCCATGTTCAAGAGAACCCGCAGGTCAAATCCAAGTGCTGAAGAACACAGCTATCCGTGCGCCTGATGGCAGGACAGGCCCGGACCAGTCCACTGGCAGCAGCAGAAGGGAAGGCAGGCAAGGAAAATGAGACAGTAAGAGAACACGGTGGGGAGGAACCGTCAAAGTAATAGAATCAGGGGACATTTGAGATTGAAAAGTTGTTCTGGCTACTTTTGTCCAAATGCCTAATTTTCAAGACAAGAACCCGATGTCCAGGGAGATTTAGCTGGTTGGCTGGAACCAGATATGGGCAGTGCTGGAATGAGACCTGAATTTGCATTAGGTGAAAAGGTGCCTGTGAATAACCACCCCGTGGAGTCTAACCTCAAATTTAGTGGAGCAGCAGCTTAGCTCTAAGAGAATCAACCTCCAGGTATTAGAGTAGTGACCACTGCTGATGGACTAGAATCAGGAAAGAGAAACAAAGCTCCTTCTGAGAGGTTAGTTTATTCATTAAGTGTCAGCATGAAAGTTTGGCGCCTTAAACCAAAGTTCAACACAGAATCCATTTTTAAATTACCATGCAATTAAGTTAGAATCTTCTGTCAACAGGATAAAGCAAGAAGCCGCTGCCATGAAAACATATGTTAAGCAATAATCGTGCTACCTGCTGAGCCAAATGGCGGGGAGAAAGGGGAAAAAAATGTATCATTACATAACATCTGCATCGATTATTTTCACCATGCAGGTTTATAAAAATCACATTAAAATGTTAATCTGACTAAGTAAACATGTAGAACACCATAGTATTCTGTGAACAACTCTTTCAGCTCTGCAATAAAATACCTAGGAATAAATTTAACCAAGGAGACAAAAGCCCTGTACACTGAAAATGTAAGAGGTTGATGAAAGAAACTAAAGGTACAAAGAATGGAAAGATGTTCTGTGCTCATGGACTGGAAGAAAAAATATTGTTAGAATGTCCAACCTTCCCAAAGCAGTCTACAGATTCAGGGCAATCCTATTCAAAATTCTGATGGCTAATCTCATAGAAATAGAACCTACAATCCTAATAGTTGTGTGGAACCACAAAAGACCCCCAATAGCCAAAGCAGTCTTAAGACAAAGCTGGACACATCACAGTGTCCGACTTCAAGCAATATTACAAAGCTAAGATCAAAACTCTTTCAGATCTGCCAAATGCATCTATAGTGTGCATTCTTTCATTCTCTCGAGCATTTATTGATCTCCTCCCAGGCAAGCTGCTAGATGCTAGAAAGGCAAAGATAAATTGGATGTGGTCCCTGTCCTCAAAGAGCTTAGTCCAGGGAAGGAGTCAGACAAGAAAAACAATGATTAGGGTACTATGATGAGTGAAATGGTAAACACGGTGTTTTATGGGAGCACAGAAAAGAGCAGTATAGCTGAAGGAAAGGGTTGGTGAAAATAATCAAGAAAGGCTTTCCTGAGAAAGTGACTCAATGCTGAGTCTTCAAGCAGCTGAGTGGGGAAGGTGGAGGGAGGAGAAAAAGCCAGAGGCAACAGCCAGGGCAAGGAGCTAGGTGGTGCTTGTCAGAAGTCAGAGCAGATGCAATCAGGATAAGAGAATGATGGCGTGAATGACGTCTGGCACAGAAAGGAAGGGGACAAATGGAGGGAGATTTGGGAAAGAGAGGTGATGGGGCCTGCTATCTGGCTGGATGTAGGGGGTGAGGAGGAGAGAGGAGCCCGGGCTACTGGTGCCACGGACTGAGAGTAAGAATAGAGGAGGAGCAGTCATATGGAAAAATGATGATTCATTTTGAATCCTTCAGCATCTGAGGTGCCTCTGGGACATACTGGAAGACTTGTCTCATAGGCCTTCAACAGAGAGGTCTGGGGGTGGAGTCTTTTAGGAATTACCATCATTTAGGTAGTGGTATGGGTGAGCTCTCCAAGAGCAAGATCACCCACAAAAGGTAGGATGCTGTATAGGGAAGCAAAGGCTTTGGACCCATACAAACTCCATTGCCCGCTCATTACTGTGTAAACTTAAACAAGTTTTAACATACCCCAAACTCAGTTTTCTCATCTATAAAAGAGGAATGATGATATTCATCTCATAGGCTGTTACCAGGGTAAACGAGGGGTTTGTAAAGTAGCTAGCACAATGCCTGTTGACTCCACCTCAGTCTGTGGGCAGTGAATGTCACCTTCTGGAATTGTGCAGTGCACAGCCTGCTCAGCTGTACAGCATGGCCCTGTCCTGATACACATAAGAGTTCGGTCAATGTTATTCATCTAAGGAAGGAAAATGGGAAACAAAAAGAAAGGGATCAGAAAAGAGAACCAAAGGAATGCCATTATTTAAAGGGTAGATAAAAAAGAGCCCTCGGGGCGCCTGGGTGGCTTAGTCGGTTAAGCATCCGACTTTCGCTTGGGTCATGATCTCGCGGTTCGTGGGTTTGAGCCCCGCGTCAGGCTCTGTGCTGACTGCCAGCTCAGAGCCTGGAGCCTGTTTCATTCTGTGACTCCCTCTCTCTCTGACCCTCCCCTGCTCACGCTGTCTCTCTCTCTCTCTCTCTTAGAAATAAATAAAAAACATTAAAAAAAAAAAAAGAGCCCTCAATTAAGGGTAAGAAGGAACTACTTCTTTTAGACCACAAAAATAAATGTCACATTTGATATCTCAGACTCAGAAGTAAAATCCAGCCCCTACAATCTATAAACATATTTTTTTCTGATCAGTAACAACATGATATTACAAACTGTCCACATGAGACTGCAGTCATGTTCATATTCATAATAGAGAATCATTTCCTAGTCTGAATTACATACCTCCCTAAAGAAAAGGCAAACAAAATCTTCACATTAATAGTAAGTAATCCAAACTGTAACGGGAATTCCATTAGCTTGTAACATACCTAAAGTCATATAAAAGCAAAACCAAAATAAACCCAAAGCATAAAGTTTTGCCTACATATGAGGCCAAAAATATATCTAGAAATAGAATTACTAGCTTTCTCAACATGTACGTGTAAGATGCTACATAATACTCTATACCATACTATATGTAGTATATAATATACTACAGGTCCTACACAGGAAGAAAATCAAGTGGAATTTCTTTTCAAAATTTTCTTTAACTATATAAAGAAAAATCAGGGCACCTGAGTGCTCAGTAGGTTAAGGTTCCAACTTTGGCTCAGGTCACGATCTCACGGTTCGTGAGTTTGAGCCCTGTGTTGGACTTTCTGCTGACAGCTCAAAGCTTGGAGACTGCTTCATATTCTGTCTCTCTCTCTCTGTCCCTCCCCTACTTGCACTCCGTCTCTCTCTCTCTCTCTCAAATATAAAAAACATTTAAAATTTTAAAAAATCAAGATTCATTCTTATGCAGTTGAAATTACTCTTCTAATATACCTTAGTAAATAAATTAGTAATACATACCTTAGATGTGACACTTCAATTACATCCTGTGCTAAAACTTAAATTAAAGGAAAAGATTTGTTCAGTTTCAAAAAATCCGATGAAAAAACACAAGTATTGAGAAACCAGCTTCTGCAATAAAGTACAATTCTGTCCACAGGAAAACATTTAAGGCGAAGGTCACAGTGTTCCGCCACTGACAATTTGCCCATGTCCCATTTCCAAACAGCTATAATTTTATTTGCATTTTTCTGGTGCATCTAAAGGTGCTCATTTATACATTCGATCAACATTTACTGAAGGTACAGAACTAAGCGTAAGACACAATACAAAATAAGACTTAAGAACACTACAAAATAAGAGGATAGAAACTATTCCAGATATACTCAGGATGACATGATAGCCATCCAATTACCTCAGACTTGATAACAGAAGTCTTCAAAAAGCTGAAGACATGTCATTTGGTTCTACTTCATCCATACAAGAGCATCTGAACATCTCACACACCAGGTCAAAACCAGCTGAGCCCCAACAAGAGAAACTTGACCAAAATAACCTCAATCCCATTGCCATTAGGCCACATGAGAACCCATCATGACTCAATATAGAGAGCTTAACCAGAGAGCAAGTCTCCGAAGGATTCAGTCATTCAAGACTCTTATCATCCACCTACAATACCAGTAGCAACCCGGGGTTATCGGCCAATGAGAAAATGGAACCCAGCCCTCTTGTTCATCACCTAACTGCAGAAATAATTACTGTATTAGCCCTGACTTAGGATTCTGCACTAGAGGGGTCCCTGGGCGGCTCAGCCAGTTAAAAGTCTGACTCTTCTTGATTTGGGCTCAGGTCATATCTCACAGTTGATGAGACTGAGCCCTGCACTGGGCTCCACACTGACAACACAGAACCTACTTGGTATTCTCTCTTCTCTCTCTCTCTCTCTCAAAATAAATAAACTTAAGGAAAAGATTCTCCACTACAAAGTCTGATGAAAATAATCTTGAGGATCCTTATATTTGCAAAGATTGCATTAATCCTTCTACTAATACTAACATCTCCTTCGAATTCCTACATATCAGTCAATGAAAAAAATATCCCCAAGCAATGTTGCCATAAGTCTTCATCCCAGGCACTGTACCAAATGGTTGCCCCCTTTCCTCTTCCTACAAAATAGTTAACCATAAAGTCTTCAGTGGAACCAGAAGCCAGATTGAACTAAAAAATACTATCTGCAATAGATCAAAGAAACCAAAATTAAGACTGTAGAAGCCATGGCTAGATGAATGCTGGGTTGAGACATGCAGGTAGCTTGAGGGGGAGGGATCCTAGTCTGTATCCTGCAAGAGAAATAGATCCCCTACACTCGAAAGCCTATTTCCTTTCCCCATCTACCACCTTACACCTGATGCTCTACAGATGTTCCTCAGCATATCTTCAGAGGGTTGACTCTTGTTTCAGTATAACTTCCCAGAGCCCATGCCACAGTGCCATCCACCCACCCATCCTCAGGAGGAGCGGCTCAATGACTCTGCTAGGTATTAACAATTGTAGCAAAACTCAGAGTATGTGCAACAATGTCTGCATGGCCAGCAGAAGAGAATCTGAGAGATCCTTCTTAACAAATCCCTGTTCCTTAAGTGTATCCTTCCCACTGCCCTTGGACTCTGCAGGGGAATCATAGATTATGAAATACACAAAGATCTGTTTAAATAAGCAATCATCGTGGTCATGGGGCAGCTCTTTGCAAAGTGCTTCTTACCAAGGGCCTCCCAATAATTTTTAAGCTCATATGATGCCTGACCTTCATAACTATACTTACCTCGTGGAATTACTAGTTACAAGTAATTAGGATCTTGTAAGGCCAGCAGTGAAGAAATAATTTACTGCCCAGAGTCTTCTTTATTCGGATACATACATCTTTCTTCCTCCTCTAACCCAGCTTTCTCTTTATTTCTCAGCTGTGGCACCTAGGGGGCATGCAAATGATTTCTTTGTCTTTCTCAGGTGTCTGTCAGAAGTGTGTCATAGCATCTTTTTTTCAATTTCCACTCACATCAGCTCCTCACTCACCATCTAAAGCTAACAGCCTAGGGTGTCTTATGAGTATTTTTCTCTGTGCTCATTTAATCACACTGTGTATGTGTGCTCTCTCTCTCTCTCTTTCACACACACATACTCTTTTCCATTTGCCTTTGGAATAGTTAATATTTTTCCTATTTGTAAGAGCTCTTTGTAAATTATAGATTTTGCCTGAAATACATTTTACAAACACTTTTTCCAAACAAAGCTGATGTCTTGACTTATCTTATGGTACTGCTTCTACAAAATGATTTTTGATTAGACATATTCAGATGTGCACATCCCTTTTCTTAAATAACTTCTGGGGTTTTCGGGGCATGTTTTTAATTAATTGTAGACCAGTTGACGTATATTAGTTTCAGGTCTACAACATAGTGATTTGATAAGTATATGCATTATAAAATGCTCACCACAGTAAGTGCAGTTACCCTCAGTTACCATATGGTGTTATTACAGTATTATTGACTATGTTCCCTCTGCTGTACTGTTCAGTCCTGTGACTTACTCACTGTAAGTAACCGGAAGTTTGTAGCTCTTAATCCTCTTCACCCACTTTGCCCATCTGCACCCACCGCCCTCCCCTCTGGCAACCACCAGTTTGTTCTCCGTATTTAAGAGTCTGAGTTTTTTGTTCGTTCATTTGTTTTGTTTTTTAAATTTCACATATAAGTGAAATCATATGGTATTTGTCTTTCTCCGTCTGAATCATTTCACTTAGCATTATGCTCTCTGGATCCCTCCATGTCATTGCAAATGGCAAGATTCCGTTTTTTGTGGGTTTTTTTTTTACAGCTGAGTAATATTCCATTGTGTGTACACCCCACATCTCCTGTATCCATTCATCTATCAGTGGGCACTTAGGTTGCTTCTATATATTGGCTATTGTAAATAACGCTGAAGTAAACATAAGGGTGCATATCTTTTCAGATTAATGTTTTTATTTTCTTCAGTAAACATCCAGAAGTGGATTACTGGGTTGTATGATATTTCCGTTTTTAATTTTTTGAGGTACTTCAATACTATTTTCCACAGTGGCTGCACCAATTTACATTCCCACCAACAGTGCACAAGGGTTCCCTTTTCTCTACATCCTCCACACTTGTTACTTCTTGTCTTTTCAATACTAGCCATTCTGACTGGTGCGAATCTGAGATCTCCTGACCTCCTCATGGTTTGGATTTGCATTCCCTGATGAGTGATGTTGAGAACCTTGGATTTTCTCATATTGAACCAAAATTGTATCCTGGAATGATATCTTCTTGATCACATTGTATTGTCTTATAGTGCTATTAGAAGTATGCTGGCTTCACAAAGTGAGTTGGGGAGACAACTTATCTTTTTCTACGATCTAGAAAAGTTTAAGTGACCGTGCAATTATCCAACTCATAAGGACAGAATTTCTCATTCAAATCAGGACACTTTAAGAATGAAAGAAGATGCTAATAAATAATTAACATCATCCTAACTCTTAAAATACATAGTGATTGGCAAAACAGTTGGTTTTATTATATTGATGGGCTGACAGAATGGTTCAATCCAAAAACTGTTTTCAGAAATAAAACTGTAAACAAATAAGACAGCAGCATGCTTATAAACACAAACATTTAAAACAATTTTTAAACTTCTTTATATCAATTTATCTTAATTTTTAAAATACGGCAAATCGCTTCTTGGCCTTTTGGCTAAGATCAAGTGTAAAAATATGGCAAAGATAATTAGTCTTGGTGCATATTCAAGTACTTTACTCAGTTTGTTACTAACATTGAATCATTGCTATTTTTATGAAAGATGTTATATTTTCATTACAATCTTTTAAATTGTTTTAATAAAAATTCCTGCAATCATGGGGCACCTGAGTGGCTCAGTCAGCTGAGTGTCTGACTTCAGCTCATGAGTTCAAGCCCCGCATCGAGCTCGCTTGTGTCAGCACAGACAGCTTAGATCCTCTGTCTTCCCCTCTCTCTGGCCCCTCCCACTCTCTCAATAACGAATAAACATGTATAAAACAAATTACTACAATCTTCTTTAAAGGTACATTTCATACTTAATACATTTGAAATTATTGACCCCTTCAGTTGACTCTCTGTAGACCATAATATTTTTAATTGAGAAGATACCTTAACTTCAGCGCTCAAATACCTGGTAAGCTCAGAGAAAACTCTCCTACACTGAGTGTATTCTTAACTTTTATTTTTATATTAAGACATATAAATATTTAAGCCACAGTATTTTAAAAGACATTGTATTTTTGCTTGTCATACCTTTCTTTGAGAAATAAAAAGAAATACAAAAAAATTCATCAGAATGAATTGTATCTACTTATTCATTATTCTTTTTATTGTTTTATCAAAGTTAGATATCTTGAAATCACAAACCTTCTAAAATTCAATCTATTTTGAATTCTTGAGGAAAACACAGTGTATCCTACAAGAATAGTATTTGCATCAAAAGAATCCACAATGCTAGATATTCCAAGTGCAACTATTAAATTTCAAAATTAAATCTTGCATACTGTGTTTGAATTCTTATCATTGACTTTGCTCAGTTCCTACCTCGTAAGGATAAATTCTAGTACCTTCCTGTTTGTGACCTTTTTTCCCACAATTGCAATTTGCAAAACTCCAAAACTTGAATGTTTATTTTGCTTGCTCCATTAACTATTACCTTGATTAAAAATCTCTAGGGGCTCCTGGGTGGCTCAGCCAGTTAAGTGTCCAACTCTTGGTTTTGGCTCAGGTCATGATCTCACGGTTCCGGAGTTCGAGACCCACATGGAACACTGACAGCGTGGAGCCTGCTTGGGATTCTCCATGTCCCTCTTTCTCTGCCCCTCTCCTGCTCCCATTCACTCTCTCTCTCACACAAACATTAATAAGTAAACTTAAAAAAAAAATTCTAACTGATTTCAAACAATTTACAACCCAAATGATTTCAAACAAAATACAACCCAAATTTAGAGGACTCCTTTGCAAAAAACACAAATGATCAATACAATTGACTAGCGTCGATTTACAAAGCGGTTCTTCAAAATATTTGTAAAATCTGATTGATATCGGGCTGTAATGACAGAAAACACATACTCAGCTTCCTCACAAAAACATTCTAGTTCAACAATTTAGTGTGTGTGAAAAATATTTGTAAAATTTGGCTATTATTCCTATTTTCCTTGCAGTTTGTTTGAAAGAAATAATGACTTCTCTGTGCAATTACATGTGCAAATTTCTGTTCCATAGACTTCTCATTCTAGTAATTCCATTGTGTGTATACTCTGACATTGTGCCCCACAAAAATGCGTATTTCTATTCTCACTGAAAAATAAATCATGATCAGCACTTGCCAGGGGCAGAGTGTGAGCATGGGGTGTGACTCCAAAGAGGCACCAAGGAGCTCTTGCAGGGGTGACAGAAGCATTGTAAAACTGAATGGCATGGACGCTTGCATCCCTGTACAAATTTACTGAAAATCTTCCCACTGTGCAAGTAAAATGGGTAAAACTTCTTGTATATAAATTTTACCTCAATAAAGCCATTAAAAATATACATTTCGGTTTTAAGGTTTATTTATTTATTTTGAAAGAGAGAGTACGAGCAAGGGATGGACAGAGCAAGAAGGAGACAGAGAGACTCCCAAGCAGGGCTTGATCCCACAAACCGTGAGATCCTGACCTGAGCCGCAATCAAGAGTCAGATGCTTAACCAACTGAGCCACCCAGGCACTTGTAAATTTCATTTCTTGTTGGTAAACTTTTTCAACAAATTTATAATAGAACTCACAGTAATATAGAACATTTAAACTTCTGTGGAATGATTTTCCTAAAAGCTTTTCTGAATTATATGAAAATAATGAAACCATTCAGGTAAAAACATTCACTGATTTTCTTTGGGAAGCATCTGGTAACATTTACATGAAACTGGCATGGTCGGTGTGTTAAATTCTCTTCTGCTAATGGAGCCAACAGATCAACAATGGTGACTTCACTTTTCATGCATGTATAAGCAACCAGAGTTGAAAATGAGTGGAATAGATTTAGAGGAGCCATATTTCACAGAATAAAATTTAAGTACACTGAGTACTGCAGGTGTTAAATCATGATTTTTGGGCAAAGTACTCTTAAAATAATTGCAAACTTGGGGTGCCTGGTGGCTCAGCTGGTTGAGTGGCTGGCTCTTGGTTTCGGCTTGGGTCATGATCTCATAGCTCATAGGTTGGAGCCCCGAGTAGGCCTCCATGCTGACGGTGTGGAGCCTGCTTGGGGTTCATTCTCTCTCTCTTCACCCCCCATTACTCCTCTGCTGATGCTCACTCACGCGCTCTCAAAGTAAATAATTTTAAAAGTAATAATAACGTGCATTTTTAAAATAGATACAGAAGTTGCTTCAGTTGATGTGTGAATTACACACATTCATCCCTATCTTTCTTAAGAAACAGAAACTCAGTACTCAACTTTTCATTAAACGTTGCACTTCTTTAGCTGATTTTCTGCAAAGGGGGATTCTTCCCAAGTAAACTTTCAAGTTAGTAAACAATAAAATAGATAGTTATCGGTTTACACCACACAAAAATGACAAAACCACCGCACAGAGAACATTCAGACTTCCCACACTTCACACTGGCCAAACCCAGGGTCAACCCAGCAGCTTCATGCTCTTGTAGGCCACAGGGGCAGGGGAGAGGGGATGGCGGTACTGACTTGTACACCGTAGCTGGAGGGGCCAGCAGCCTTGAGTGCCTTTCCCAGCAGCCGCAGGACCAGGATGCGTTAGTTGTCCTTAGCCACCAATGTAGAAACATGTTTCATCTTATTAGCAAGTGTTCTGCACGCTGCCCCTTAAAGGGAGCTGTAAGTTAACTTGCATTTGGAGCGAACTGTGGGGAAACAGAGTTCTACCTAAGCATGTGTTAAAGTAAAACACTCTTTACAACATGCACTACAGAGACCACGCGAAAACCTGGTATCATGAGGTCGAGGACCACTGCCCCCATCTTATTTTAGTGCGTGTGAAAATAATAAAGTCCAGGACCAAAACCAGATGGGACAGGCCGGGCAGGTACCAACTGAGACTTCTGTTGATCTGTTTGAATTTTCTACATGAGTCAATTTTGGTCACTTCTGTGTTACTTCCAAAATTGCCCATTTCTTCTATATTTTCAAATTTGTTTCTGTAGAGCTCTGCACAGTTTCCACGTGTGTTTCTCAAAATTCTTTCTGACTCTCCTGTCACTGTGGTTCTGTCTGTTGCCTCGTTGCTAATCTGTATATTTTTACTTTTTCCAATTTTTTGTTTTATTTAGCATTTCTGCTTTTTTTCTATTCCATTAATATCAACTTTTAATTTCATCAGTACCTCTTTTTTTATTTTTTAAAAACTGTTTATTTCTTTTTAAAAAATGTTTATTTATGAGAAAGAGAGACAGCGTGAGTAGGACAGGGTCAGAGAGAGAGGGAGACACAGAATTGAAACAGGATCCAGTCTCTGAGCTGTCCACACAGAGCCTGACGCAGGGCTCAAACACAAACTGTGAGATCATGACCTCAGCCAAAGTCGGCTGATTAACCGACTAAGGCGCCCTCCCTTTTTTTTTTTCTTTTTGAGGGAAGCAGGGGTTTCATCAGTCTCTTTTTTTTTAAGTTTATTTATTTTGAGAAAGAAAGCACATGTGAGAGCCAGGAAGGGGCAGAGAGGGAGAGAGAGAATTTCAGGCAGTCAGTGCAGAGCCTGACGCAGGGCTTGAACTCATGAACTGTGAGATCATGACGTGAGCTGAAAGCAAGAGTTGGTCACTTAACCAACTGAGCCACCGCATGTCCTGTCAGTCTTTTCCTCATAAAAATATATATATAATGGATATTGTATATATATTACTGTTTTAAGTTTCCTTTGACTAAATTTTTGGGTATGCCCTAAAAATTGAGTATACAAGTATAATTGTTACTGCTTTCTAAAGAATTGCCATTTCTTAGTTTTGTTTTGTTTTTGAGAGAGCAAGAGGGAGAATGAGTGGGGGAGCGGCAGAGGAAGAGGGAGAGAGAGAATCTTAAGCAGGTCCCACACCCAGCACAGAGCCTGATGCAGGGCTCCATCCAACAACCATAAGATCACGACCGGAGCCAAAATCAAAAGTAGGAGGCTCAGCCGACGGAGCCACCGAGGCATCCCTGTACAATTTCTCTTTGATTTACTCTTTGATCAAAGATTTACCTAGGAGAGTATTTTGTTAGTTTCAAATGGCATTTGGGGGGGGGGGTCGTATCTTTATTATTATTTTCCAATTTAACTGAATTATAATTAGGGAATGCGATCTTAAAAATCTACCTTTTAGGGGCGCCTGGGTGGCTTAGTCGGTTAAGCGTCTGACTTTCGCTTAGGTCATGATCTCGCGGTTCGTGCCCCGCGTTGGGCTCTGTGCTGACTGCCAGCTCAGAGCCTGGAGCCTGTTTCAGTCTGTGACTCTCTCTCTCTCTGACCCTCCCCTGCTCACGCTGTCTCTCTCTCTCCTAGAAATAAATACAAACATTTAAAAAAATAATCTACCTTTTATATTTGGTATGATTTTGCTTTGTTTTTGTCCAAGTGAGTTAATAAGTCTAATTCTAGTAACGAGGGCTTGAAAAATCGCACATCTCCAAAGAAATGCTCCCTTAATTGTGTCTTGGTGATGCGCCCTGGTAGCCTGCCCTACTCATCTAAAGTCTAAATCCCAGTAACAATGGTCGTGCCCCAGGGTCCCACTGCAAAACCATTCCAACTTGCAAATCTGGAACCACTACACCTCTAAGTAGAAAACAAGGCAATTAATTATTTTTAACAGCCAGATGATTGTATCACCTTGGAATTTAATCAAAACAAACCAAAGGCATGCCATGCTCCTGGATGGTGCCCAGCAAACTTCTAGTTAAAGTTTTTGTTTTCCAACCTGGCATCTCAACTCCTCCCCAGCATAAGTAGGCACAGGGAGACACCGGGCAAACTGCTGCTCACCTACTAATCCAGGAGGAAAACATAGTCGTGCGCATCAAGAGGGCCTCAGCATGATTCACGGAAACCTTAGGGTACAAGGGGCTAGAACTATTTTTAACTGTAAGCAACTGCTCAAACAGGTAGTCCCGCCAAGGCTTTGAAGCATCTGTGCTCACATCAGATCAGCCCTGGTGATCGAAGACTCATACAATGAACACACGGAATAGAGGAAATCTTGTTTAAAGTCACCAAGGAAATTCCAAACTCTCAGCAAAGAATTAGCGGATATTTCAACAGATATACACTTGGAGACAGGGTGTTTTTTGTTTTTGTACAGTTTCTCCCCAAAGTTCATACAGATAAAGTGGAAGTTTCCTCAGGTCTGGCACCATTGGGGGGGGGGGGATACCCATTATACTGTTGAGCACCTACCGTGTGCCAGGGAAGCTACTTTGTACAAAATATTTTGCATATATTATCTTTTTAAAAATTTTTAATGTTTATTTTTAAGAGAGAGAGAGCATGAGCAGGGGAGGGGCAGTGAGAGAGAGGGAGACACAGAATTCGAAGAGGGCTCCAGGCTCTGAGTGGTTAGCACACAGCCTGATGCGGGGCTTGAACTCACGAACCACTGAGACCATGACCTGAGCTGAAGTCAGACACTTAACCAACTAAGCTACCCCTATTATCTTTTGCATCTTCATAGAAATAGTCATTATAGAAAAATGTCTAAGTTTAATCATACTTTTTAACATTTCTTTTAAGTTTATACCTTTTGAGAGAAAGAGAGAGAGAGTACAAAGAGGGGAGGGGCAGAGAGCGAGGGAGAGAAAGAGAGAATCCAAAGCAGGCTTTGCACTGTCAGCACAGAGCCCAACGCAGGGCTTGAACTCACAAACTGTGAGATCATGTCCTGAGCAGAAACCAAGAGTCTGATGCCTAACCAACTGAGCCACCAAGGCACCCTTACATTTTTTCAAGTTTATTTCTTTATTTGGGGGTAGGCAGTGTGGAGAGAGAAAACCCTAAGCAGGCCCTGCACTGGCAGCATGGAGCCGGACTCAGAGCTCGAATTCAAGAACCATGAGATGATGACCTGAGCCAAAATCAAGAGTCAGACGCTTAACCGGCTGAGCCACCCAGAAGCCCCTGTTTAATCACATTTTTAAATAATTAGTAGCTATGTATCAGAAAAGGCTTGTTAAAATATAGATTCAGATATAAAGTTATCTTGTGATATGACTACTTAGGGTTAAATGATGACTCCAATATTTTGTCGGGTAGAATCCCCTAAAACTTGTAAGATCTCAGCTTGTGATTTCTACAAGCTTTCCTTTCAAAAACAGACCAACATAGCCACCCATTTACTCTGAAGTAATCGTTACATAAAATTAAATAACTCACCTAATCCAATGACTTATGAGATCCAATCCCAGCTAGTATCCTACCATCAATTAGAGCATCATATAGGTAATTCTGGCCAATAACCTAAGTGATTTTTTTTATTGGGCACAAAATCAAAGGAACGTGCAGCCTGCCTACCTTTTCAGATGCATCTTCTTCCCTTCTCACTCTGCGTCTATGTCCCAGCCACATAAAAGTATTTTCAGGGGCTCCAAATATCACATTCACTAATTCCTCTGGCTCTCTGTGTGCCCATTTCCCGCACCCACCCCCACCTGATGAGCAGTTCCTCTGTGCCCAAAATGTGACTCAAGGTGTAACTTTTCTGGGACACACCCTCTCCATTTCCGCTTGCCTCCTCCCCCATAAGGAGACGGGGTTTCCTCTGGCATTCCATCCTTAGTACATACAGTGCTCGTACCCTGAATGAAGCAACTCATTCGGCAAACATTTATTTAGCTCCTATTGTCTCCGGGGATCTTTATTAGGTGCTGGGAACACAAAAATAAACAGAACACGCAGCGTAGGAGAAGTCAGACACGTATACCAGGCAGGGCAGTGCCCCAGTGCTGTGCCATCTGGATCCAGGAAGGCAGCCTTGTGAACCCCGCCCTGCAGAATCTAGGGTGCCAGGGCAGAAGTGGGGGGAGCCAACAGAGAGGGGGTGCTGGGCAAAAGGAACTGCACAAGCGAAAAGAGAGAGATGGATAGCAGATAAGCTTTAATGATGGCAGAACAAATTTCTCTAGCCAAGGCATGCCACTAAAAAAAACCAAAAACCAAAAAAACAAAAAAACCTTTAAAATGACTCATTTATAAACCTTTATAAACTTCCCAAGAAACAATAAAAGCAGATGATCATCATATGAAGTCACCTCTACCTTTATTCCCAATTGTTATTCACACGCACCAGTGCTTTCCTAAACCCATTGAGGCTCATTAGTAATATGTTAAAACTTTCAGATTTTCTCTGAAGACAAAAAGGCGATTTTATGACTGCCCTGAGAAGCAGCAATGAATAAAGATAAATAGTGCAGTTGTGTGAGACAGTAACACAGCCGACCAAGGAACAGTGTGAGGATGGAAGACCCCTTCACACACACACACACACACACACACACACACACACACACACTGCCCGTGTAAAGGGGAGAGAGAACAAGACAAACGATAGAAACTTTGGTGCAAAGACCCTAGATCATTCGACTGGGACTAGGGGTCTTCTGTCAAGTTGTCTTCCTTTCCTATGACCTAATCTGCAAACATAAAGGCTGAAGTTCTCCTCAAAGGTTACATGGGAAAACACCAATCCCACATTGTATCCTCTTTGATCAATAGGAGACAAAACTTTTCAGAGTCACCCGTATTATGTTGTTGTTACATAAATTCTGAAAAACTAAAGAAAGCACTTCCAATCTTTCCAACCTTTAATTTTTTATGCATACTCGTACAGGATGTTGTGGTACCTACTACCTGCAGCTACTAAAATCAGAGACGGGGAAGTAGAAATCAGAACTCAAAAGAACAAGATAAACTTGAGTGGCTGCCTGTCCGTTTCATGCCAATTATTTCTGTTCAACAGTTCAGACCAGTCAAGATGTTCCGTTGATATCACGTCAACTCAGGCCTCTCATCCGAAAACATAACAATAAATGCTCCCAACAGGCAGGTTGCAGACACTGTGATCTACACCGTGCCCGGATTATACAGTGCCTTATTTTATACTGCGTTCAGAAATTCAAATGAAGGCGGAAATGACAAAGGCATGGACAATGTACACCTTTCCTGCAAGGACTGAGTTAAAGGCACTGAGTACAATCCTCCAGGTTTAGAACAAACAAATCTTCAAGAGAATTACTGCCTGCTCATTAATAAACTGGTTACAGAGGAAGGATACTCCAAACTCTGAAAACAAATCAGACCCCGTTACTACAGCAATGTTACTGCATCTGATGCTCTCACAAACATCATCCCATGGAACACTCACGATACCTTTTTAGTTGTTTTTATCATTCCCCTTTCATAGATGAGGAGACTGAGCACGGAAAAATGAACAGACTTCCTTGGGGTCAAACAGGCAGTTACTGGCCCAACACAGACTAGCACCTAATAACCAGGTCAAGTGACTCTCTCGTAGAGTGCTCCTGCCTCCCGAAACAAAGTTATAGGTGAAATCAAGTCCCCTTGTTCTCATATCAGGAACTTTTTTGTAAGGAAAACAAAAATAGAAACTCAGTATAAAACATTTTGATTCTATTTTTAAACATCTGCTCAGGGCAAAAGGCCAGGCGTTTTGCCCAAACAAACCAGACAATGTTCCTCTCTCTGCGGAACCCCATCTTCACCGGGAAGAAAAATATCAAACATACGCTGGGAAGAGAGTGCAACAACCCTCAGTAACTGTCAGCACTGGCCTCCTGTCAGAAGGAAGAGGCAGGTTTCCTGGAAGAGTGAACAGTCAAAGTGTGTGAGTCAAAGACTATTTCGGTACAAGATCCTATTTCAACCTTGTTGTCGGTCTGTTTGCTGAGAATGTAAAGTTGTCTGGGTCCAAGTCAGAGAAGGGGATGAAATCATCTACTAAAAACACTTATGCAGGATCCACACGAGGGCAAGTTGTGATTACACAACAAGTAGAGGCCTTCCTGTTATCTGTCCGGCTTCTGTGCGGTCGTGATGCCTCATCCCAGAGAGGTTAAGTTCAGGGATTCCAGGAAACAAATGCAGAATGCTGTCAAATTCATTATTAATTTTCTGCAGGCTGGTCGGGGGGTGGGGGGAAGAACTACATGCAAGAAAGAAAAAACTAATAAATATTTTACATGCAGGCACTCATAACAATACCTATTTAGCAAATGTTGCAGCCAGTCACTCTTCTCTCCTGGGTCTTACTCCCCAGACTCTTCTCCTTTTGGGGGGAGTCACTAAGGACATTAAACTCACTATTCTCTATACTCATATCCTTCCTTTTGTGAAACCTAGTGCACCTGCGTCTTTCAATGCCTGGGACCCACACCCATCACTCACCTACAGGCCTCCATGGCTTCTCCCTACCTCCTTTAGAGGAAGAGAAAACGAAGGTTCCAGAGAATTGAACTTTAGAGAAGTTCAGGGGAACTAGTAATATTCAGGAAGCTAATGAAGTCAAGGTTTTAGACACCAAAGATTCCAGACCCCAATTTTAAGAGCAAGTAAATCACAAGGTGATAATTAGCATTTCAGCTACCTTGTAGACCAAATGATCATTTACGGTATGGTTAGAAACGTAAACTACCAAGTATAATGTCGTTTCCATAGTAAAATGAGTTCCAAGTTCTGAACAACTGGCCCACAAACAAACTTTTGGAACACTTAATATTCATTAGTTTGGGTCACCTACCAAAAAAATATAACAATAACATTTTCCCCTTGAGCTTCTTTCTCCTTACAACTGCAGAAGAATATAGAAAGTATAAGTATCTATAACCGGGTGATGCTATTTGACCCTTTTCCTTAGAAACGGCTTCAATTGAGAAAGGAGCTGGTGACCATTTGTCTCTACATGTCCCAGGTGAATTTATTCTTCCCACTTTGCCAAGTGAAAGTAACTAGACCCATTTCTAGATAGGTAGTGACTATAGGGGAAAGGCTCTCAACATTATCTTAAAGAGATAGTAAGGACAACAGGTTGGAAGAGGGTTTTATTCACTTTATACTGGCAAAGAAAGTCAGTGGTTTGCTGCTACTATAGCCCAGGGCAAAAGTTGATCTCCAAGGTGGCAGGTGGCTTCTTCTGAGCAGATACCATAAGTGTACTGCTATGTGAGTGTGTGTGTGTGTGTAAAGGCAATTAGGCTATTAGGAACAAGATTGAAGGAACAATGATGACATGATGTACTTCAAAAGGGGAAAATCACGGACACAACAACATATCAGCCAAGTCTGTCATAGACTTGTTTTCTCTTCAAAGAGCTATAACCATGGGTCAAACCCTGGGTAGAAGGCCCCTTAGACTTCTCCATGTAATAGTTAGAGTAGCTAGAATGGGCTATAGTCAAACCAGATGAGTGAGAGAAGACAAGAGCCAAACATTCCTACCAATAAAGGATGTTGCCTTCAAATCCCAAGCAGCCATGTTTGAACGATGTAATTCTGCCTCCTTGGCAAAAGCTGATTGGACCTAGAAAAGATGTCTATCTGCAATGGAGTCAATCAGATTCTCTCTACCAGGAATTTGGATTTAGAGACAGCTAATCTCTGTGCTTGGTTGAGGCTGTGCAGCAGCCATGTTCTATCACCTATATGAGCTGCAGAAAAATCTAGAGAAAGCACAATAAAGGAGGCATGCAAGAGAGGAGGTAAGATAAGAGTCAGAGAAAGAATGACGGCTTTCTAGTTCTCAGTTCCAGTTCCTTCCAGAAGCCACCTGCATTCCTATCTTTGAATTCCTCAAGACACTCCTGGTCCTTATAGCAAATTTCCTGCTTTTGTTAAAGCTAGTTCAAATTTATTTCAGTTATTTTAAATCAGAACACCTTGATTAAACCACATTACCACAAAGTAGGTCAGTATCATGCTATGAAAAGAACACAGACTTTTGAATCTGCCAATGCTGGGTTCAAATGTTGGCTCTACTAAATACAGGCTGTCTCTTCATTTCCTAACCTTGTTGAACCTTGATCAACACCTATAAAATGCAGATAATGACTGCCATGTGTAGTTGTGAAAATCAGAAAAACCTATCTATCGCCTGGGTGGCTCAGTCAGTTAAGGGTCCAACTTCAGCTCAGGTCATGATCTCATCATGGTTCGTGGGTTTAAGCCAGGCATCAGGCTCTGTGCTGACAGCTCAGAGACTGGAGCCTGCTTCAGATTCTGTGTCTCCCTCTCCCTCTGACCCTCAGCTACTTGTGTTCTCTCTGTCTCTCTTTCTCTCTCTCTCCCTCTCAAAAATAAAGAAATAAAACATTTTTAAAAAGTATCTAGAGCCTCTGGCACGTGATAAATACAAATGAAATGATAACTCTTGAAATTCCTTGGAACAGTAATCATGGTGGCCGTAATGGTATCACCATGGATATCTCAATAGGAAGGCTATATATAGAACCTCCGAATACAGAAAAATGTTTTCCTTAAATTTTTTAGTTTACAAAATAATTCAACCCAGGGTTTTTTGTTTGTTTGTTTTTTACTGAGATACTCCAGTGTATGCAAAGTATGGCTTGATTTTAGAAGACTTTTAATGTATCATCTGTTACAGATAACAACTATATTTATGGGGAAATCCCTCTAGCAACTCTTAACCACAGGAACATTTTTTTTTTTTTAATTTTAAGTAAGCTCTCCACCCAACATTAGGCTGGAACTCATGACCCTGAGATCAACAGTCGCACACTCTACCCACTGAGCCAGCCAGGCACCCCCAGAGGATCTCTTCTTTATCAATTCATCTTCTCCATCAGCTTACATGATAGAGAAATGCTTCTAATCCCTGTAGAAATCACAGATCCTTTTGAGAATATGATAAACCTGTGAGCTCTCCTTTCAGAAGATTCATGTACATCTATAAAATGTTGCACATTGCCTAGTGTGCACGGTTTTGTGAATCTCGTGCATGAATCCCTAAAAATTAAACAATCCAATAAACCTTTTTATGTGGAATTTCTTTAAACAAGTCTGCATGTAAGAAGTCAGCATGTGTCCCTAGGTATACCCCCACAAACAGGAGATGACCTGTATTAAGCACTCCCCCGCCACAACTCCCACACTAATATCCTAACTGAAATGAAATAGAGCAGGTCCCCACTTATCTGGGAGGGGGACTTGGATATTCCAAGGTAGTTGTTACATACTCTACCACCACACTTATTCCACCATATTTTACACACTGACTTACTGGCATGTGTCTCATCCTAAACTGTGACTGAGGAGAGAAAGTGGCTTTCATTTCTAGGGTTATGCTTCATATAGCAAATATTCAATAAATGGCAAATAAATAAGTATATGGTATCTTACAAATACAAATTAGGATTTGTGCTTATCTTTGACTCAAGAACCAGAAAATTCAAGATAGTTCAAGGCGCCTTGCTAGTTCAGTCAGTTAAACAGCCAACCCTTGATATTGACTCTGGTCGAGATCTCGTGGTCATGGGATACAGCCTAGAGTCAAGCTCCATACTCACTGGGCATGGAGGCTGTTTAAGATTCTCTCTCTTCCTCTCCCTCTGATCTTCCTCTGCTCTTGTACTCTTTCTCTCTCTCTCTCTCTCAAAATAAATAAGCTTAAAAAAATAAAATTCAAGATAGTGTGCAAGCAGTAAAATGATTTTAATCTGGTTCAGAACATTCCCCAAAACATCATTTCTACAACCCTACTGATGCTGAAGAAAGTCTCTACTTGGTCAATACTAAAGAATTAAATTTTTGGCAGTGTAGCTCTCTCTACCCAATGCAGAATTTCTGATCTTCTTTCTCTTCTACTCTAAGTCATTTGTAAATTATATACCACCATTCACACAAACATGTGAGTACACACATGTACATAGCACAATTGTCAGATTTTCATGAAACTGTGTTTCACCCCAATCAGCCAAAGTATATTCACTTATTTTTTCTTATCTCTGTTGAAGGTAATGTAGTGGTAGAAATAAGAAGGAGAATTCGAATAAGGGCACCTGGGTGCCTCAGTTGATTATGCACCTGACTCTTGGTTTTGGCTCAGGTCATGATCTCGTTCGTGAGTTCAAGCCCTGCATCAGGCTCTATGCTGACAGTGCAGAGCCTGCCTGGGATTCTCTCTCTCTCTCCTTCTCTCTTGCCCCTCCCACTCTCTCTGTCACCCTCTCAAAATAAATAAATAAGCTTTTTTTAAAAAGGAGAATTAGAATATAGACACCTCAAGGCACTGCTCTGGGTAAGATTTTGGATTAAAACCAAAAACAAACTAGAATCAAGTTAAAGATAGATAATAGAGAGAAAACTTCAGCTTTATCTCTGTATTATTACTACCTTGAGTCATAGATAATCTAGATACCATCTTCTCTCTCAAACATAGCCTTTTATTCATCCATTCAACAAATATTGAATAAATCCTTGTGTGCCAGGCACAGGGATAGACCCTAGGGATACAAAGGTGAACAAGAAAGCCAGGGTGCTTGATTTCACAAAAAAAGAATTGTCTTTCCTTTCTAGCAGAAAAGGTAATTTTTAAAAGTGAAAACAATAAAATGTTTGAGTTCCATGCTAAGAGATGCACAGATACTACAGAAGCACTTGGCTGGAGCCCAAATTTAGTCCAGTCTAGAGCAATGGTTTCCAAGTGTGGTTCTCATACAGCAGTATCAGAGCTACCTAGTGGTTTTAACAAGACCTCTAGGTAATTCTGATTCACACTCTATCCCAGCACAGTTTAAGCGAATCACTGATATTTTAACATGTCCCCAGGTAATTCTATTGTGGAGCCAACAGTTGAGATACTGGTCCATGGGGTGAGGAGAGACCTCCCTATGGAAATGACATTTAAGCTGAGACCAAATAAATAAGAGTCAGGAAATGAATACTAAAGTAAATAGAGTTATAAAATGGAAAAGTGTTTCAAGGCAGAGAAAACCACATGTTTAAAGGGAAGAGGGCAGAAAAGCATGGTGCATTTGAAGAATGTACAGGATTATTCAATGGGGCTGGATTACAGAGAAGCTGAGGAAGAGTGCTCTGAGATTAGGCTAAAGAGGTTGACCAGATGATCAAGAAGGAACCTGTAGGGTTGAGCACTGAACTATAAACCCATGGGAAGACTTTGCAAACAGCTTCACCTTGCCAGATCTTTATGTTTTAAATATCACCCCAACTGCAATGTAGAAATAGGCTGAACAGAAGCAAAATTTAATACAGGTGCTTCTAGGTAAGAATCTGTTTCAGTAGTTCAGGTGAGAAATGAGACTGAGGGTAGCAATGAGGTTGGAGAAAAGTAAACAGCTTCACCATTATTAAGAAATACAATTGACTGAGGTGCCTGGGTGGCTCAGTTGGCTAAGCATCTGACTTTGGCTCAGGTCATGATCTCATGGTTCAGTTCATGAGTTCGAGCCCCACATTGGGCTCTGTGATGACAGCTTGAAGCCTGGAGCCTGCTTTGGATTCTGTGTCTCCCTGTATCTCTTCCCCTCCCCTACTCTCACTCTCTCTCTCCCTCAAAAATAAACATTAAAAAAAAAAAAAGAAATAGAACTGAAAGAATTAGGGGACAGTTGAATGTTGGAAATATGAAAGTTCAAGAACTCAGTGCTAACTTTCATGTTTCTGATAAGTGCAATTGGGCGGATAAACTGAAGTTCATATTTAAACACACTGAATTCAAGGTGGGATATACAAGTGAAAACAACTAGTAGTCTCTTTGACAAGAGGTGTATGAAAATACTGATTTAGGATTATCTGCTTATTTATTGAAGCCATGGATGGTTAGGGTCTGATCTACAGAGTAATTCAAGTTTGAGGTGAAGAGGACTTAGAACCTAATCCCTTGGGGGCGCTAGTGAATAAAGGAGAAAGAGATAACAAAGAAAAAAATAGTGAAGGATAAAAAAAGAAATAGCCAGAGAGGCAGGAGGAAAACCAAGGGACCAAATGAATATAGTACACGAAAGCCACAGTAAGAGAAAGTCCTGAGAAGCAAAGAGAAGACTATGAATCAAATGCGGGTAAAAGCTGAAGCAAGGAAAAGACCAGATGGGTCCATTGGATCCATGACATTAAAAGTCAATATTGACTTCAACAAGAGAAGTTTCAGAAAGTGGAAGGAATGAATGCTGCTTGGAATAGGCTGGAAAGTAAGCTTGAGGTAAGGAAATGGAGGTAGCAAGGAGACAGAATGGCCAAGAAATCTGATTGTAAGGATGAGATTAAATTGGTACCTCGAGAGGCATGTGGAATGCATCGAATACTTTTTTTAATGCATGTTCAAGAGCAAATGTGAAAGAGAAGATCCTGGAGAGTGTAGGATAAATTACAGAACGAGGCTACTGAGGAGATGGGAAGGGACTGGACGTGAGTCCAAGAGTAGAACTAGCCTTAGGTAAGAAGGGGCACCTGTTCCTTAAACTCTCACCACCAGGTAAGACTTTGTGGTGGGGCACGCGCATCTGTCTTCACTTTGATTCCAGGTTCTCATCAGGAAAGTGATTACAAACCCTGGCTCAAATGGAGACTCTTTGAACGTCAGCAATATGTTACTTTTCCATAATAAGTCAATAAGCCTCTCAAACAATAAATGATCAAACTTACCTATTTATATTTTCAACCCAAATGAAATCTGAGTTTGCTGCTTTCGTGTAGGGTAAAGGAATACGTACTCTTTTTTATTCCTTTCGTAGAGCCTGTAAGAAGCAATGCTAATGACATAATTTCTTTGTTCTATTTCTGATCTCATTCTGAAGAATGTGGAATGCCCTGGAGTGCAGGTCCAGTTTATGGATCTGCTGAAATTTTTTGCCCTTTTAAGAAAAACTAAATGATGATTCAATGCAAAGTAAAAACAAAATTGATCCACAACAGAAAGAAAACATTTTTTTCAGCCCTTAATAATTCAAATGCTTGCTTGTGTGGATAACTGGATAGTCTCTGGAGGAACAAATTCAATTAGATACATAAATATGCAAATAATGATTCAGTATTTTTATTACAGTACACAATATAATCTTGCAGGAACTATAAAGTTAGTCTACTGATAAACCTAATGATTGTTGGGGGATAAGATATCAAGAGCACTTTTAATAAAAGTGGAACTACATTAGAATAATTCAGCTTACACATAGCTAGCTAAAATTAAAATATGTTTACAAATACAAATTGTTAAATTCGTACATTTAAAATAAATTGCTAAAAGACAATTTCACTACAAAAATAACAGTCCGAAGAGGAGAGACTGTTATGTACAAAATGTAGTGCTAATGTACTGATATTGCTAAAGTAATATATTTAATTTTTCCAGCTTTATTAGGTACATTAACATATAATATTGCATAAGTTCAAGGTGCATAATGTGTTGATTTGATACACTTATATATTGCTAAAAATGATTACCAGGTACCTTCAACTAACACCTCCTCTAGTTCACATAACCATTCCTTTTTTTTTTATGGCAAGAACATTAAAGATCTACTCTCTTAAAATTTTTCAAGTATATAATATAGTATTATTAACTATAATCACCATACTGTATATTAGATCCCCTAAACACACATTCATTATATGCATGTGTACACGCACACACCACACACCTCACACCTCTACTCATTTACCCGTGAAGGGCCACTGAAGTTGTTTCCATATCTTGGCAATTGTCAATGTGTCAGAGCACATATCTCTTTGATATACTGTTTTCATTCCTTTCAATATGTACCAAAGAGTGGGATCTCTAAATTATATGGTAGTTCTATTTTTAATTTTTTGAGGAAACTCCATACTGTTTCCATAGTGCCTGCACCAATTTACATTCTAACCAATAGTGCACGAGGGTTCCCTTTTCTCCACATCCTCACCAACATGTGTTATTTGTCTGTGTCAGGACAGCACTTCTAACAGGTGTGAGGTGCTCTCTCCCTGTGGTTCTGATTTGCATTTCCCTGACAATGAGTGATGCTGAGCCCCTTTTCATATATCTGTTGCCCATTTGTACATCTTTAGAGAAATGTCTATTCAGTTCCTCTGCCCATTTTTTAATCAGACTGTTTTTAGGTTTTTGTGTTTTGTGTTTTGTATGAGCTCATATCAAATACCTAGTTTGCCAATATTTTCTCCCATAGTTTGCCTTTGTTTGTTTTGTTTTGTTTTTGGTCACGAAGGCATTTCCCAGTTTGGTGTAGCTCTTAAGGTCTTAAGATCTCACGATTCATGAGTTCGAGACCCGTGTCGGGCTCCATGCTGACAGCTCAGAGCCTAGAGCCTGCTTTGGATTCTCTGTCTCCCTCTCTGCCCCTCCCCCCTCTCAAAAATAAACATTAAAAATTTTTAATAAAAACAAAAAATAAAATCTTTAAAAAATGAGTTTGGGAGTGTTCACTCTTCTTCAATTCTTGGAAAAGTTTGAAAAGAAATGGTGTTAATTCCTCTTTAAATGTTTGGTAGAATTCTCCAGTGAAACCTTCTCATCTTGGACTTTCCTTTGCTGGAAGGATTTTGATTACTAATTCAGTGTCCTTATGGGTCTGTTCAGACATTCAATTTCTTCATAACTTAGTTTGGTACAATGTATGTATCTAGGAATTTATCCATTTCTTCTAGGTTTTCCAATTTGCTTGCCCATAACTTTTCATAATAATCTCTTATGATCCTCTGAATGTCTGTGCTATCTGCTACGATGTCTTCTCTTTAATCCCTGAGTTTATTTATATGAGTCTGCTGTTTCTTTTTTGTTAAGTTTATTTATTTTGAGACAGAGAGTGAGAGAGTGCAAGTCAGGTAGGGGCAGAGAGAGGGAGAGACAGAATCCCAAGCAGGCTCCACACTGTCAATGCAGAGCCCATTGTGGGGCTCAAACTCACAAACTGTGAGATCATGACCTGAGCCAAGATCAAGAGTTGGACACTGAACCAACTGAGCCATCCAGGTGTCCCGAGTCTTCTTTTCCTCTTAGTCTAGTTAAAAGTTTGTCAATTTTATTTACCCTTTCAAAAAACCAGCTCTTAATTATTAATTAATGCTTTTCGTGGTTTTTCTGGCTTCTATTTAATTTATTTCAGCTTTGATCTTTGTTACTTCTTCCTTTTGCTCACTTCAAGCTTAGGCTGTTCCTTCTTTTCCCTCCTGGTTTCTTGAGGCATAAAACTGAGTCATTTATTAGTGATCTTTTTTCTTTAATTTTTAATATTTATTTTTGAAAGAAGGGGGGCAAAGAGAGAGGGAGACACAGAATCTGAAGCAGGTTCCAGGCTCTGAGCTGTCAGCACAGTGTCTGACGCAGGGCTCGAACTCACGAACCTCAAGATCATGACCTGATTCAAAGTTGGACGTTCGACCAACTGAGCCACCCAGGCACCCCTTTGTGATCTTTTTTCTTACTGAAGGCACTGATTGCTATAAACCTCCCCCATAGAGCTGCTTTTGCTGCATCCCATAGGTGTGGGTATGATATGTTTCCATTTTCCTTCATTTTAATATTTTATTTTCCTTTTGAATTTTTTTTACCCATCAGTGTTCAGAAATACATTGTTTAATTTCTGCATCTTTGTTCCAGCTTTCCTTCTGTTACTGATTTCTAGTTTCATACCATTGTGGTTGGAAAAGATAGTTGGTATGATTTCAATCTTCTCAAATTTGCTAAGACTTATTGTGTGACCTATCAGATGATCTATCCTGGACGATGTTCCCTGTGTACTTGAGAAGAATATGCATTCCATCTGTTGGAAAAATATCCTATTTATGTTTGTTAGGTGCATTTGGTCCAAAGTATGGTTTAAGTACAATATTTCCTTGTTGATTTTCTGTCTCACTGATCTATCCATTCTACCGTGGGGTATTGGAGTCCTCTACCATTATTGTATTCTTGTCTATTTCTTCCTTCAGATCTGTTAGAATTTGCTAAACTTATTTAGGTGCTCTGATGTTGAATGCATATATATTTATGACTGTTATAGCTTCTTGATGAATGATCCCTTTATCATTATATATGTCCAAACTCCTATGTTCCTGCCCAACACAACAATGTGCTGAAACTTTTCCTCTGAACACCGAACTTTCACAAAGGGTTTCCCATTCATGTGCGATTGTCTAAGACAGAGTTTTCCAGGGGGACCGTGGCTGAAAGGAGCTGGAGCTAGTTCACAGACCACTGCACTATACATGCCTGTATAGACATGGTGCACATGGTGTCACAATTCGTCCTGGTTCCTTTGGCCTACAGTGCTAAATCCCATGGTCCCCACAAAGGCACTTTTGTTTCTCAGTACATTTCTAACCTACTGATTATTTTTAAATGTAATAACACATATGTGTCATATACTGCTCATTATTTCTAAAATACTAAGATGCTCAGATGGAAACTGCTATCAAAAGAATAAAACACAGGGGCACCCGTGGGGCTCAGTTTGTTAAGCGTCTGACTCTTGGTTTGGGCTCAGGTCATGATCTCTCCATTCATGAGTTTAAGCCCCACATCAGGCTCTGTGCTGACAGTACAGAACCTGCTTGGGATTCTCTCTCTCCCTCTCTCTCTCTGCCCCTCCCCCACTTGGTCGTGGTTTCTCTCTCTCTCTCTCTCAAAATAAACTTAAAAAAATAATAAAACACAATATGTTAACTTTCTTCATCATTCAGTCAAATCAATCACACACACTGCTTGGTTATTCACTTCTCACTCCTGAATTTCTTGTTGAAAATTTATAGCGAATAACCCAGAAGAAACTGGGAGGAAGGGGAGTTTTGACATCCTACTCACCCCTGAAACTTCTCTTACCACAAGACAAAAACTGATCTTGCTGTTGACAAACACAAATTCAGGACTATTACAGTGATCTACAAGTCACAATCTTTTTAGTATGAATTCTGAAATAAAATTAGGGGTTAGCTGTCTTATGACCTTGAGAAAAGAATTGGAACTAAAAGAACACTATAGAGAAGGGAGGATTCATTGTCAAATAGGTGAAATTGATATTCTGAGAAATTAGGTAGGGATTTTATCCCCATTAATTCCCCTCAGAGACCTAAGCATCAATAGTATTAATGGAAAATAAAAATCTAAAGCTGCTCTTGTTCTCCCTCAATCCAGCTCAGCTTTAAAGGAATGTATTTACCTCCCTGCACTCTGTTGCTAAATTCCTCATAATCCCCAGGGGAAGTATGGTTAAATTTGGTAAAGGGAAGGGAAGTGTGGAGGGCTTTAGTTTCGTTCTTTCCTCAGAAATAAAGGCACATTGTGTAGCCATCATAGATATGGTCATTGTGATAATGCTTTACAGGTTCTCAAAGTATGTTGTATCTGCATTACCATTCCGGTCCCCAAAACTGTTTCAAACTAGTTCTCTTTTAGATTATCCCCAGCTTTGTTCCTTTCCCTGACAGAGCTGCAGAAATAGAACAAGTCCCCAGTGATATCAGAAATCACAATTCTTGGGGCGCCTGGGTGGCTTAGTCGGTTAAGCGTCCGACTTTCACTTAGGTCATGATCTCGCGGTTCGTGGGTTCAAGCCCCGCGTCGGGCTCTGTGCTGACTACCAGCTCAGAGCCTGGAGCCTGTTTCAGTCTGTGACTCCCTCTCTCTCTGACCCTCCCCTGCTCACGCTGTCTCTCTCTCTCTCCTAGAAATGGATAAAACATTAAAAAAATAATAAATAAAAAAAACTTTTTTTAATAAAAAAAAAAAAAGAAATCACAATTCTTGGGGCACCTGGGTGGCTCAGTTGGTAGAGTGTCTGGCTTCAGCTCAGGTCAAGATCTCACAGTTTGTGAGCTTGAGCCCCACATCAAGCTTGGATCCTCTGTCCTCCTCTCTACCTCTTCCCACCTTGTGCTCTCTCTCTTAAAATTAAGTAAACATTAAAAAAAAGAAATCACAATTGTTCAGACACAGTAGTTACTTAGAGAGACAGAGTGTAAGTGAAGCCAGGGGTTCTCAACCCCCATCACATTAGAATCACCTAAGGGTGCTTTTGAAGAACAACACTTGTCTGTCTTTTTTGCCAAACCATAAAATCAGAATCTTGGAGGGGAAGGCCCAGGCAGTAGTATATCTAAATAGATTCCTAGACAATTTTAATGGGTACCCAAACTTCATTAAGAATTAGGTTTGGGGCACCTGGAGCATCCGACTTCAGCTCAAGTCATCATCTCATGCACTTTGTGAGTTCAAGCCCCACACCAGGCTCGCTGATGTCAGCCTGTCAGCACAGAGCCTGCTTCAGATCCTCTGTCCCCCTCTCTCTGCCCCTGCTCCATTTGCACTTAACCAAAAATAAATAAATATTTTTTAAAAGAATTAGGTTTAACAGCATATAAAAGAAAAAAATAACAATATCTTAAGACAGCAGTGGGGTTTTTTTTTTTCCGTATTAAAAATGATCGTTTTGAATGTCTGCCCATAGCAGTACATGTGTAACAGCTCCTGGTGTTCTCCAGGGCTTGAGCTCACTCTGTTTTCTTGCTCTACAATTCCGTGTTGGGCTTTTGCTTTCAAGATCACTTCCTGGTCCAAAATGGCCGCTGGAACTCTGGCCATCACATTCCAGACTAGAAGGGAGAGGAAAGGAGAAAGGGCAAAAGAATGTGTGCCCCTCCTTTTGAATAACCTTTCTGGAAATTTCTACTTACACTCTATTGGCAGGAACATCATCATGTGGCCACACTTGGCTGCAATGGAGGCAGGGAAGCATACTTTGATATTTTTTTATGCTTATTTTTGAGAGAGACAGAGAGACAGAGAGACAGACTGTGCCTGGGGGAAGGGCAGAGAGAGAGGGAGACACAGAATCCAAAGCAGGCTCCAGGCTCTGAGCTGTCAGCACAGAGCCAGACGTGGGGCTTGAACTCACAATTGTGAGATCATGACCTGAGCCGAAAACAGATGCCCAACCAACTGAGCCACTCTGGTGCCCCAAGTGTAGTTTTTAACAGGACTAAAGGCTTTTATTTTTTACTTTTATTTAAATCCAAGTTAGTTAAAGACTAAAGGTTCTGTTGCTAAAAAAGAAATTGAAAATGGAATTTGGGAAGGCAACTTGTAGTCTCTGCCACAGATGAATAAGAACTCAGCTCAGGCTCCCTCCATTTCATCTTGCTCCCTTTTGTTTGAATCAACCTCATTGTTCTATGGTGTCCCAGATTGTTATTGGCCTCAGAAGACGAAAGTGACAGGAAACAGGAAGCTCAAACATTCAGCACCAATATCTTCCACCATGGTTGAATCCACCGAAGATGCCAAACCACAAGCACTAGCAGGGTCTGTTGTCTGAAATGTCACGATGGACTCAGTTAGCTTCAGAGACTGGGTTTAAGATCAAGGGACATATATTCAGTGCACAATACCCATACCCCTTCAGGGTAAGGTACACATCAAGCCAGGTCTTTTTCAACCTAAGCCTCGGCTAAGAATAGACATGGAGACTCTTCTCCATCACATTGAATAGCAGGTATACAAAGAGGTAGTCACTCTTGAAATATAAATCACCCAATTTTCTTCAATTGACCCTGAGGCCATTCTTATAGACTTTGTGTGTGATCGAGGAGCTAAAGCAAGTTGTTTTTCGATAATGGTCAGGACCATGTTGCACAGAAAGTAGGTCACCGCAAACTTCCTATTTTAGTGTCTCACTACCTACTTTATGCAGCTTGCCCTGACCTTCTCTCATCCCATAACCACCCAGGCCTCCTGTGGCCTCATGCTGCCCATAGCTTAGGATCCCATATCATAGCATCCTCATTGCAAGCCAGCGGATTCTGAATCCCCCACCCCCAACTGCCAATTTTTCAAACCATCCTAGAGGACAGATGCTATTGCCTCACGGCAATAGTGGTGGTGCTAGTATGACAAACTGAAGAGCATAAACAGAGATGCCCCTTCTAGGTAGTGATCTGGAGAAAATGTGTATCTATCTGAGACCCCTTTAAGGAGTATTAAAGCTGAATTGTGTCCTCCTACCCCCAATTCATATGTTGGTGTCTTAACCCCCAGTACCTCGAATGTGACGTTTGAAGACAGGATCCTCAAAAAGGTAACTAAGTTGAAATGAGGTCATTAGGTTGGGCCCTAATCGAATATGACTAGTGCCCTTATCAGATGAGATTAAGGCACACCTATGTACAGAGAAAAGACCATGCAATGACACAGGAAGAAGATGGCCATCCGTGGATGGAGGAGAGAGCCTTCCAAAAGAAATCAACCCTGCTAACACTTTAATTTCAGACTTCTAGCTTCCGAGACTGAGAAGATAAATTTTTGTTGTTTAAGCTGCCCCTCTGCGGAACTCTGTCGTGGCCGCTCCAGCAAACAATATGAGGGTAACTTAAGTTTTTCAAATGGCACCAAATTTTGGATTGGTGTTCAGCCCCACTGAAATCAGACCAGTTACCAGTTATCTCCTTTGTATGCAGGCAAATGTCAATGGCAAAACCTTATGTTTCAGATGGACGTTAAAAAAATATATATAGCACTTGGCTGGCTCAGTTGGTAAAGCATGTAACTCTTGATCTCAGGGTCATGAGTGTGAACCCCATGTCAGGCAGTAGAGTTGACTTTCATTTATTTTTTTAAAATTTTTTAATGTTTATTCATTTTTGAGACAGAGAGCGAGCATGTGTGCACACATGAGTGGGGGAGGGGCAGAGAGAGGGAGACACAGAATCCGAAGCAGGATCCAGGCTCTGAGCTGTAAGCACAGAGACCAATGCAGAACTCAAACTTGTGAACCACAGGATCATAATCTGAGCCAAAGTTGGATGCTTAACCAACTGAGCCACCCAGGTGCCCCTAGAGTTGGGTTTTTAAAAAAAAATCTATAATTTGGGGGGCACCTAGCTGGCTCAGTCGGTTAAGCATCCAACTCTTGATTTCGGCTCAGGTCATGATCTCGCAATTTGTGGGTTCAAGCCCCACTAGTGCAGAACCTGCTTGGGATTCTCTCTCTCTCCCCCCACCTCTCTGAAAAATAAGCAAACTTAAAAAAATCTATAATTTGAAAAACAAAAGAAAGCAGTACTAGATTCTAGCACAAAGCATAAAATAGTCACTCATGAGTTCATACGGATAGAAATAAATGGCTGAATGAATAAACAATGGAGACTAGTCCAATCTCCCATACAGAAGAATTCTAGATAATTGAGGTAGATACTCTGCCCTCGAGGAAATGGATCATGACCCCACAGTCCTTAAGTGTGGACAATGCATAGTAACTTCTTTCAAAGAGTACCTTAGGGAAAGGGGAAGAACAGAGTAACTTTCAAGTGGAGAAACCTCACAAACACTACCTCAGCCTGGCAACCAAGGCCCACACCAACAGTGAAAAGCCATGTTGATCTGATGCAACCTTAATAGGATATGATAAGAATGACTCTTTACTTCCATGGTCATCCTCCTAAAAACCCCTAATGCCAGTTGATTTATGAGAAAAATATCCAACAAACCCCAAATCCCAATTGAGGGGTGATGTAAAAATACCTGATAGCCTTTGGAACACGTGGGTGGCTCAGTCAATTAAACATCCGACTTTGGCTCAGGTCATGAACTCGAGGTCTGTGAGTTCGAGACCCACATCAGGCTCTGTGCTGATAGCTCAGAGCCTGGAGTCTGCTTCCGCTTCTGTGTTTCCCTCTCTCTCTGCCCCTCCCCTGCTTGTGCTGTCTCACAAATAAATAAACATTAAAAAAATTTTTTTAAATACCTGATAGTGCTCAAAACTTTCAAGGTCATCTAAACCAAGTAAAGTCTGGGGCACCTAGGTGGCTTAGTCAGTTGAGCATCTGACTCTTGATTTCGGCTCAGACCTTGATCTCACGATTCATGAGTTCAAGCCCCATGTCAGACTCAGAGCTGACAGCATGAAGCCTGCTTGGGATCCTCACTGTCTGCTTCTCCCCACTCTCTCTCCGTCAAAAGTAATAAAAAAATAAACTTTAAGAACAAGGAAAGTCTAAGAAACTGCACCAAGAGGAGCCTAAGGAGCGATGAACACAAAATGTAATGTGTATCTTGGATGAGATCCTAGAACAGAAAAAAAGGACACTAGGTAAAAACTAAGGAAGTCTGAATAAAGTATGAACTTTAAGTAATTTAAAAATAATAATAATAATAATCTATAGACAAATGTGCCCTATAGAATTTCAACAAGTTCAATTCCTTTCTTCACCATCATGAAGATTCTCAGGAATTGCTGAGTCCTGGCTGGCTGCAGAGCAGATGGAGAAAGTAAGCTCAGGCAGTTATAAAGGAGGAGACAGCACGTAGTGCATGTGCAGAATGGAAAACATCTGCATACGGTTATCCGAGGCAACGGTGTAGTGGGTGTCAATGCTGAAGGGAAGCCACAGCATACGACACAAAGGCAGGTCGCCTGAAGGCCCACTGGCCACCCGTTCAGTAACATTCCCTTGGTGAATTCTCCTCTGCCCTGCATCAGCTCTCAGCCTTACAGGCTCAGCTACTACTCCATCAGTATCTTGAAGTCAATCAAACTCAGGGATGCTAACTCATCCCAATGAAACCTCAGTGAATATGACAGAGAAAAACAAAATGCCACATTGTCAGGCGAACCCTACATGCCGGGCTTGATGGGGTATAGCCTGGGAGTCTGCATTTTTTTCTAAGTTTATTTGTTTAGAAGGATAGAGTGTGAGCCCAGGAAGGGCAGAAAAAGAAAGAGAGAGGAATCCTAAGCAGGTTCCACATGGTCAGCACAGAGCCCAACACAGAGCTTGAGATCACAAACTGTGAGATAATGACATGAGCCAAGATCAAGAGTCAGACACTCAACCGACTGAGCCACCCAGATGCCCCAAGAGTCCTTATTTCTAACAAGCTCCCAGGTTATGCTAATGCTATTGGCCCATGGACCACATTCTGAATAGCAAGGGTGTAGACAAGCTACATGAAAAACCAAAGAATCATATTTTATTGCTGAGCCGAATATGAATAAATTAGATCATGGGAGAAGTTGACCACTTAACTTCTTACTGCTATCAGGCTTTGGTCACCTGATGTATCCACTTCCATGGTAGAGATAAACCCACCGTGGGCATCAGTGGTTGCGCATTATCCTTGGCAATTCAGCCTTTCCCCTGACGGGGTCTGCATAAGTACTACCTATTTACAGTTCCAGAGACTCTTCATATCTACATTTCCACACTTAATCTCCTCCTCTGACCTCCAGTGGGAGCAACAGATTCCTGATAGATGCAAATAAAATGGCTGCAATTCATTTATGAGCAGACCTAGGACTCATTCCCTCCAAAGGAATCTGATAAATCTTTGCACTGACCTCATGTGTATAAATTTCCTAGTTCGCTCTCTAAAGAAATGTTACTTCTCTTAGTCTTAATGGAAAAGAGGAAACACCACACTTACCCTGTGGCCACAATAGAAAGGATTCTCATTCTTCAGCTATTTATGGAGCCGCAGTCGAGTGCCAAGCACGCGTTAGGCCCTGGGGATGCAGTGGTGAGCATAGACAGACCAGATTCCAGACAACGTGCCAGGTGGCCCTCTGACAAAAGCAGCGGGCTTTCTGTCAGAACAGCTACATAAAACGTTTCATCTTACAAACTTCTACTCTCCCCCTTTTGGCCAGCTTCAGTCTCTTCCGACCCTTGGTTTTAACCAGCACTCCATGCCTAACTACAGACTGTTCAACCAGTCAACTGCATTCGACAGCACCTTCCCTGGGTCCATGGTCTGACCTGTCACATCCACGTGGCAATGCAGAAACCCAAAAATAACTCCCACCAAATTCTGCCAGGTCAAATCAAAGCATATTGAAAGAGACAACCATCTAGAAACCTTATACCAACCAAAGGAAAGCAGGCAATGAGTTTACATACAGTATATGAATAAGCAAGTTTCTAACAGATTGGTCTAGCGAGGAAGTAATGATTCCATTTCATTCATTCAGCCACTTTGACACATGCCGACTAAGGGAAAACTCTGCTCAGTGGGTGGTTCTCAAAGTCCAGCAAAAGAAGCATTTGGAAGGTCTGTTTCGAATGCAAATTCCAGGGTCTCACTCCCCGCTACTCCTCCTCTCACCCCACCTTTCCCTACTAGAGTCTTAGATTCAGCAGGCTGGGCTAAGGCTTATAAATCTGCATTTTGGGGGGCACCTAGGTGGCTTAGTCGGTTAAGCGTCTGACTGTGGCTCAAGTCATGATCTCACTCCTCAGGAGTCTGAGCCCCAAGTCGGGCTCTGTGCTGAGAGCTTGGAGCCTGGAGCCTGATCCAGATTCTGTCTCCATCTCTCTGCCCCTCTTCTGCTCACATGCGCACACGTGCTCTCTCTCTCTGTTTCTCTCTAATAATACAAAACATTTTAAAAAATTTAAAAAATAAATCCACATTTTTAACACATACCCCAAAGATGCTGAGAAATAGTGACTTCAGTTTGATTCTCTTTGATAGTGGATTTCAACCCTGGTTCACATTCGATTTCTGTGAGAGGATTAAAAAAAGAAAGAGTCCTCAATGTCTGTACTCCAAGATCCTGAAAGAATCAAATCAGAAAGTGTATGAGACACAGCCATCAGTGTTTCCTCAAACTTTGCGGGTGATTCAGTATTTAGTGTTTCCAGGTGCTACTGTATGTCTGGGCTGTTAGAGATCAGATTCCAAGTCCCCCCCCGCCCCCGAAAATTCTGATTCCGTAGATCTGTCTGGGGCAAGGCCCTTGAGTCTGCATGTCTAACAAGTTCCCCCTGGGTGACTGTTATAATGAGGTTTGAGAAATGAATCTATCTTAGCTGAATCAGAAACTCCTGGCCCCAAGAAGGCTGCTCCGATGGACATTTTGAGTATAGTTTTAGAGCCACCCTTCCGTGCATCTATTAGCCTGGGTTTTCCCAAAGATAGGGAGAGGAATTCATCTTACTAAATGCTTCATAGCAATGAAAGCCTACTGCTTTATACCACAGTGACCTCTTTAGCCCCGCTTCTGTTACTAATATAACAGGATGTTTCTCCCACTTACTTAGCACTCTGTACCAGGCAAGTGGCCTTAACAGCACCTGAGATAGTAACTAATTTAATCATCATGACAGCATTATGAATAGGAACTCTTGTTAGTGCTAATCTAAGAGTAAGAAAATCGAGGCATCGAGGTTAAGCGAATTACATGAGCTCCCAAAGTCACTTAGGGGATGAGTCTGGACCCAAACAGCTGGGGACCAAGGTCCACTCTCCCACCCATAATGCTGTAATGGCACTCACCAAACAAGAGTTGAAGAGCCTACATACACATCACTTGCTAACAGAAAAAGAGCACAGAAAGGATCAAATCAGTGAAGCTAATGTTTATTGAATCCCCACCTTGTGTTCCAAGTGTTAGACTATGAGCTTTATGTACATTATTGCATCTAGTCCAAGAGTCAGATATAATCCCTATTGTCGTGGACGCATTACATAGACTACCTTACTCAGTAGTGGAAAGGGGTAACACTTGTAGAGCATTATGCAAAAAAAAAGAAAACAAAAGAAAAGAAAAAACCTCAAAAAACAAAAAACACAAACACAAACAAAAAACACAAATAAAGCACTTAAAGAACCCTTGCAAGCGGATTTGGCAGGCTGGACCCTGAAGAGCGTGCCAGCCATGGGGGATGGAGGGGGTGTTGGGCTAGCGGAGCTGAGTGGAGGGTGACCAGGACTGGCTGTGGAAGGGTTCGCGATGGAGGCGGAGGCGTGGGAAGCTTTGGCTCAGAGAAAGGACAGGGCTGCCTGAGTTCCTGGGAAGGGACAGGAGTGTCATTCAGACCTTCTGCTTCTCAGGGCAGATCTTAACAAGTCAGTACAAATGGTGAGGTCCATCCACTCTGAGAAATGACAGGTCAGGACCCTGCCTTTAAAGAGAAGCCGATGTCTCCAGCTACTGTGGGGAAACACAAGGGCGATTTCTTCTGTCCTGCCTGAGACGTCTCCCTGAGGAGCAAGCGGTCCAGGAGGGAGAAAGGGGTGCAGATCCAGTGCCCTTGACCCTGACAACTTTAAGGGTTTGGCAAGGGGCACAAGCTGCAAGTGTCTTTAGGGGAAACAGAGGTGAGAGGAGCTGCCAAGCACCGCCTTTCCCTCCCTCTGTGTAGGGACATCACGTGATGCCAGTCCCAAGCAGCACATCTAAGAAGGGCCACAAGGAAATCGGCCTGGCCCCCAGGGTGCTAGACGTCCAGTGCTATTTGCCAGGTCACAGGGCAGACACTAATGTCTTGGAACTCTGCTCAACAGCTGAACAGAAAAGGTCTAAAAGACACCAGGACTCAGACACACAGACAACTTCCAGAGAGCGTGAAAATGAGAGGTCTAGGAGGTCTGGAAAAGAACATACCAGTAGCATGAGCATTGCAGATACACAGCTCTGATTCTAGCATATGAGCTACTCAGTCTTTTTATGTGGGCTATGCACAGTCCTGAGCTCAAAGACATTAGCTGGAACAGAAAAAGGCAGGCAAAATTCTGCAGGGGAATGAATCCCACCCTTAACTGAAGCGGGGATGGGAACGGTCGGGTTTCCATCAGAGATGTGTCCCCTTCAAGGCTAAGAACAAGCGAGTTAGGAACATAAGAGTCACAGAATCCCAGGAGTGAGGAGAGTAGATATGGAGACAGAGCATAATACAGTCTCCAAGAAGGTCCAAAAACAAAAGAGAGCAGTGCAATGATTTTCATGGAAGGCAATAAATCATAAGAAATATTTAAGCTATGTTATTCTTCATTACTTCCTCATTGAGTTCCTACCATGATTTATCAGCAAGTTTGCAAAACAAGCATTACCTATAGGAAAAGAGAAAAGGGAAAAAAAGCCTGATTGACGGATTGAGGAATTTATTATTTTTGGAAACTTTCACTATGTGTTTTATTTCCCCTGGGCATGTAAAGCTGAGCAGACCATATTATGTCAAGCAAACCAGAATTAACGGTTCAAGATTTTTTGTTTTTTTACTTCCTGGATCCAAGAAATAATAGCTGAGGACGTCTATAATTTAACATTGTTTCGAGGCAGACTGCATTCACATTTCCTATCTTTAATGTGTTCCCTTTAAAATCCATACCTATCGGGGCCCCTGGGTGGTTCAGTTGGTTAAGGGTCTGACTTTGGCTCAGGTCATGAACTCGCTGTTGGTGAGTTCGAGCCCTGCATCGGGCTCTGTGAGGACAGCTCAGAGCCTGGAGCCTGCATTGGATTCTCTATCTCCCTCTTTCTCTGCCCCTTCCCCACTTAGGCTCTATCTCTCTCTGTCTCCGTCAAAAATAAAGATTAAAAAAAAATAATAAAATAAAATCCATACCTAGCCTTTTCCCTTTGTCCATTGTAAGGTCACAAAGTCCTTCATATGCTGTCCTGAAAATGACTTCTTTATTGGCAAATCATGTAGCACCTGCTTGCAACCACTAACCCTTCAAAGCTAGCCCCACCATCAAATGGGGAGTACATTCTCAGGCATGCCCAATGAAAACCGAGCCTGTTGTTGCTAAGGATTATTTGTGCATTCCCCTCCCCCCCCAAAAAAAATGTTTCAAAAACACACATCAGCTTAAGGAAATGACAAACTGGACAAATGCCCATGAGAGCAAACTGCGGTCGGTATTTTACAGACTTTGTCTGCGTCTCACTTGGCTATAACAAGCATGGGGCCGGGGGAACTTGGTCTAGTTTTTTCACCTGCTGTGCCTCATGTTCTGCACAGACCATAACAAAGTCTCCATAAGCACTGGTGAGAAGAATGGAAGTTGCCTAAGGTGAAAACAAAATTTATGTGCATCTGTGAACCGTTCCTGCCTGAAACCACAAATGAAGATATGACTTTGATTAGGCTCTCAAGCACACTTACAAGTCCTTCTGCATTCACATTCATCTGGCGCTTACCCCGTACTCCAATGAAAGAAAGGCACATAGGAGAGCGATCTGACTTAATGACACTCATCCAGGAAACTGCAGCAGAGTGTGGTGTTTGAATTCCCACTGAGTATCATGGAGACGTAACGTACAGTCTCCTAGGAAATGTCCTGGCCTTTCTGAGACTCGTTTCTCTGATCCATATAACACGATTACCTTAAAAACTTCCTTTTTTTTTTTCTATTTATTTCTGAGAGAGAGAGACAGACAGACAGCGTGAACAAGGGAGGGTCAGAGAGAGAGGCACACACAGAATCTGAAACAGGCTCCAGGCTCTGAGCTGGCTGTCAGCACAGAGTCTGACGCAGGGCTCGTACCCATGAACCTGAGCCAAAGTCAGATGCTTAACCGACTGAGCCACCCAGGTGCCCCTCCTTAAAAACTTCCTATGGGGGGCGCCTGGGTGGCTTAGTCGGTTAAGGGTCCGACTTTCGCTTAGGTCATGATCTCGCGGTTCGTGGGTTCGAGCCCCGCGTCGGGCTCTGTGCTGACTGCCAGCTCAGAGCCTGGAGCCTATTTCAGAGTCTGTGTCTCCCTCTCTCTCTGACCCTCCCCTGCTCACGCTCTCTCTCTCTCTCTCTTCTAGAAATAAATAAAACATTAAAAATAAAATAAAATAAAAACTTCCTATGGAACCTAAATACAGTTGGTAATGGTAACACTTATTGTTTATTTATTATTTGCCATAAGTGTGCTAAAGGATAGGTACATAATATTGCCTATATTTATGTGATATAAATCTATAATCTCATCTAATCCTCCCAACAACCCTAGGATTATTGGCTCCATTCTATTGATGAGGACACTTAGACATTTAGCCAGTTGGTCCAGGTCACCCAGGCAGCAACTACTAAAACCAGGACAGAAACGCAGGTAGTCTGACTCCAGAGCTAGTTTCCCTGATCACCGCACCACACGTGCATCTACGGGCCTAGATGGTCCCTAGGCACAGAAGACAGAGTGGCAATATTCGTTCTCACCCCTCAGGAGAAGAGCTAGGTGTCTAGAGCACTAAAGGGACAACTGTTTTTTGCTTTTGCTTTTTTGTTTTTTATTATTGTTTATTGTCAAGTTGGTTTCCATATAATACCCAGTGCTCACCCCAACAAGTGCCCTCCTCCAGGTTTGTTTATTTTTGATAGAGAAAGCATGAACAAGGCAGAGGCAGAGATAGGGGAGCGGGGGGTGTCGCTGGACAGAGGATCCAAAGCAGGCTCCGTGCTGACAGCACAGAGCCCGATGTGGGGCTCAAACTCACGAACAATGAGATCATGACCTGAGCCAAAATCCGATGCTTAACTGACTGAGCCACTCAGGAGCCCCAGGGATAATTTTTAACTTATATACCGTGTGTGTTCCTTGAACTTTATACTTTATGAATATATTCCTTATTCAGAAAAATAATATACTAAAAAGAGGTTTTTTGAAAACTAAAATTGGTACAGGAGTCGACAAAAATCAGGAATAATACTACCCCTTATGCAAAGAGCTAGGGGAGTATCCTTTCCACGATTTAGCACTTAAAGCATTATGAAGTCTTATAATCACACAAAGGCCCATCCAGGAGCCTGCTTAATACATCCTGAAGTTTCTAATGTAATCATCGTATTGACTCTTGAGGCCTCTTGTTTCCCACTTAAAGGTTTCAGTGACTGTAACAGGAGGGTATCTAACTCCGGGGCTTTGCACTTGCCATTTTCCCGGCCAGGAGACTTCCTCTCCTGCTTCTTCAGAGGCTCCTCCCTTACCTGCCTCCTTCAGGTTCATGCTTAAATATCATGTCAAGCACACTCTTTAAAAAACTGCAATCCCTTTATTTTTCCCCCGTGGCACAAATCCCCATCTGATGACACATTCTGTTTTTACATATTTATCTTATTGTCTGTCTCCCAACCCAGACCCTTAGAACATCAGCTCTCTGAGAGCCAGGATTTCTGTCTCCTCAGTTCATTGCTATTTCCCCTGCTCTGAGAAGAGTAGGCCTTCATTTAGTTGTTAAATGAGAAAATTGACCTTGGCCTATGGACTCTTCCTATGTTGAACATTTTGAAATTCTTTTTTAAGTTTATTTACTTTGCGAGAGAGACCACGCACAAGCAGGAGAGAGCGGGAGAGAGAGAATCCCAAGCAGGCTCCACACTGCCAGCGCAGAGCCTGATGTGGGGCTCGATCCCACAAACTGTGAGGTCAAATCAAGAGTGGAACACATAACCAACTGAGTCACCCAGGCGCCTCTAATATTTTGAAATTCTTAATTTAAGTGTGTATCGTATTCATTTTATGGGGCTCACTTTAACAATGGGTGAAGACTGACTTACATAGAATTTTCAGAAAGAAAGTCCAAAGTGTCACAAAGTCTACAAATTCATTCTTTGGGGTTTCTCTTCCAAAACTCTTTTTTTTAATTTTTTAAATGTTTTATTTATTTCTGAGAGAGAGACAGTGTGAGCAGGGGAGGGTCAGAGAGGGAGACACAGAATCTGAAGCAGGCTCCAGGCTCTGAGCTAGTTGTCAGCACAGAGCCCAATGCGGGGCTCGAACCCACGAACTGTGAGATCATGACCTGAGCCGAAGTCAGACACTTAACCGACTTGAGCCACCCAGGCACCCCCCAAAACTCCTTTAAACTGGAAAAAGGGTGTGTCCCAGCAAACTTGCTGATTTGAAGGGAGCTGGTAGAAGGGGAAATCCAGAAGCTGAATTCAGACTATAGATCTCTGTGCCAACATGTCCAGCAAGTTACTTAACCATCCCACACCCAAGCTTCTTAACCAGTAAAAAGTTGATCATTTTAACAGTGCTTAGCTTATAAACATGCTGTGAGACTTACACTGGTTTCAGTGAGGATAAGTTGACGCATGAGCTAAGCCCTTGGGAAACTGTTAAAATGTAATACATACACTCAGTAAATTGGTAAACTGTTAAAATGTAATATTTGTGAGCAGTCAATGTAATAACATAAAGAAACATTCTTCCCCACCTCACCACCAAAACAGTAAAAATTAAGTGAAATTTAAAGAATAGAACAGAAAGTCAAATTTGATACAAAGTATAAGCTTAAAATGTCACTTGAACAATTAATGCCAAGTCCCTGGGCTTTGCATTTTCAAGGCTTTCAAAGTGAAATAACGAAACCTAAAGAAAATAGTGTAGTGTGGCTGCCAATGGGCACAGATTAAGAATTTCCAGAGAAAGAAGTTCCTGGGGGACTCAGTTGGTTAAGTGTCTGACTTCAGCTCAGGTCATGATCTCCCAATTTATGAGTTCAAGCCCCATGTCAGGTTCTGTGCTGACAGCTCGGAGCCTGGAACCTGCTTCAGATTCTGTGTCACTCTTTCTCTCTGCCCCTTCTCCATTCAGACTCTCTCTCACTCTCTTAAAAATAAATAAACATTTAAAAAAATGTTAATTCCAGTGAGGGCAAAAAAGGAGCTTTTAAGATAGCACATTCTTTTTTTTTTTTTTAACCTAGTATATTCTATCAGAGCAAGGCACCCCAACTTTGAGAAGCCACTCAGACAAGAACGCAACAGAAACAAGTATTTACTGAACTTCAGTGAAGAAACATCACTTGCTTGTTGATAAAATAAAAATGAATGAAAAATCTACATTCTCGGGGCACCTGGTGGCCCAGTCAGTTGAGCTCCAGACTACTGATTTCAGCTCAGGTCATGATCTCAGGGTTCATGGGATCAAGCCCTGAATCAGGCTCTGCAATGAGAGCACGGAGCCTGCTTGGGATTCTCTCTCTCCCTCTCTCTCTGCCCCTCCCTCACTCACACACACACATACTCTCTCTCTCTCTCTCTCTCTCACACACACACACACACACACTCTGTCTCTCTGTCTGTCTGTCTGTCTCTCTGTCTCACACACACACACACGCTCACTCGCTCTCTCTCTCTGAAAATAAACAAACTTTTTAAAAAATCTAAATTCTCCTGCTGCCTTTTTTACCCATTTATAAAAGCTTAAATGACATCTTTCCTTGGAATGTTAGAAATATACAGTCTTGGGGCTGGTGCCTGGTTGGCTCAATTGGTGCATCATGGGGTCTGTGATCTCAGGGTCATGAGTTCTAGCCCCACATTGGTTTCAGAGATTACTTAAGTAAATTTAAATAATAATAATAAGTATGCAATCCTCTAGAAGCCAGTCACCCTTCCTGGGGTATGGAGTAACTGACAGATGTTCAACGATCTTTCAATCCTTTATGTTTTACCTTACAAAGCAGGGCCTGTGAGACAGTGGTCTGTGTGCCTGCACACCTCCCCTACTTCACAGAGAAAGGAACCAATACAAGCAAGTTAAATGGTTTTGTTGGCTCCCATATTCATTTTTTTAAAATGGACACCAGAGTCTATTTCATTTAATGTGGCAATTACTTTCTTTTTTAAAAATTTTAATGTTTTTAATTTATTTTTGAGATATATAGAGAGAAAAACAGTGTGAGTGGGAGAGGGGCAGAGAGAGAGGGAGACACAGAATCTGAAGCAGCTCCAGGCTCTGAGCTGTCAGCACAGAGCCCGACGCGGGGCTCAAATTCTGGAATGGCGAGATCATGACCAGAGCTGAGGTCAGACACTCAACCAACTGAGCCACCCAGGTGCCCTGTAAAGTATTTTCCTAAGGAAAAAAATAATTTTCCTCGTTAGCTCAAAGGAATTAAATACACTGGATTAAAGGGTTAAATAAATAGGGGCACCTGGGTGGCTCAGTCAGTTAAGCGTCCAGCTTCGGCCCAGGTCATGATCTCACAGTCCGTGTGTTTGAGCCCCACATCGGGCTCTGTGCTGACAGCTCAGAGCCTGGAGCCTGCTTCACATTCTGTGTCTCCCTGTCTCTCTGACCCTCCCCTACTCACATACTCTCTCTCTCTCTCTCTCTCAGAAATAAATCATTTATTTAAAAAAAAAAGGGTTAAATAAATAACCTGGATCACCTTCTTAGGGTTTTTCATCAGAGGCTTCTAAAGGTCCTTACTATTTCAGTCAGAGTTTTTCATTATAAGGGAAAGTAATGACCTTTTTCTCCCTCACAAGTTGAAAATCCAGAGGTCTTTATTTTATCATATATTCAAATTATGATTGTACATCTCCCTTGGGATCGCCACCAAACCCTGTATATGTAAATGTAAGAGACTTATCCGAAGCAATATTTTCTTACCTTTATTGTGACCATACAAAAAACCATGCCTATCTTGAAATGACAAACTTTGACCCTCTTTTGGAGAAATGTTCCTGCCTCCAAACTGACTGCACTATCCCTTTAACCTTCAAATCATTCAGTAATCAGCATCACATATGCTGAAAGAGATGCCAATAAATTCAAAGGGAGATGATTTAAGAATAATAAAACAACCATGGGGCGCCTGGGTGGCTCAGTTGGTTGGGTATTTGACTTCAGCTCAGGTCATGATCTTACAGTCTGTGAGTTTGAGCCCCACGTCGGGTTCTGTGCTGACAGCTCAGAGCCTGGAGCCTGCTTCGGATTCTGTGTCTCCTTCTCTCTCTGCCCCTCCCCCACTCGTGCTCTGTCTCTCTCAAAAATTTTTAAAAAATAAGCATAAAAAATGTTTAAAAAGAATAATAAAACAACCTACAGGAAGGAAATGATAAAACTAATATCCAGAGTCCTCATTCTCAAGTGTTGATATACCATTTTCAATTAAGAGTTTTCCTACTGACTCCAAGGAAAACCAGTGCTTTGTACCAGTTCTCTGGGAAGAAATTCACCCACAGGACAAGGTTTCAGAGAAGCCTAAACTGGCCCCAACTATCACAATGACACCTGCCAAAGAATAGGGCCTAGTATGAGCTAAGTATTCTACCATTTGTTATTCCAGCAATCCAAATGCTAACCTGCTAATTGGAATTATCATCCCCATTTTTGAGATGAGAAAACGGAGTCTCAAAGAGGTCAGTCATTTGCCCCAAATTGCCTAGCTAATGGATGAAGGAGCCAGGATTTATACCCTGTTCTTTCTAATGCTAAAGCCAGAATTCCTTCTCCAGAAATATCATGGGACTTTTTTCCTCCACTAACCTGAAACTTACAACTTTGTTCACACTCCTCAAACATCTCCAGAAGATGTCTGTTTTTAACTGAGACAATGACGCACTCTTTGGGTAATGCATTCACTCAGATGAGCCTATCTAACTAACACTTGCTGTCATCCACCAGAAAGTAGGCTCTGTGGGAAGATGCCACAGGACAGGGAGGTTCTGCCAAAGGAAACAGAGAAAATGAGAGTTTGGGGGGGCTGGCTGGCCTCCAACAGCATGACCATGATTTGCAGGTGGCAAGCCACCCCATCATAGGTATCTTTTCTGTATTTGAATTAACAGAATGAATTATGGAGAGGTTTGGCCCAACTCATTCTCTTAAAGGATCTCTTGTGTAAATACAGTTGGGGAAACTCACATGTGAATATATCCAAGCCTATGGATGTGAAGAGACCCACAGAAGTTGCTGCTGATCCTTAAGGATTAGTTAAGGAATATTCAGAAGTTCCTGGTTGAGCTTTAACATTAGTCTGAGGAGCTCGTTCATCTCAGCAATATACTCAAGCGCATATTATGTGCCTGTGCCCAGATACGACTCCATCTGCTATGCAGCCGGACTCCATCAGGGAAACCAGAAATGTCTTCCTCTTTGGCCTGAATAGCTCATGGACTGTCTTTGGGAGGAGCTTTTTGCTGTTTGGGTTCACGCTGGGTAAGATGATGGATGGCCTGTGACTTCAGGGTGAGGGGGAGCAGACTCTTTAAGTCCAGAGAGGACCCATGAGGCTGTCACAAAGTTGTTTCAGGGCTGAAAGGAGCTATCTCTCTTAATCCAAGCAAGAAGTAGGGTAGGTGAGAAAAGCATCTCATGTTTTTGCTCAGAACACAGAATATCCCATCAGAGCTGCTTCCTGCTTTGCTCTTAAGAGTAAAAAAGGAAACAAAAATATAAATGGGGTATAGAAGCATGCTGGGAAAAAAATGAATAATGTGTATGTTTGAAAGAATAGATGTTTAGTTATCTGTTTCCCAGAGATTCTGACTTCATACAGTCTTGTCAGGAAAGCATCATTATACAGAAGCAGGACAAGCTTATTTAACTAAGTACCAAGAAAATTCTTATTAGAGAGGGTTAAGTTTAGGTGGAAAATTATCCCAGAAGCAATGACACACCCAGCAGATTTGACCTGGAGTAAATCACCAACACCACCCTTCTCTATACGACAAAACTATTTTCAGTTATAATTGCAAAGGGAAGCAAATAACAGTGATGGCCAGAAAAGAAACACAGGCAGGAACACTTTTATTTCACTTAACTCAATGTATGCAATCATGTCCCCCAAAAATAAAGAATAAAAAGGAGGAGAAAGATTACCATTCAAATAAGGGAGAAATGTAATGGACCAAAGCCCTTTAATTATTTTAATGTAGTTTGGAATAAAGAAGGAAAAGCTTATATATATATACCTATGTTTATATATGAAAAATTATGAATATTAATTTATCTACACATAATATTATAGCAACCAACCAAGCTAATTTCAATAAAAATGAAGTGTCCAGGGCACCTGGGTGGCATAGTCATTAAGCATCCAACTCTTGATCTCAGCTCAGGTCATGATCTCACGGTTTGTGAGTCTGAGGCCCACAGTGGGCCTTCATGCACAGACAGCATGAAGCCTGCTTGGGATTCTCTCTCCCTCTGTGTGTCCCTCCCCCACTTGTGCTCTTTCTCTCTCTCTCTCTCTCCAAAAAAATAAACTTTAAAAGAATGAAGCATCCAAAAAAGTTACAATTTAGGTTAACTTCTCAATCATCATACTTGATACAACATTGCATTGTCTTTCTCCTTCTTTAGTTTTAAAACAAACGTGACTTTTAAAAGAAAAAAATTCTAATTTCAAAGATGTTATTCAAATTCAATAAACTGTCACACATCAACTAAAATTTACACTTACAAATAAAAACTGAACCCCTTGCCACTTGTACCATTTCATTGCTTCAAGTTTTCAACACGAATAAAATCTCGGAACGGTCACAAGGAATGGCAGATGTGAAGTAGATTTCTTCATGGGTACATCACTGCGCTATCACCGTTTACCGCAAATCTATGGTTGAAACACAGAAATGTGCAGCCCCACCAGGGTCAGAGACTCCCGCTGTACCTGAAGCAAATGCAAACAATTCTGAGCTTCTAGAACTACTCTTGGGATGAGTGTGCAGATCACTCACGTGGGGGAAGCTGGACGCCATGATGGACAGCCCTGTGAAGAGAGAGGCCTAAGCGGTGAGGGACGGAGACCTCCCACCCGCTGGTGGCCAGCTCAAGGTGGAGCTGGGAACCCGCTGGCCCCAGGCAAGCCTCCTGTTGACCACGGCTGCGGCCAGTGTCTTCACAGCAGCCCTCATGGGAGAGGCTGAGCCAGAACCATGAACCCGCTGGTCCCACATACTGACCCCCAGAAACTCTGCACCATAAGAAATGTTTATTATTTTTTAAAAATGGGGGGATGGGCACACCTGGGTGGCTCAGTCATTTGAGTTCCCACATTAGCTCAGGTCATGAGCTCAGGGTTAGTGGGTTCAAGGCCCACATCGGGCTCACTGCTATCAGTGCAGAGCCTACTTGAGATTCTCTACCCCTCTCTCTGCCCCTTACCTCTCTCTGCCAAAATAAATAAACATTTTAAAAAATATTTATTTATTTTTGAGAGGGAGAGAGACCGAGTGTGAGCAAGGGAGGGGCAGAGAGAGACACACACAGAATCTAAAGCAGGCTCCAGGCTCTGAGCTGTGAGCACAGAGCCCAACATGGGGCTCAGACTCATAAACTGTGAGATCATTGCCTGAGCCGAAGTCGGACACTCAACTGACTGAGCTACCCAGGTGCCCCAATAAACATTTTTAAAAACTTTTTTAAAAAAAGTGAATGTGGTAGTTCAGTGTTTAAGTAGGAGTTCTCCAAATTAACTTTGACATAGAAACAATGTTCATTAAAAAATAACACAATTATGCTAATTTGCGGTTTACATACATATTACTCAAATGCAATGATAACCACAGTAATTGTTTAGAACTTAGGCCCACAGGGGCACCTGGGTGGCTCTGTTGGTTGAGCATCTGACTTTAGCTCAGGTCATGGATGATCTTGCAGTTCCTATGTTTGAGCCTCGTGTCCTGCTTTGAATTCTGTGTCTCCCTCTCTCCTGCCCCTCCTCCCTCACGCTCTGTCTCTCTGTCTCTCTCTCAAAAATAAATTTAAAAAAAAACATTTAAAAAAAGAACTTAGGTCAATAAAAGAGCTTTTTCAGGGAAGAATATTTTATTGCTGATGTTTAGAATGGTCATTGCATGGTGATATTAAAAAGCAACTTTTAGTTGGTTTTATTATTGTTTTCTAATTATACAGACAATGCATTCAATCCATTCAGACAGTGTCACCAGGAGAACCATGACATCTGAGCACAGTTCCTGAGCTTGTATTGGATTCTTTATTCCCTAACGTCACACTGGCTATCTGCCCATTTCCAGTAGACTGACCTGTATGTCTGTCCCTACCCTAAAGAACAGCCACACCACTGCAAAGCCTCAAGGAGGCAGGGAAATGGCCTTTGCTGTCTCCGTACCAGTGAATGTCATGTCAAATTACCTTATCCCCTGAGTACCTTCCATACTGAAGCCAATATCCATCTCATTTCAACTAGACAGTGACAAAGAAGTCTGTTGTGTTGATTTCTCTCTTTGTACACACACGAATATTCATGAATATGTCCTTTTATGAATATGTGATCCATTTAGTGAAGACTGAACTTTTGCTATAGATCACAATAGGTATATTAATCCTACAAGAGCCCCTAAACCCTGCTTATCATCTATACAGATGAAAACCCCTTAGCAAGATCAAGGTTACCTGGCTAGTCGATGGCTGAGTCAGATTTGGAATGAGATTTATCTAACACCAGTGGTTCTGGTCTTAATCATCACTCCAAATTTCCTCTCTATAAATCATCCGCATATCTAAACCAATCCCTTGCTTCTTTATCTAATAACATGACATGGTTATGTTCTCTGTTTGCTATGCTGTGGGACTGGAGCTAATTCCTTCTCATGATTCCTTAAGCCAGACGCCCTCCTTCAATAAGGCAAATGCTGGAATTCAATGGGGAAGTTGTCTGGTTTGCAGGACTCAGAGTTGCAGTAGAGATTTTGTGGCTTGGGGATTCCCACTTCCAGAGCCCTTCCACCCCCGTTTTCTAGGCAGCAAAAGGAAGAGAAACTATAGCTGAAATGACTCAAGAAGGAACTTGAGATAATTTAATCCTTTTCTGTGCTTCACTCCACTTCAAGTTTTTCTGATGAATACAGTATGAAAACAGAGAACTAAATGGACCCAATGGACTGAACCCAAAGAAAATGTCTTTCCAAAGTTAAGAGTCCATCCAAACATTATCAAATTAAAAACAAAAAAATTTTTTTTGTATTAAGAAAAAATGGGGAGGAAATGGGGTAGCAGGAAGAGACCATATAAAAACCAAGATCTAAGGAAACACTCAGATCAAAGATGGCGGATCCCATCCTGGCCAACTCTTCCTCTGTGTTGACTAAGACTCAGCCCTCGGGTCTCAGCCTGCATCCCTCCACCATGGATAAAAGGAAATTGTATGTGGTGGTCTACTTCATTTCTCCCACCATCAGAAACAGCCCCTAAACAACTAAGTCTGGGATCTGGGAAGGTGGCACGACTTCCTTGCTTTTTTAAGGAAATTATCTTAAATTGTGATTGGAGGGAAAAAAAACTGGCTAAGCATTCTTTTTAAAGTTCAGAACAGTCTAAATTATAGGTTTGGACACACAAGAATTTAATCTGATTTTAAATTGAATTAATCGAAGCTACTGCAAACCAGTTAACAGAGCTCCCGTAGAGGTAAACAGAGTGAAGGACAGAGACCTGAAAGCTCTTCTCTGCTTTCTCCACTAACGTCATTTTTCTCTTTGCCAACAGGAAAAGAAAACGTAAATACTATACTGTACATTTAACATGCAAACCTGTCATTAGTTTTACAATTCTATTTCTTACCAGATGTAAATGTTATCACTCATTGCAAAATAAATTTATCCTTTTTAGGGGAGAAGGGAAATTCTTCCTTAGAGCATTACTAAATGAATCTATTTGTATTTAACAGAGGTGTCACACCCATAAACCAATCACACTTACAGGACATGTAACAGGAAGGAATCCTTAAGACTGACTTCAGAATCATTCTTTTTGAAATGTCCTGACCTTTTCAAATAATCGTTAAGCAATGATGTCTTCCTTGTTAAACCTTTTTAAAAGCCATGCTTAATCCAGTAACTATCTCCACTTAGTTTTTAGGACTGAAAAGAATCGCAAAGTTTACTAAGGAGCCAGGTGGAGGATAGAAAAATCACATACATAAGATGAGAGTCTTTTTCTCATGTCTTACCAGCAGAAACTGGGCATACCTGAGCAAGTTTTAGAAACAAGAAAGTCCTGATGCCTGTGAGTTTAAGTTCAAACTTAGAACATCTCTCCAATACTCAAACTAACATCAAGATAACACAAGTCATTGTTTCAGGGGCGCCTGGGTGGCCCAGTCAGCTAAGAGCCCAACTCTTGATTTCTGCTCAGGTCATGATCTCATGGTTTGTGGTTTTGAGCCTGGAGTCAGGCTCTGTGCTGACAGTGCAGAGACTGCTTGGGATTCTCTCTCTCCTTCTCTCTTCCCCTCCCCAACTTGCTCTATCTCTCTCTCAAAATAAATAAATAAACTTAAAAACAAATCACTGTTTTAAAATATGAAGAGAACATATTTTTTAAAGTGATTTGTTTTAATGTTCTCATCACTATCGAAATACAAAGGGTGCCTGGGTGGCTCAGTCAGTTGATTGTCCCACTTCGGCTCATGATCTCATCATGGTTCATGAATTCGAGCCCCGCTGTGGGCTCTGTGCTGACAGCTGGGAGCCTGGAACCTGCTTCCGATTCTGTGTCTCCCTCTCTCTCTCTCTCTGCGCCCCCCCCCCACCTTCTTGTGCTCTGTCTCTCTCTCTCTCTCAAAAATAAATAAACATTTTAAAAAATTGTTTTAATCAAAACACAAAAAGCAATGCCAACAATCACAGTACATGGTGACTATAACTTAAGGGAAAAACTAACTTGGTTAACAAGAAACCACTTTTCAGTCAGTGAGAGGAAGGCTCTCATGACGCATATTTAATCACTCAAGGAAGATTCCATTGGCACATTAAATACTAAAACGCTACCCCAAGAACACAGCTCTTTTAAAGCCTTGACAATAAATAGTAACTCGTGCCTCATACAATTTTTGGGTAAGACCAGGGTGTCCATATACCAACAGCAATCCTACTGTTCAAAAATTTGCAGCGAATATTGCTCCTGCAGGGTTAAAAAGGAGAAAGAGCTTAAGAAGGGGATTTTCAAGTGCACATAAAATGTGGCAAGGAACTGGAAGTTGGAACATGGAAAAAGTGAAAGCAGTGAAGGTAACTCACTTACCAGGAAATGATATAAAAATAATCAACTCATTCAATGAAAACATAATGCAGAATTAGGTCAGCGACACAGACCTAGAAACCTCCTTCCTGTCTCCCCGCAGCCTCAGTCAATGCTGGCTACCTTTTCACTTACCAACCCAGTGCTAAAAAGCTCAGAAAGAACCACACCGAGGGGTGAGGAGGCCCCCCACTCCCACAAGAGCATCCAAGTACACAACCTTGGAGGGAGCCTTTCCAAAGTCACGGCTGTAGAAATTTCAAGCCGGCAGTGGGCCTGTGAGCAGAGCTGAGCAGCGCATCAACGTCCCCACAAAGACCTTCTGTTCTCCTGCCTGTGACCCAGAGTCAACCCTGGAAACTTCTTCCATGTCTCCGTCACCAAAGAGTCTGCAGAGGGGGGAAGGGAGGCCGAAACATCCAGCTGTCCCCAGGCCCTTTCGGGACTCCAGATCGACGGGGGACCCCTGCTGCTTTGCGTGACAGCTACCGAGGGGTGAGGGCCGTGTCCCATCTGGTCTTGCTTAGGACTAGCAAGCGTAAGGCTCACTCCTTCCAAGTCCAGGTTCCTCTTCTCTCGCTCCTTCCCTCCGGGGGCCCAGGGCTTCAATGGTGTGTGAATAAAGCTGCCGCCCACTTGCTCCACAACTTGTCTTACTCTTCTCCCCACCAATTCCCATCTGCTGACTTCATTGGGGGTGATGCTCCTCTGCACTGGTTTTCCAGACCTTGATGACCAGTGCTCTCTCTCTCTCTCAGTCGAATCAAGTCAATCCGCTAGTCTCTGGCTTCTTGGCAGTAAAGAGAGGACTTGGGGGATAGGTCAGGTTCCGGCTTGTTTGTGTCCCTGATGCCGGATCAATCACGCCACTTGCTGGCCGTAGGAAATGGCAAGGAAGCACCAGACGACGGCTTGGAACTTTGTGAAGGGCAAGTTCATCTTTGCTCTGCTCTGTCTCATGGCCACCCAAGGAAGGCAAGCTCAGAGCCCTCATGCCACCTCCTCGCCGGTCTTCTACTTTTAACAAAGAAATGCAGTTCTGACACAGCCTTCAACAAGGATGAACCTTGAACACATTATGCTTAATGAAAGAAGCCAAGTGCAAAAGGACAAATACCGTACAGTTCTGTCTCTATGAGGAACCCAAACAGGCAAATTCATGAGAAAGTAGAACAAAAGTTTCTACCCAGGGTTGGGGAGAAGAGGAGATGAGGAGTTTCTATTTGGGATGATTTAAAAGTTCTGGAAATAAGGGCACCTGGGTGGATCAGTCAGTTAAGCAGCCAACTCTTGGTTTGGGCTCAGGTCGTAACCTCACAGTTCATGGGATCAAGCCCCAGTAGAGCTCTGCACTGAGCATGGAGCCTGCTTAAGATTCTCTCTGTCTCTGTCTCTCTCTCTCTCTGTCTCTCTCTCTCTCCCTCCCTCTGCCCCTCTCCAACACACACACACACACACATACACACACACACACTCTCTCTCTCTCTCTCTTTCTAAAATAAAAAAATTTTTAATGTTTTTAAAGGTCTGGAAATAGTGAATATACCTAATGCCATCAAATTTTACACATAAAAAGGGCCCATTTGATGTTATGCATATCTAACCACAATAAAAATTTACAACAAAAAAAGGAAAAAGATTAACAAAGGGGGACAGCCTCACACATACCTGCCCCACCGCCCTCCTCACCCATCCCTCGTGGAAACTAGCCTCCGTCTGTTTGTCTTCTCTGGCTCCACGATGGGTGGACACATTTGTCAACCCAGGAGGTTTGGCTCCAGAGTAACAGGCAGAGGGACACGGAGAGGCTCTACTGTTTCCCACCTTGGTGTCGGGGCAGAGCTGTGCAGGGGGTTCAGGCGGTGTCTCCTCTGTGCATTGGAGCGGACCTTCTCTCGTTCCGCATGCTCCCTGGTCCCTGAGCCAGATTCCCAAGGACTAAGTTAGCGGGTAGCCTGGAACCCACATTCACGTTTTCAGGTAAGCCTTGAGGGGACCCAGTAAACCCATCCTCAACCCTGAATGGACTCCACTCAACTTGGGGCCTGGAGCTGGGACTCCCTTGGGCTAGAGGTGTCTGGGTGGCTCAGGTGGTTAAGCATTCAACTCTCAGTTTCGGCTCGGGCCATGATCTTACGGTTTTGTGAGATCAAGCCCCACAACAGGCTCTGTGCTGATAGCATGGAGCCTGATTGTGATTCTTTCTCCCTCTCTCTCTGCTTCTCCCCAACTCCTGTGCACACACACTCTCTCTTGCTCATTCAAAATATATAAACTTAAAAAATTGGACTGGGATGTCCTAGGTGGTTTGGTAAGTTGGACGTTCAACTTTGGCTCACGTCATGATCTCACAGTTCGTGAATTCGAGCCCCATGTCAGGCTCTGTGCTGACAGCCCCAGAGCCTGGAGCCTGCTTTGGATTCTGTGTCTCCCTCTCTCTCTGCCCCTCCCCCACTCATGCTCTGTCACTGTCCCTCTTTCAAATATAAATAAACATTAACAATTTTTTAAAAATAATTGGGCTAGGTGCTGAGAAAAAATAGGAAGTGAGTTTTCCCTCTTTCCTTCTTTACCATGTGCTTGTTATCTGTGTAACATGGTATTTACTCCTTCATGAGACATTACTTGCTAATTGCTATGCCGTGTAACTGTAATGGTTAAGACAACATATCCAAAGATAAGCTCCTATGCACTAAACATGTGACCCTGGGCAGTCTCCTCAACTCCCAGAGCCTCAGTTTCCCCATCCATGCAGTGGAGATAATAGTCTTGGCTATCTCATACCATTGTGATAATTAAATGTGCTACACATAAGAGGATTAGGAGAAATACCTAGCATATATCAAGCCCTCACAGTAAGTCACTGCTCTGGTTATCTGAATCGCTTTATCACTCTTAATTTTCATTGCTCATTGCTGATGTGTGACAAGTTTTATTCCCAACAGTAAATACTTTTCTCCTCTACAAAAGTAGAGGAACAGGATGCAAGGTAACTTCACATTGTACCCATTTTTCTAAGATGTTTTCATCACTGGTACGATCATGGCCAAAACTTCAGCCAGACATCTGCCACATCTTATTTAACTGAACTTGGCCACTGCTCTAAATTCTCCAGAAAGACACTTTTAAAAAAAATAACTGTGGGGGGTGGGGAGGGGTGCCTGAGTGGCTCAGTCGGTTAAGCGTCTGACTCTTGAGTTCATCTCTGGTCATGATCTGACAGTTCGTGGGATTGAGCCCCACATCGGTCTCCAAGCAGGGCATGGGGCCTCCTTTAAATTCTCTCTCTCCCTCTGCTCCCATCCCCTACTTGTGTTCTAAAATTTAAAAAAATTTTAATCAAAAAAATAAAAAATAAATTTGTAGGATCCAAAACTGTAAGCAGAGGTGAGTGGAGATGGGTCCACAGGGGAGGTGTTCTATGGCAACATTTGAAACTCTGGCCCAACTCCTGTCTTCACCCCTTAAACCTTCCCAGTTCTGTGAGCTTCAAAATTCCCTTTTCTGTATACAGTTTGAACAAAAATGATCTTATTAAACATGACAGTGGAGGGGCACCTGGGTGGCTTGGTCAGCTAAGCACCCCACACCTGACTTTGGCTCAGGTCATGATCTCACGGTTCATGGTTCAAGCTCATCATCAGGTTCTGTGCTGACAGCGAGCAGAGCCTGCTTGGGATTCCCTCTCTCTCTCTCTCTCTTTCTCTCTCTCTCTGCCTCCTCCACTGCTCATATGTGTGCACTCTCTCTTTCTCTCTCTCTCAAAAGAAATAAACTTCAAAAGAATGATAAAGATTTCTCTCTTCCCCTGGTATTATTTCTGACACAGTTTTAATGAAGATCAACACGGTTAATTTGGGGATAAATGCCAAGGAAATGGTTGCACTCCTTCAAGAAATGAAGATTCTCTAAGGAACAGCAGAAATGGATTTTGAAAGCACATTTTTTTTTTTTACAAATAGTTTATTGTCAAATTAGTTTCTACATAACACTCAGTGCTCATCCCCAAAGTGCCCTCCTTCATGCCCATCCCCCCCCCCTCCCCCCACATCCATCAGTCCTCAGTTTTTGTCAGCATTCAAGAGTCTCTCATGGTTTGCCTCTCTCCCTTTCCCCCACCATTTCCGCCCTTCTTCTCCCCCTTGTTCCTCCGTCAAGTTCCTCCTCATCCTCCTATACGTGCAAACATATGATATTTGTCCTTCTCTGCCTGACTTATTTCGCTCAGCATAACACCCTCAAGGTCCATCCATGTTGCTACACATGGCCAGATTTCATTCTTTCTCATTGCCATGTAGTATTCCATGGTATAGATAAACCACATCTTCTTGATCCATTCATCTGTTGATGGACACTTAGGCTCTGAAAGCACATCTTAAGGGGCACCTGGTTGGCTGAGTCAGTAGAGCATGCGACTCTTGATCTCAGGGTTGTGAGTTCAAGCCCCATGTTGGGTACAGAGCCGACTAAAAACATTTTTAAATATATTTTTAAAAACAACAGAAAGAAAACATATCTTGAACTGAAGCCAGCATGTTCATCAGACTATGAACTGCTAGGAGAACTGACAGCTTTGTCTCCTACAGGCATTTCAGCCACTCCTTAACGTGCATCGTCCTCTGGGCCACCCCGCATAAAGGACGGGGCTCAGGCTGCCTCCATTCATACCCAAGAAGGACTGCTGTCCATCTGGGGTTCCTGTCTTTCTTGACAGACCCTCAGCATGCCCTCTTCGACGAGGTCTTCTCCTGCTCATAGCCCGAACTCCTAGGGTTCCCATGGCGTCCTCTTAGCATTTCTGATTTTCATCGTGGTTGACTTGAATGCCCGTTTTACCCACTATTCCTTAAAGTGCTTGAGGGAAGACACTTCCACATTCATTCCCCTGTTCGCAGCACTGGGCACAAACCAGGTGCTAGAGCAGGGCTGATGAACGGATGGGCTGAGTCTTCCGGACGTGGACCCCCTTCGGCCTCCCCTGTGGCCTCCCTGCAGACTCCACTGCTTACTCGCCTGCCTGCCTGAGGTCTGGGGACGGACACCATCACAGCCCCGCCTGCGTTTGCTCCCAAGGCGTTCAGACATTATGAGTCATCAAGAAATTGTCCAGTGAGGAAAGTTCCCTTTGGGATCTCCTTAATTTTGGTTTCACCGTCACAGAACCGTGAGATGTAGAGAAACTTTGAAGATCTAAGTTATCATCCAGGAGTTACTAATTGTACATGACCATACAGGTGAAGTATGAACCCACAGAAACACACACATATGCACATACCAACACACGCGCACGCGCGCGCACACACACACACACACCAACACATGCAAAAGATTATTGATAATTGTACGAATTTAGAAACATGCTAAGAGTCACGTTTTTATGTCTGTATAAGACAGGAATGGTACTACTCCAGCCACCAAATTATTTTCCTGCCAACGGAGATGAATGTTGCTAACGTTTCATTTTTCCATGTCATGAGAACACCATTCAATGTGTTTATTTTAATTTTTTAAAATTTTTTATTATTTATTAGAGAGAAAATGAGCTGGGAAGGGGCAGAGAGAAAAGGGATCCATCTGGCACCGGGTTGGCTCAGTCAGCAAAGCATCTGACGCTTGGTTTTGGATCCGGTCATGATCTTGAGGTTTCTGAGTTTGAGCCCCATGTCAGGTTCTGTGCTCACAGCTCAGAGCCTGCTTGGGATTCTATTGCTCTCCCTCTCTCTCTGCCCCTCTCCCACTTGAGACCTTCTTGCTCTCAAAAAAAAAAAAAATATATATATATATATATTTAAAATATTTAAATAAAATTTTAAAAAGAAAGAAAGAGACTTAGGTGTTATTTAGCTCAAACCACCACTTTGCTAAGAAACAGACCCAGGAAGATTATAAAATTTGCCCAAAATCACAGATGTGGGGACAGACCCACAGGCTCGAGACCAGATGTCAGGTCAAATGTTTTCTGTTCTCACTGCTTCCCTGAAGACCAGAGGTTTTGCCTTAATAATCCACCCTCACTCATCAAGACTTATGCTAAGAACATTGGGGACCCACGTGTCCCAGACAATCGCACTAGGTTCCTCCATAAAGGACAATGCTAAAAGCAGTTTTCATTAGCCATATACCACTTCCTTTCCTACCCCACCCCAAGAAAAAACAAAGTTTCAGTTAGTGAGGAAAAACTGCAACCCTATCTTTAACCTTAAGGCATGCTGATGATTTTCTTTTAAAGAACATTCGGGGGGAGGGGGGGTCACCGAGAACATTCTGAAGTAAAACAGAAGCTATATAGACAACTTCCAGCATCCAGGGAAGGGAGAAAACACACCATAACATTTGTAATGAGTTTATGCTTTTGGACTATCAAGACTGCCTGATGTGGATTTATCTAAGTTTTTACACATCATTCACTGTTGAAATATATAACCTCATTCTGGAAGAGTGCTTCCTTGTGTAAATTACAGCAGGATTCTTAATTAGTCTAAAGCGCCCTCTAGTGTTCATATGTAAAATTTTCTTTCCAGATAAGGTGCGGTCCTACCTAACAATGCATAGGGTCCCTTTTTGGGGAGGGCGGGGGTCGGGGGGTGGGATTCCTGGTTTAGGCCTATTTAGCCTGCCATCTTGTTTGGATATTTTTACTTTATTTTTTCTTAGTTTGTTTATTTATTTTGGGGGGGGAGAGTGAGCAGAGAGAGGGGCAGAGGGAGAGGGAGAGAGAGAGAGAGAGAGAGAGAGAGAGAGAATCCCAAGTAGGGGCCACACTGTCAACGGAGGCACCAATGCGGGGCTCCAACTCATGAATGGTGAGATCATCACCTGAGCTGAAACCAAGAGCCTGATGCTTAACCAACTGAACCACCCAGGCGCCCCTGGATATTTTCACTTTAATAGAGAATTACTACTAACAGTCACAGTAAAAGAAGCTAGAATCAGGGTCCCTGGGTGGCCGAGTCGGTTAAGCCTCAGACTTCAGCTCAGGTCATGATCTCATGGTTCATGAGTTCAAGCCCCACGTCGGGCTCTGTGCTGACAGCTCAGAGCCTGGAGCTGCTTTGGATTCTGTGTCTCCCTCTCTCTCTGCCCCTCCCCTGATCACGCTCTGTTCTCTCCCAAAAATAAATAAATGTTTAAAAAAAATTTTTTAAGCTAGAATTGGCTAAATAACCCTAAACTTTGTATTTCCAAGCTTCCTCTTGTCTTGTCCAGTACTATGTGAAGTACACGAGCATTGCTTTGAACTGAATGTTTGTGTCCTCCCAAAAGTCATCTGTTGAATTCCCAGTGTGCTGGTATTTGGAGGTAGCCTTTGGGGATGTAATTAGATTTAGATGAGGTCATGAGAGTAGAGCCCTCATGCTGGGATTAGTGCCCTTACAGAAGGAGATCAGAGCACACTCTCCCTCCCCTCTCTCTCCCTCACCCTGCTGCACACATCAAGGAAAGGTCATGTGAGGGCATTATGAGGAGATGGCCATCTGCAAACCAGAAAATTGGCTCTCACCAGATGCGGAATCTGCTGGCGCCTTGGTTTTGGACTTCCCAGTCTTCAGAACTGGGAGAAACACATTTTTTATTGTTTAAGCCACCAGGTCTAGGGTATTGTGTTACAGCATCCCGAGCTGCCTGAGCCCAGCAGTGAACAGAGAGGTCACTCTAACATGTGGTTAGACCAGCAATGACCCATCTCCATTTCCCCCAATCTTTCCCAAACACAGTGGAAAGAACACTTCCTTTTCAGAACACAGGGCAGAACACGCACTCAAAATGAAGGTGCCAGGGACTGTGAACCCCTCCCGTCTCCGGCAGTGACAAGAGAAGTCTGATCACTGCTTTCGTGTGTCCTTTGGATCTGCCAGGTAGGTGTGCCCTGCCCACGCTGAGGTCTGCAAGATGCATGAACTCTCAAGGCACAGCTGGTGGGGTCTGTGTGAAGGTGGCAAATTATGGTTCATGGTATGTGAGATACTTGCAGGGAAAAGAGGACACGCTTGCTGCTTTGGAGTCCAGAGACTAATCTGGGCGCTCCTCGGGGCCTGAAGACCAATCCAGAAGCTCCTCGGGCCCAGAGACCAATTCAGAAGCTCCTAGGGGCCCGGAGACCAATCCAGATGCTCCTGCCTTAATGATTTAGTCATTTCTTTCTTTTTAAAAAAAAAAAATTTTTTTTTTTAATTTATTTTTGAGAGAGAGAGAGCATGAGCAGGGGAGGGTCAGAGAGAGAGGGAGACATAGAATCCAAAGACAGGCTCTAGGCTCTGAGCTGTCAGCACAGAGCTGGACACGGGGCTCAAACTCACAACCACAAGATCATGACCTGAGCCAAAGCTGGATGCTCAACGGACTGAGCTACCTAGGCGCCTCTGATTTGATCATTTCTTAAGTGATGCACATCTACAACTAATTGTGTTGTTGTTTGGTGATGCTTTATTTTGCAATAAGCTCTCTGAGCAGCACTAACCTCAAAAATGGAAGCTTATATTTAGTAATATTAAGTGTTAAATTTCTAATTCCCAAGTAAGTTAATGATGAATGTGAAATTACACAAAACTCAAAACAGTATGGTACTGGCATAAAAACAGACACACAGATCAATGGAACAGAATAGAGAAGGCAGAAATGAACCCATAACTGTATGGTCAATTCATCTTCAACAATGCAGGAAAGACTATACAATGGAAAAAAGACAGTCTCTTCAACAAATCGTGCTGGGAGAACTGGACAGTGACATGCAGAAAAATGAACCTGGACCATTTTTTTACACCATACACAAAAATAAACTCAAAAGGCATGAAAGACCTAAATGTGAGACAGGAAACCATCAAAACCTAGAGTACACAGGCAGCAACCTCCTTGACCTCGGCTGGAGCAACTTCTTACTAGACACGTCTCCAGAGGCAAGGGAAACAAAAGCAAAATCATTTATTGGGACCTCAAGATAAAAGCTTCTGCACAGCAAAGGAAACAATCAACAAAACTAAGAGGCGGCCTATAGAATGTGAGAAGATATTTGTAAATGACGTATTGGATAAAGGGCTAATATCCAAAATCAATGAAGACCTTATCAAACTCAACACCCCCAAATAAATCATGTAGTAAAGAAATAGGTAGACGATATGAACAGACATTTCTCCAAAGAATACACACAAATGGCTAACAGACACATAAAAAAAAATACTCAACATCACTCATCATCAGGGAAATCCAAATCAGAACCATGATGTGATACTACCTCACACCTGTCAGAATGGCTAAAATTAACAATTCAGGAAGCAACAAATGTTGGCGAGAATGTGGAGAAACAGGCACCCTCTTACACTGTTGGTGGGAGTGCAAACTGGTACAGCCACTCTGGAAAGCAGAGTGGAGTTTCCTCAAAAAATTAAAAATTAGAACTACCCTACAACCCAGCAATTGCACTACTAGGTATTTATCTGAGGGATACAGGTGTGCTGTTTTGAAGGGGTACATACACCCCAATGTTTGTAGCAGTGCTACCAATAATAGCCAAACTATGGAAAGAACCCAAATGTCCATTGACTGATTAATGGATAAAGAAGATGTGGTGTATTTATATACAATATTACTTGGCAATCAAAAAGAATGAAATCTTGCCATTTGCAACGATGTAAATGGGGCTAAGGATTATTGTGCTAAGTGAAATGTGTCCATCAGAGAAAGACAAATAGCATGATTTCACTCATTTGTGGAACTTAAGAAATAAAACAGATGAACATAGGGGAAGGGAAGAAAAAATAAGATAAAAATAGAGAAGGAGACAAACCATAAGAGGCTCTTAAATACAGAGAACAAACTGAGGGCTGCCGGAGGGGAGGTGGGCGGGAGGAATGGGCTAGATGGGGGATGGGCATTAAGAAGGGCACTTGAACTGAGCACTGGGTGTTACATGTAAGTGATGAATCACTAAATTCTACTCCTGAAACCAATATGACACTATGTATTAACTTGAATTTAAATAAAATCTTAGAGGAAAAAAAGGGACAAAGCAAAAGAAATTGCACAGAATGTCATCATTTGCCACCCCACAAAGCATGGGGACAGAGTGCAATCAATAACCAGGTGAAAACCCCAAAACATAAGTCTGCTGAGGAAGCATTATCCTGGACATCAAAAGCTACTAACTTTTGAACTTAAGAACCTTGTTCTTGTAGTTTATGATTCATCACATACAGCTGTAAAACATGCTTGCATAAGATACAGATCCAGTGAATGTTCTGCTAAATTGACTTTGCCAATGGTTTGTTTGTGTGTTTGAGAGAAGGGGGAGGAGGGGGCCAGGCACAGGACAGAGATCTGGAGCCGGCTTTATGCTGACAGCAGAGAGCCCAATGCAGGGTTCGAACTCACAAACTGTGAGATCACGACTTGAGCCAAAGTCAGATGCTTAACTGACTGAGCCACCCAAGTGCCCCAACTGTGCTGGATTTTTATTTCAAGCTTGTGTGCTCACATAAAAAATGAAGCAAAATTTATAATGTGTTGATAGTGAAAACAGAAGATTTTATAAACAGTTCAATGTTACTAACGTTATTATCACTGTTATCACAGTGGCTTCACCTACAAAGATCAATTAATTCTAACGGTTTGAATTTTTTGGTTATGGAATCTAAGTAAAGTTTTTGGAAATTTAGTCTGTTTAAGATGAAACATCTGAGATTATTGTGAATCTTCCTGTAGATTTATTTTAAAAGTTCAGCATTAAAAATAAAAGTGTTGTGGGGGGCACCTGGGTGGCTCAGTCAATTGAGTGTCCAAATTCAGCTCAGGTCGTGAGCTTGTGGTTTGTGAGTTCGAGCCCCGCATCAGGCTCACTGCTGTCAGTACAGAGCCCACTTTGGATACCCTGTCCCCCTGCCTCTCTGTTCCTCCCCCACTCATGCTCTCTCTCTCAAAAATAAAAATGTTTTTGAAGTGATAATATAAATGATTTTAGTTGAGAATGTTGTCTATGTTAAAATCAATATTTTACTAAATTATCACATTTAAAAATTAAGATATGGAGCAGAATTATAATTGGAATTGGTTACAGGGCAAACATAAGTCATAATTTCACCCAAAGAAGTTGCAAAGAGAAACTAGATTTGTCAAAATTTACAAATTTTGAATATGTTGAGTAACTAAACTACATAATTTTTTGTGATGAAATAGATGTCAAATTTAAAAATATATATTACCATATAATCCAGCAATTCCACCTCCAGAAATTTACCCAAAGGAAGCTAAAACACTAACTCGAAAAGGGATCTGCACCCCTGTGTTTACAGCAGCATTATTTACAAAAGCCAAGACAGGGAAGCAACCTAAGTGTCCATCAGAGGATGGACAAATAAAGAGAATGTGGTATATATGCACAACAGAATATTATTCAGCCATAAAAATGAGGAAATCATGTCATTTGTGAAATGTGAAAACATGTATAGACCGTGAGGGCATTATGCTAAATTAAATAAGTCAGTCAGAGAAAGACAAATAGTGCATGATATCATGTGCAATCTTGAAATAAAGTGGAAGGGAGGGAGGGAGAGAGGGAAAGGGAAGGGAGAGGAGAAAGAATAAGGAAGGATGGAAGAAAGAAAAAGAGAAGAGAGGAAGGAAGGGAGAAAAAGAAACAGAAAGAGAGGAAAGAAGGAAAGAAAGGAAAAGGAAGGAGAGAGAGAGAGAAAGAGAAAGAAAGAAAGAAGAGACAGAGAGGAAGGAAGGCAGGAAGAAAGGAAGGGAGAGAGAAAAAAGGAAAGAAAGCGAAAGAAAGAAAGGAAGAAAGGAAGAAAGGAAGAAAGGAAGAAAGGAAGAAAGAAAGAAGAAAGGGAAAGAAGAGAAAGGAAGGAAGGCAGGAAGAGAGAAAGAAAAAAGAAAAGAAAGAAGGAAAGGAAGAAAAGAAAGGAAAAAAGGAAGGAAGAAAGAAAGAAGAGAAAGAGAGGAAGGAAGGAAGGAAGAGAGAGAGAGAGAGAGAGAGAGAGAAACAAACTCCTAGAGAGATCAGACCTGTGGTTACGAGAGACAGATGATAGGAGGAAAGCAAAACATGAAGGAAAGTGGTCAAAGATACAAACTTCCGGTTATGGGATAAAGAAGTAGAGGCGCCTGGGTGGCTCAGTCAGTTAAGCATCCGACTTCAGCTCAAGTCATGATCTCCCGGTTTGTGAGTTCAAGCCCCACGTTGGGCTCTGTGCAGACAGCTCAGAGCCTGGAGCCTGCTTCGGATTCTGTGTCTCCCTCTCTCTCTGCCACTCTGCCACTTGTACTCTGTCTCTCTCTGTCTCTCAGAAATAAATAAATGTTAAAAAAAATTAATAAAAAAAGTAGTACGGATGTAACATACAAGATGATGCCTACAGCTGACACTGATTCCTACAGCTGACACTGCTGTATGGCACACAGAAGTCAAGAAAATAGATTGTATGACTTTTCATCACTGGAGACATTTTTTCCCTTTTTTTTTCTTTCTTTTTATTGTACCTGTATTAGAAGATGGATGTTAGCTGGAACTATTGTAATCATTTCACAGTTTACAATAAATCAATCCATCCTGCCGTACACTTTAAGTTTATACAGTGATGTATATCGATCGTTTCTCAGTTAAAGTGGGGAGAAAACTAACCATCTCAGCCCAGCAGTAACTAGACTTCCCTCTATCTCCATCTCTGCCATCATCAAGTGGAACTCCGCAGGCAATCCATCTGCATCATCCTGATGGTATTGAATATTTTTGGTAAATGAACCCTCTAGTTTTGGGGTGCATTTTGTTCAAGATCAGTTAGATTTTTAATTAAAAAATTCAAGGAGTCCCCAAAATCTTCGGCTTCTTAAGCTTTTGGAGAATTATAATTATTGAAGAACAAAACTGGCAAAAAAGAAGACCCTGAAATCTCTCAATCCCAGAAAAAGAAATAAGTGAAAAGATTATATGATGAGCATTCAAATCATGCCCAAGATGTTATTTTAAAACTCCACCACTGCTCTTTGGAATAAATCCTCTTGTGGAGAGAAAGGTTTATAATGTCCACTGGAATGTAACTAAATCAAGAGGGCCTATGATTTTGTATGATTTTATAGCATCGCAGTTTGGGAGACATTAAAAGAAATCATATCTGCACATAACTTACTTGATTTTGTCTTCTAGAACTATTCGTCAAGAAAAGGTACTCTACCCAATGTTTATAGCAGCACTTTCAACAATAGCCAAATTATGGAGAAAGCCTAAATGTCCAACTGATGAATGAATAAAGATGTGGTTTATATATACAATGGAATACTACTTGGCAATGAGAAAGAATGAAATCTGGCCATGTGTAGCAACGTGGATGGAACTGGAGAGTATTATGCTAAGAGAAATAACTCAGTCAGAGAAGGACAAATCTCGTATGTTTTCACTCATATATGGATCTTGAGAAATTTAACAGAAGACCATGGGGGAAGGGAAGGGGAAACAATAGTTACACACAAAGGAGGGAGGCAAACTATAAGAGACTCTTAAATACAGAGAACAAACTGAGGGTGAACTGGGGTGAGGCTGAGAAGGGGGGAAATGGGTCATGGGTGGGGAGGGTACTTGTTTGGGATGAGTGTTGTACATAAGCTAATTTGACAGTAAAAGAAAAGAAAAGGTACTCTAGGGACATGGGTTGGGGGATGGGTGAAATAGGTGATTGGGATTAAGGGTACACTTAGGTTGAGCCCTGAGTAATGTATCAAATTGTTGAATCACTGTATTGTCCACCTTGAAACTAGTATAACACTGTATGTTAACTATATAGGAATTAAAATCAAAGACTTAATTTTTTAAAAAAGTACTTCAAATGGAAGCCAAAACAATCAGTATCAAAAATCATATTTTATCTGATTACTTACACATTTTAATACAAAAATCTTACAGTTGAAAATACTCTCCTTTAGTTGAGTTCACTTAGTTTTTACCAGATAACTCAGTTCTCCTAGAGAGATTATGGGGTTTTTAAAGGTTTTTTTTTAAAGTAATCTCTATACCCAACATGGGACTCGAATTTACAACCCTGAGATCAAGAATCACTCGCTCTTTAGCTCCCACTCTATAAAAGGCACCCTGTATCATGAAATTAATGATTGGCATTGCTATATACATCTTTATATTTTTACTACATGCATATATGATGCTAAATAATAATTATTATTGTTTTTGCCTACTTTTAAGTTATATATGATTTATATAAATGACAAATTTCTTGGATTTTTCTGCAACTGGGTTTTCAAAAAACTTTTTGTTTATTGCAATGTTTCTGGGATATATTCATGTTAGTTCATGTAGCTATACTGCATGCCACTTACCTGTATTTTTAAAAAATCTTAGCATCTCATAAATTTAAAAAAACATTACTAAAAAAATTAAAAATCTTAAAAAAAAAATCACTTGCTCTTCCCACTGAGCCAGCCAGGTGCTCCGAGACATTATGTTTAAATAAAAATATGCTTTACATGTAAGGGTGAAATGGAGGTGTCAACAATTTAAACTTTATTAACAACGTACTTCAAGAAATATTGTAGACATTAGAAGTAATTAAAAATTATATGTCCATAGTAAAGAGTGATCATTCTTCAGAAAAATGCCAGTGACCTGCATGTTAAAGCCAGATAGGACTAAAACACTGATTTAGCATGTGAAATTGTAATAAAAATAATCATTCCCTTTATTTTTCATGTTCAGATAAGATCGTATGAAGGTTTTATTTCTTTATTGTGCTTTAATGCACATGAACATTTATTTTTGTTTTTTGGAAAGAACTGTATTTTGAAAAGTTTGTAAATAGAACTACTCTAGAGGCCTATCCACATAAAACTAATTTATCAGTCAATAAATAACTTTTAAACTACATAAAATATACACATCAATTATATACTACATATCATTTTAGCACCCTCTTTCATTTTGGAAAGTGTACTGGTTTGAACAATAAATGACCCTAAACACAGCTAGCATTTACCAAGAGTGTATTAGTTATCAGTCACTGTGTTTTATCACTTAATCAATTTAATCTTTACAAACACACTGAAGGGCAGGGATTACCTGCATTTTATCTGATGGCACTAAGTCTCCACTCTGCTTTGCCCTGGACCCCAGGCACCCTGTTCTGCTGCCTGTCTCCCCACATTATAGGACACAGTACTGGCCCACACAGAATGTACTTCCAGCCAGGGAGCATGAACTTGATTCCACTTTGACCTCTGAAGCCATCACTCATGTGGCCAAGGCTGTGCTTTTTCAGCATAGCAGGTACATGTAGGAGCCCAGACTAGAGCTGAAAACCCAAGCAATTAACTGTTTCCAAAGAACCTAGGAGAGTCACTTAGCCCATCTTTCAAGGTGTTGGTGACTTCTGCACCTCTGATCTTCAGTGCTGCAAAATCTTTTATTTTGTCTTCAGCAATATCCTAGACACTATAATGTAGGAAAGCTGTAATGTAGGGCTCTCACATTAATGTGAAGTAAATGGTATTTGACCTTAGACCTTATGATAACTAAAATTACAAATTCTTTTTCTTTACTGACTTATTTATGTTCAATATCATTTGTTGTTCAAATTGGTTTCCATACAACACTCAGTGCTCATCCAAACAAGTGCCCTACTCAAAGCCCATCACCCACTTTAACATATCCCCCAGACACCATCAACCCTAAGATTATTCTCAATATTTAAGAATCTCTTATGGTTTGCCTCCCTCCCTCTCTGTACCTTTTTTTTCCCCTTCCCTTCCCCCATGGTCTTCCGTTAAGTTTCTCAAGATCCACATATGAGTGAAAACATATGAGATCTGTCCTTCTCTGACTGAGTTATTTCATTTAGCATAATACCCTCTAGTTCCATCCATGTTGCTGCAAATGGCCAGATTTCATTCTTTCTCATTGCCAAGTAGTGTTCCATTGTATACCTAAACCACATCTTCTTGATCCATTCGTCAGTTGATGGACATTTAGGCTGTTTCCATGCTTTGGCTATTGTTGAAAGTGCTGCTATGAACATTGGTGTCCATGTGCCCCCGTGCATCAGCACTCCTGTATCCCTTGGGTAAATTTCTAGAAATGCTATTGCTGGGGCATTCTATTTTTAATTTTTTGAGGAACCTCCACACTGTTTTCCAGAGGGGCTGCACCAGTTTGCATTCCCACCAACAGTGAGAGAGAGTTCACGTTTCTCCACATCCTCGCCAGCATCTATAGTCTCCTGATTTGTTCATTTTAGCCACTCTGACTAGTGTGAGATGGTATCTCAGTGTGGTTTTGAAATTTATTTGCCTGATAATGAGTGACATCGAGCATCGTTTCGTGTGTCTGTTGGCCATCTGGATGCCTTCTTTGGAAAAGTGTCTATTCACGTCTTCTGCCCATCTCCCCTTCACAGGATTATTTGTTTTTTTGGGTGTGGAGTTTGGTGAGTTCTTTACAGATTTTGGATACTAGCCCTTTATCCGATATGTCATTTCAAATATCTTTTTCCATTCCACAGGTTGCCTTTTAGTTGTGTTGATTATTTCCTTTGCAGTACAGAAGCTTTTATCTTGATAAGGTCCCAATAGTTCATTTTTGCTTTTAATTCCCTTGTTTTGGGGAACGTGTCGAGTAAGAAATTGCTGCGGCTGAGGTCAAAGAGGTTGTTTCCTGCTTTCTCTAGGGTTTCCTGTCTCACATTTAGGTCTTTCATCCATTTTGAGTTTATTTTTGTGTATGGTGTCAGAAAGTGGTCTAGTTTCATTCTGCATGTTGCTGTCCAGTTCTCCCAGCACGATTTGCTAACTAGACTGGTTTTTTTTTTTTTTCCCCATTGGGTGGTCCTTCCTGCTTTGTCAAAGATTAGTTGGCCATACATTTGTGGGTCCCATTCTGGATTCTCTATTCTATTCCATTGGTCTATTTGTCTGTTTTTGTGCCAATACCATACTGTCTTGATGATTACAGCTTTGTAGTAGAGGGTAAAGTCCAGATTGTGATGCCTCCTGCTTTGGTTTTCTTCTTCAATATTACTTTGGCTATTTGGGGTCTTTTGTGGTTTCATACAAATTTTAATTGTTTGTTCTGGCTTTGAGAAGAATGCTGGTGCAATTTTGACTGGAATTGTACTGAATGTGTAGATTGCATTGAGTAGTACTGACATTTTAACAATATTTATTCTTCCAATCCATGAGCATGGAATGTTTTTCCATTTATTTATGTCTTCTTCAATTACCTTTATAAGCTTTCTATAGTTTTCAGCATACAGATCTTGTAACAAATTCTTTTTTTAAAGTTATTTCTTTATTTTGAGGGAGTATTAGCAAGCAAGAGGGGAGGGGCAGGGAGAGAGAGGGAGAGAAAATCCTAAGCAAGCTTTGCACTGTTGGTGCACAGCCTGATGCAGGGTTCAAATTCACAAATCATAAGATCATGACCTGAGCTGATATCGAGTCGGACCTTTAAGGACAGAGACTGTCATTTCACTTCCAGTTTCCAACCCCCAGGGATATATACAGATCCTGCATGTAGAAAACTTACTGAATGAAGGACTAGTATTTTAAAATTGTAGTAGGCTGGTAGGTGAAAAATTGCATCTCACTTGTTTCAACTTGCATTTATTCAATTACTAATTAAAATGAATTGTTTTCATTTAAAAAAGGTCAAATACTTAACCAAGTGAGTCACCCAGATGCCCCCAAATTACAAGTTCTTTGTAAGTCCCAGGCTATCCTATAATATAGAAGACGCTATGAAAAGCAGTAATAAAAGTTTAATTATGAGTTTAGTCATTAAATTTAGCACATGTTACATATTCCACTCTGTCCCTAAGCGTCACTATTGAAAGTGGAAACTCTCGGTAGGATTGCGTTTAACCAAGGTACTTATTTTTTTGATGTCTTCATTGCATTTTAATTGTCTTAATCATGTTTTAGATGTACAAAACTTTCTCTTTACAAAGAAAAATAATAATAAAGATACTATTTAGTAAACAATTAACAATATGTGCTACCAGATGATGAAAATATAGAAAGTACCTATTAAATGGATTAAGCCAAGAATTTTTTTTAATCTACCAAGGATAATAGATTAAAATGCTGCCTAAAGAAAGAAATTTGATTTAGATTAGGTATACCCCAAAGTAGGGATGTGATTTTACCTGAGACAAAGATTTGACTGCAAATAGTTTATTAGGAAGATACAGAATTGTAGAGCAGCACACAAGGGAAGATAGCTAATAAAGGCAGGTTGTTACATCATGACTAGAATTTAACTCCACCAGGAAACTCAGAGACAACTCACAACCATCTCACTCAAGGGGTGAAGGACCTACACCCTAACTGCCATCAGTGATTGGTTCAGGGCTTCTGGGGGGTTGGTATGAATTCGTCAGCATTTTCAGACACCTGCAGCCAAAAGTCTGAAGCCAGTGAAATAAATGATAAGGTCTTAAAGGAAGTGGGCAAGGCGCTGACAGTGTCTGCTATAGCCTTGAAAACAAACTATATTCTCACACCAAGTAATTAGGCAAATACAAATGTGCTAACTGCTGGCCCCCTCCCCAACCAAAACAAATATTCAAAATCTAACAGTGATGGGTTTTTAAGCATTTATAGCCAAGGAAAACACTGTAGTTCTAGTTTTTAACATCCTTTCCCAAACAAAAAAAAATTCTTAGATTATCAAATAATTTAATATTATTATATGAAAGGAACAGAAGTAAAGATTTACTTTAAACTTCTATTAGGCCTTGTGTTGCAAAAGATTTTGAGAAAATCCAGGAAATTGGATTTTCCTGGAACAGAGCAAGGATTGCTCAACTAGTCAGATCCCAAAACAGTGTCAACGACTCATTTATCAATTGAGCTGGAGGTGAGTAAAAACAACTAGAAATACAATTCACCTGTGTATTTCAAGACCTCAAAGAAGGGAAGCACTTGCCTATGGTTTGTTGTGTTTCCAATCTATTTTTTAAAGAGAAAAATCAAGGTTTTTCATTTGGTTGGTTGGTTGGTAATTTACAACAGTGCTATTCTCTCTCTCTCTCTCTCTCTCTCTCTCTCTCTCTCTCTCCCACACACACACACAGTAGTGAACAGAATATGTTTCTCGGGAAAGCACACTGGTATTAATGGAGTCTCAAACGATCCACGTCCAGGCAGATAAACATGCTGAGAGCCACTTGAAGGAATGTACTTTTCTCTAGATACCAGATGGCAAGTCTACAATGTGTTGAAGAATTTCTCACCTAATTTTCACCACTGCATATCACTCACCAATTTTACATCCTCTCACCCCCACTGCATAAAAAATGACAAGCATTCCCATGGTCGCATCCTGGGTGGATCTCAAAGAGTATTGGAAATAGCACATGCAGCTGTTAGCTTCTCCAAATACACAGTCCAAGGCATTTAAATGCCCAGTCTGCAGTGCTGGGAGTGAAAGACAAGAATAACAGTTACTTTTTTTTCCACCAAAGATAAATGCCATATTATGCCTGAAAAAGCCAGGGTCAGCCTAACTCCTAGGCAGAGAAGAATAGCACCAATGTCAACGGAAGGAAATGGTTTCTGGGAAGGACGCACAGATTTGACTAATTGAAGGCCTTTTAAAGGGGAAACAACGTGGTTTTGTTAACATTTTGGAAAGAAAAGTATTGATCGCAACTTCTTTTTAAAATGAAGGACCAGGGGGCGCCTGACTGGCTTAGTGAGTTAAGCGGCTGACTCTTGATTTTGGCTCAGGTCACGATCTCAGTTTGGGAGTCGGTATACTGAGCATGGAGCCTGCTTGGGAGCCTCTCCATCTCCCTTTGTCCCTCCCCTGCTCATTCTCTCTCTCTTTCTCTCTCAAAATAAATAAACTTAAAAAAATAAAATTAAAAACTAGGTTTTAAGTATATACAATAAAATGTTAGCTCTGGGTTTTCCCTGGTGATGGAATTTCAGTTTTCATTTTCTTCCTTACATACTTGAGTATCACTTAATTTTTTGACATGGACAGGTACTACTTTTATAGTCACGAAAAAATTATGTAAGCTATACTGACTTTGCAAAAAATGAGGAAAAGACAAAATAAAGAGGTAGGAGAAGAGAAAAAAGAGAAGAAATGTGAACCCCCTTTCACTCATTCGACAAATAATTCTTTTTTTAAACTTTTTAAAATATTTATTTATTATTTTGAGAGAGAGAAACAGGGTGTGAGTGAAGGAGGGGCAGAGAGAGACAGGGAGACACAGAATCTGAAGCAGGCTCCAGGCTCCGAGCTGTCAGCACAGAGCCCGATGCGAGGCGTAAACTCACAGACCACGAGATCATGACCTGAGCTGAAGTCGGACACTTGACCGACTGAGCCACCCAGGTGCCCCACTGACAAAAAATTCTTTAGTTAGATGCTATGCTAGGGCACACCGACTATAGATCCTGATTGCTGTCGTTAGGGAAACAAACAAATAAGGTGCTGAGACCAGGGGCAGATGGTGCTACCCATGAAGCAGTGGAAGAAAGTCTGCCTGAGGAAACTTAAGGGGCACCAGGGTGGCTCAGTTGGTTGAGCACCCAACTTTGGCTCAGGTCATGATCTCACAGTTGGTGACTTCAAGGCCCACATCAGGCTCTCTGCGGTTGGGGCAGAGCCTGCTTCATATCCTCTATCCCTCTCTCCCTCCCCCTCCCCGGCTTGTACTCTCTCAAAAATAAACAAAGATTAAAAGAAAAGAAAATAAACACTTAAACTAAGCTCTCAAGGAATCAAAGCTAACCCCGTGAAAAATAGTGGGGAGCCAGCACATGCCAAGGCCCCAGTGCAGGAAAACCTTGGCGACCCCTGGCTGATGGGTGGGGCTGAAATTCAGCAGAAAGAGGCACAGTGAGATGGAGGGGGCAGATTAGAGAGAAAAGCAAGTGCCAATTCCCTGAGGCACCTGAAAGCCCAAGATAAGGAATTTGTATTTTAATCTCAATACAGAGAAAGCCATTAAAGGATTCAAAGCAAGGGAGAGAAGTCTTCTGGTTTACATTTTATCTTTTTTTTCATTTTGTGAAGTAGGCTCAGAGCGGAGCCCACTCACAACCCCGAGATCACGACCTGAGCTAAGAGTCAGAGGCTTAACCGACTGAGCCACCCAGGTGCCCCTGGTTTATATTTGAAATTGCTGTTCTGGCTGCCCCGTAGATTGGAGGGGAGACGAGAGGCTGGTAGCTGTTGTATCAGGAGCCATACCAGTGCCACTTTCCCCCCTGCATTTGCCCCCCTCACAAATTCCCAGCAGCCTTAGATGCTATCCACCCAGAAACACTGCCCCCCAAAAGTATAATAATCCTATTCACTCAGCTCCCAGACATCCCTGCGATTTTCAGCCCAAACCCATGAACCCATCCAAATCAACGGCCCCAGTTCTAGGGGTGTAGCCACACAGGCCCCTCCTCCTCCTTCCCTGCAGCGGTCGCCTGCTCTCCTTCAGGAGGGTGAAGCCCAATTCCCCCATAATCACTATCCCTTTACAAAAAATTATTTAGAGAGAGAGAGAGAGAGAGAACATCCCAAGCAAGCTCTACGCTGTCAGCACAGAGCCTGATGTGGGGCTTGATCCCACAAACCGTGAGATAAGGACCTGAGCCAAAATCCAGAGTCAGACGCTTAACCGACAGAGCCACCCAGGCGCCCCCATAATCACTGTCTTCTTTATTCCTCTACTTACCTCCCAGTCCCCCTGCAGTATTCCCGGCACTAGGTGTCACAGTGTCTTCTCTGCAGATAATTTTATTTCATGGATTATAAAATACCTGGGGTTGAAAAGGACTTAGAAATACTCTATTTCAACCGAGGGGTTTTTAGGACAAGGAAACAGGCCTGCTATATAATTAAAAGACTTTTCTAAGGTCTCAAAAGTTATGATTTCTGAACTTTTAAAAATGTTTATTTATTTTTGAGACAGAACACGAGCCGAGGAGGGTCCAAGAGAGGAGAGACACAGGCTCCAGGCTCTGCACTGACAGCAGAGAGGCTGATGTGGGGCTTGAACTCACAAACTGTGAGATCATGACCTGAGCTGAAGTTGGACACTCAACCAACTGAACCACTCAGGCCCCCCTAGGCTTTCTGACATCTTTACTTAGAGTTCCTTGCAGGATTTCAAAGCAAATTTTTTTTTTTTTTACAAAAAGAACACTTGGCAAGTGCTTCATGTTTTACAGAACACTCTGTATACACCATCTTGTAGAATCATTAGTAATGGAAATAAATGGTCATCCAAGTATGAATACTGTATATCCCAATAATAGATACAAATACTAATCCAGGGGCACCTGGCTGGCTCAGTCAGAAGAGCATGTGACCCTTCATCTAGGGGTCCTGTGTTCTACCCCACACTGGACAGAGAGATCACTAAAAGAAAAATAAATAAGCTTTAAAAATAAAAAGAGGGGCACCTGGGTAGCTCAGTTGATTGAGTGTCTGACTTTGGCTCAGGTCATGATCTCACAGTTCATGAGTTCTGGCCCCGCGTCGGGCTCTGTGCTGATGGCTCAGCCTGCTTCAGATTCTCTGTCTCCCTCTCTATATGCCTCTCTCCCATTCACATTCTGTCTCTCGCTCGCTCACTCTTGCTCTCAAAAATAAACACTAAAAAAATTAAAGAAAAAGGAAAGAAGTGGTAATCTAAGCACAGGTATATCAAAATAATGATACAAACTGGAGGCTGAGAAAGATGAATGGCTGAGGGAGAAACTCAGCCAGACTCAAACACAGGACTTCTGGCTCCAGGCACAGCAGAAGCTACAAAACACATCCCTATTGTTTGATACAGTTAGTCCAGGGACGAAGTTAGAGGTTTCCTATTTCTGCTCATTATTATTGGTTCATTATACTTTTGTATGCATTAGTTTTACATGTCTTCTGAAGATCAGACTTTTCTGCTGAGGTTAAGGAGGGACTTTCTCCAATATGCGGAGTTTATTGCAATGATGGTGAGGGCTTCTGAGAAGGAGATAAAGTTTAAAGAACAAAGAAAATGAAGAAAAGAGATGCAGACTTTGCCAACTTATGATTGAGATTAGGGTTAGATGTGGATGCAGACCCCATGCCCTTATGGCAAATACCACTGTCAAAAGAAGCACTCTAAAATTAGTCTTCTTATTTTAAGTAAAGCTTAACACAGCACGATTCCAATGTAGTAAAAGGATATGGATGGTTTCATAAAGTTCATTATTAAAAGATGTGAATGACACACAGGTTGGATTATGTGTACTAGATTTTCCCAGTATTTGAGGTTTAGAATTCCAAATCCAATGTCAAAAAAAAAAAAATTCTAAGTGACAAAAAAAAAAAGAATTGGCCTTGATGGCTCTGCAGGATGTAGAAGAGATTACTGGTTCGGGGTAAATATATTTTGGAATGCATTGCATTCTGATGCTACAATTAGTTCTATTCTTGTTCTGAAAGTGGAAAGGGGGTCAGGGCCCCACATAACTGACACTTAGGAGCAGCAGCTGATTTGTGCTGGGCACCTGACACCCACCCAGGAGGAACGGCTCACTCTTGACCTCAGAACCCAACAGAGACACATTACAAAACATTGATGCAAGAATTACCGCTTCCTTGCTCTTCCATGTGCTTTCATTTTGAGGAGCCCAAACATTTTTCTCCCAAATATCAAACCTCTTATTGTCAACCTCCCTTGAGGGTATAGAGGTACGGTTACTCAAGTGTGTTGCAGAACCTCGCCAGTGTGAATGAAAAATAAATTTGCACTTACCCCAGATGCTAAATGCCGTAAGAATATAGTTCATTCCCTTTGTGAATGGTTGGTGAGCTAAGAGAAATCACAGGGGTCTATTAACTGAAAGTCCAGAGTAATGTAATTATTAGCTTTTTCCTTTTTTCCACCTTTTAGAGAGAAGTAGCTCACATACCTCACTGAATACGGTGAAGGGAGATAGTGTGAGGATTTGATTTATGTATGTTATGAAATGATTACCACAGTAGATTCAGTTACAGCCATCGTCTCTTTTCTAAATATTATCCATTGGACTTGAAGAAAATGGCTCTGATAACAAATCAAGCAAACAAGAGTACTTGCTTTTTGAAGGCTAAGAAAGGACGTTTAAAATAGCACGTGTTCTGCTGAAAATGAGGCAAAATGCACGTATCTCTCATGCCATCAAATCTGAACATATTTCAGGACATCCTCTGTGTATTGCATTCCATCCAGTTTACTCTCCTCTCCAGTTAAGCCACCCAAGTTGTGACATGCGGATTCTGGCTTCGCTCAGTTGAGTGCTGTGAGCCCAGTGGCAGAGAAGAAAGAGTCAGTAAAATACTTCACCCCTGCATACCTTTCATACTTATGGAGACACCCCAAGATTGTGGTTCACCAGCATATAGAAACTCACAGTGCACTACCCTGGCCTTGGGGGCTGAAGCATTCCTTAGAGTCCACTGAAATCTGAAGGCACTGAATCACCTTTCTAACACTGCACCTCATTGTAAGTAACCAATCGTTAAGGTCAGGTAAGAGGACTAGCCAATGATGATAACATGCCGCTAAAATCAGTCTTCTCCAGCTTTTAAAAGCACTGAATGGTGCTTTTGTACATGGGACTTAACACTCAGTATGTGTTCTTGGGACTGAGTAATGTTTGTATTTGTGTTATTTAACTTCTTTGAGTAAATGCACGGAGCTAAGATATTTAATGCACAGAGTCACATATTTAAGACTCAGATAAAAGCAAAAAATGAAAGTGGTTTAGAAATACAAAATAGGTAACACTAGTCAAAATGTCACACCCCTACTTTCTTCAAAACTGAGTTTTGCATACAGAGCATCTTATTTGCCACTGAATTAAAAAAAAAAAAGTGCCAGGAGCTCTGTGCAATTTCACTGGCTTACATTTTTGGGCAATCTCTGATTCTTAGAAGTCTATTTTATAGCCAACAAGAATGACAGTCATTATGAGTAACTTTCTCCATTATTCTATCTCTCAGAGATCAAAGAATATCACGTGACAATACTAAGTATATTCACTTGCAACACACATGAAAATAATAAAAAAGGAAGAAACCAGAACATTGCGTACATGAAAGAAAATAGTCGTACTGGCTTTCATAGATCCCTTTGACCCTTTACCAATCCAGCAGTATAGCCATGAAATCAACATAACGTGGGCACCTCTCAGAGGAGGGGTTGTGGCTTTACGGTTCTGTGACCCATCTACTTTGGCTCTAGGAAAACAAAAGTTAAAAGTGAGGGCAAGAAACCAGCGACAGTTTCCATCATTAAAGAGCCTGGCAACTGATCCTAAAGGCGTTGTCATGTGAGCCTTCCATGCAAACTGACTGCAAAGCAACCTAAAGATTTGAGAGGACCCACTGTTGCACTCCCATCAAAACGAGAGGTTAATGCTCACCTGCCAATACTTTCCCAAAGTCCTAGAACTAGGGAAAAGCAAGGGAAATTTGATAAAGTTGACAGATCTCATGAAAAAATGTTAACGATCTTAGCATCCACATCTCTATAAGTAATTGGAGAGACTGAAAAAGCAAATTAAGCCAGACAGACATACCCCTGGGAGGCTTTTTCTTGAGTGTCCAAGAAGAAACAAGTTCTTAAATAAAGGAAAATCATTTAAATATCAGAAAAACCTGGAAACTACGTTTTTGAAAAATCGTGGGTTGCACTTACAAAAGAAGTAGGGCTCTGAAAACACAATAGAGCATTTTCCAAGATGGTTCAAGATTTGGATGATTTAAGTATCATTTATTCCTTGAATTGTTTTATTACAAGGTACACTTAGATCTCATTCTTACATTTTAAAATTTTGTTTAAGATTCCTAACCCAAGGGGCACCTGGGTAGCTCAGTCAGTTAAGCGTCTGACTCTTGATTTTGGCTCAGGTTATGATCTCATAGTTTGTGAGTTCAAGTCCTGCATCAGGCTCTGCACTGCCCGTGTGGAGACTGCTTAGGATTCTCTCTCTCCCTGTCTCTGTCCCTTTCCCACTTGTGCTCTTGCTCTCTCAAAATAAATAAACTTTTTGAAAATTTTTTTTAAAAATCCCTAACCTATATCACTTAGCTAGCATGTTACTGATTTCCTGGAATCACAGATCAACTGAGCTAGAATGATGTTCAGGATGATTTAGTTCAACACCTATTTATAGATGAGTGTCCTGAGACACAAACTAAAGATCATGTAGTGACAACATGAAAACTAGGGCACAGAGTCCCTGATTCTTAATTTACTGAATCTTCGTTGTGATTTAAAATGACAATTCAAAATATTTTGAGATTGGTTGCAGCTGTCATTCCCGGCATAGATTGCTACCCCCAGGTGATTCAAAAAACAAAAATGGAGAATCAAGATGATACAGAAATAACCAGCCATCAAAAAGCAACAACAAAAAGGTACTTTGATAAGCAAAATAAATTATATCGCTGTTTTTGCCCTCAATTGTCAAATGTGTCGCCTAAATTCTTCACTTCCCTTTAATGCAATAGCCTAAATAGGAAGCAATTTCTTCCTTAAAAGAAGACACCCCTTAGCAGGTTTGTACCCAGAAGTTACAAATAAGCCCCAAATCTCAGTGGCTTAAAACAAAAAGGATTTTTGATAGGTCACGGGAACAAAAGGTACAGCACAGAGAATACAATCAACGGTCTTGTCATCCTGTTTTATGGTGACAGAGGGTAGCTACACTCGTGGTGAGCAGGTCATGATGTGTAGACTTGTGGAATCACTATGTTGTATTCTTCAAACTAACATAATCCTGTGTGTCAGTTCTACTCAAATAAAAGTAAGTTTTTAAAAGGTTTTCCCACTCATGCTAAATGTCCATTCCCATTCAGCAGGGGGCGCTGCACGTCATTATCATTCAGGGACACAGACCAATGGACCAGCTACCACAGACCCATCTCCAGGGGGGTTTATACCACGGATTAAATACTCACTCTCAGAAGTGACATGCAATCCTGCTGGCAAATCATTGGTCAAACTGGTCACAGGTCATGTGACCATGATCCTATCCAACCATTGAGGGGAGAGGGGCTCAGGAAGTGCAATATTGAAGGCAGAAAACCAGAAATATTTAGAGAAGAGCATTTCTACCACACTTTCTTTTTTTTTTTTTTTAATGGCTGTTTCTTTTTGAGAGAGAGGGAGCACGAGAAGGGAGGGGCAGAGAGAAGGGGACAGAGGATCTGAAGGCGCCTCTGCGTTGACAAGACAGAACCCAAGGCGGGGCTCAAACTCACAAACTGTGAGATCATGACCTGAGCCAGAGTCGGACACCCAGCCGATTGAACCACCCAGGCGCCCCAACATTCTGTATTTCTGAAAAGTGAAAAACTGGAGACTCATCTTCTCTGAATATACAAATTTATTAAGTACTTAATTTTCTCATCATAAGCAGAAAGAAGCTACAAAGAATGTCTCTAAGCATCAAGAACCTTCAGCAAAGGCCTTTGTTCAACCCCTCCCCCCGTAACCAATGACCCTGGCAAGCCACACCAGTTTGATCGCTTGTAAAATAACCAGATGAGAAAAGGTGATTTCTGAGTTCTCAACAAGCCTTATACAACCTACAGGCGTGATTAAGCTAAAGAGAATGTGCAAGAAGACTTCTCACTGGTTGTGTTAGCAAATGCTAAAATCAAGCTCTAGTCTCCTGAAGATGCTACATTCAAACACAGAAGCCTAAGTTTAAAAAGAAAAATAGGGATCATTTGGTTGTTGTGTTGTTGTTGTTGTTTTTGCTGTCTTGTTGTGTTTTCCAAATAGTCACGAAAGTAGAAAACCTCACTTGGTTCAAGGAATTATGGGTAGCTTGCAATGGGTTTGCCTCAAAGAATCCTACACCAACATTTAGGAATAGTTTCACTAACCACAGCAGAAGTTTTCTGTTCATTCTGGACCTGACTATACTACACTTAAATGCACTCTCTTTTTGTTATTTCTCCCTGCTTATATTTGTGTCTTTCTTTAAAGGGTTAAGAAAATTCTAAATTCTACAAGGCAATAATGCAGCATTATACGTCAGCTGGCAACATTTTACCCAAACCAATAGTCATTATGTTCAACCAGCTGAGGAGATAGAGCTATTCATATTTACTCCCTGTCATTAAGAGTATTAATAGAAAAAAAATTCGTTTTACATAGTATGGAAAGAGGAGTATAAGCTCCTCTTTGTGAAATGAAAATGTAAAATCAGAAATACAATTCCCTTTAAAAAGTGAATCTGTTTTAATAAAAGGCAGATTATAAAGCAAGTCACTTCAACCTATAATACTTCATTTGAATCCCATGTTATTAAATATCTTGATCTCTGCTGTTACAGAAAGCTGGATTTTAGGCGGGGGGGGGGGGGGGCGCCTGGGTGGCTCAGCTGATTGAACATCTGACTTCAGCTCAGGTCCTGATCTCGTGGTTCATGGATTCAAGCCCTGCGTCAGGCTCTGCGCTGACAGATCAGAACCTGGAGCCTGTTTCGGATTCTGTGTCTGCCTCCCTTTCTGCCCCTCCCCCAATTGCTCACGCTAGCCCTCCCTCTCTTTCTCTCTCTGTCTCTCTGCCTCCCTCTCTCAAAAATAAACATTAAAAATGTTTTTTTTTAATGTTTTGTTTATTTCTACGAGAGAGAGAGAGAGAGAGAAAGAGAGAGAGCGAGCTGGGGAGGGTCAGAGAGAGAGGGAGTCACAGACTGAAACAGGCTCCAGGCTCTGAGCTGGCAGTCAGCACAGAGCCCGACGCGGGGCTCGAACCCACGAACCGCGAGATCATGACCTAAGCGAAAGTCGGACGCTTAACCGACTAAGCCACCCAGGTGCCCCTAAAAATGTTTTTAAGAAAGCTGGATTTGGGGCCTAATGAATGAAAACAGAGCCCTGGTTCGCTACTGATCAACTAAGGTAGACGGTCTCAATGAACGTTAAAATCAGCTTATGCTCTTTTCTCTCCCGCAAATGATAGATGCTTCCATGGGCCTTTTCCCAACTCTCCTATGTAAGGAAAAGACATCCTTGCTTTCCTGTTGTCTCCAGGAGCCTGCTTTACCTACCTGCAAAAATAAACTTCTATATTCCCCTAAACCTCAAGATTTGTGAAATCCTGTTTCAAAGTCACTAAACATGACGACGGTGGGACATGATGGCAAGTCATAAAGCGTACGTGCTGGTATCATTTGGGACATACATGAGTGTAGATAAACAAAGGGGGTTAAAGACATTCTGTTTCCGCCTGGAGCAAAGTCGTGGTCCCACAGACACCATACAGACTTCAGTGTGCCTCCCAGCGCTGGACTCGGCAGCTTGCTCTGTCTCCCCCGCTGCAGCTGTTTGCAGCCAACTTGAATTATTATCATTAGAGCGCTTCTCACGATTACTGAACCCAAAGCACAGTGCACGGCATTGTTCATTCATCTACGTTACAGAAAAACAGAGACTTGTTTTGAAAATAAAAGTCTACCTAAAGCCCCAAGTCATTAAATCAGAATGGCAAGTTGGTAGTGGTGAAATAGGAACCTGGAAAGAACTGGAGAAATCGAAGCAGTGAAGTTCACATTTTTTAACTACCTACAGCAACCGAGACAACCTTAAATTAGAAGCATTTGTCTCCCTTCCAAGAAAATTCTCTCATCGCCACAATTAAGGGGTTAGACCAGAGAAAGGATTTCTTAACCAGAAAAGTACATCAGATTACCCCTCAGGAAACCCTCCAAACACACATACCCATCCACAACTTGATGTACGAAATCAGAAGGCAGCACGTATGTTTTGAAAATATTCCACAAAAGGAATCAGATATATGCCTTTGGTCTGTAAATTCTAACCTCCATAGGCCCTTCCTTCCAGCTCTAAACTCTACGTGATTAAGTGGAGCCAATGAGAAGAGCGCTCCACAGAGTTGAATCAATAAGGCTCTTCAAGCAATCACGATTTATTGATTACCTAGTGGTGTCACTGGGAAGGAGGCACTCCACGTGGTCTCCATCTTGAGCTGTGCTTGCAGCCAAGGTTCGGATACTAGATTTGCGTTTCACTGAGAGTCTGAGTAGACAAGGGGAATATGCTTTGGCCCAAGTTCAAATTCTTGCTTCTTCATTAGTAGCTGGATAACTACACCTGCATTGGTTAAACCTCAGGGCTCCTGGCCGGCTGCGCTGGAGGAGTGTGCGACTCTTGCTATGGGGTTGGGAGTTCGAGCCCCATGTCGGGTGTGGGGATTACTTTAGTAAATAAAACTTTAAAAAAATAATAAAAATTTATAGGGTTGCTGGGTGGCTCAGTTGGGTAAGTGTCCAACTTCTGCTCAGGTCATGATCTCTCAGTTCGTGAGTTTGAGACCCGTGTTGGGCCCCGTGCTGACAGCTCAGAGCCTGGAATTTGCATCGGATTCTGTGTCTCCCTTTCTCTCTGTCCCTCCCCCACTCATGCTCTGTCTCTCTCTCTACCTCTCTCAAAAAAATAAACATTAAAAATTTTTTTAAGAAAAATAAAAAATTTTTAAATAAATGTAAACCTTCTTGAGCCTCAGTTTTGCGGTGTATAAAATAGGAATAAGAATCCCTCTCACTTGTGCACAGGACCTCACATCCAGCTTGACATATAACAGGTGGTGGCTGAATGTAATTTCTTCTTTTTTTTAGTATTTTTTAATGTTTATTTGTTTTTTTGTTTTTTTTTTAAATGTTTTTAATTTATTTCTAGGAGAGAGAGAGAGAGACAGCGTGAGCAGGGGAGGGTCAGAGAGAGAGGGAGTCACAGACTGAAACAGGCTCCAGGCTCTGAGCTGGCAGTCAGCACAGAGCCCGACGCGGGGCTCGAACCCACGAACCGCGAGATCATGACCTAAGTGAAAGTCGGACGCTCAACCGACTAAGCCACCCAGGCGTCCCAGTGTTTATTTGTTTTTGAGAAAGAGAGAGAAAGAGGTCAAGTGGGGGAGGGGCAGAGAGAGAGAGAATCTGAAGCAGGCTCCAGACTCTGAACTGTCAGCACAGAGCCCGACACAGGACTCGAACTCATCAACCATGAGATCATGACCTGAGCTGAAGTCAGACAGTTAACCGACTGAGCCACCCAGGGGCTCAGTAATGTAATGGCTGAATGTAATTTCTAAATGTCACATACCTCCTACTTCTGCCTCATTTTGCTAAAACTAAGCCTTTTCTCCATTATGAAGCCAATGAAACATTTTGACTTAAAGAGAAAAAAACTGCAAAGTCTTAATTATTACAAACAACAGAAAGGTGTATTACAGAGACATGAAATACTACACTCAATAACCCACAAGCCTCAGTTTATTTATTACTGTTTCCAAACCCCACATCTCACTTCAGTCATTTCTTTTCCGGGTCAAACCCTCTGGTTTTCTAACTAGAAGGCCTTGGGCAAGACACTTTGTCTTGGGGGCCTTCATTTGCATCAAGTAGAAAGGCTAATATTGTCCATATCTGTCTCGAGCATCTGTGGGAGCCCAGTGAGATCACGTGTATCAACATGATTTAAGGCACATTTAACATTACACAAATATAAAGGGGGGCTATTACATAGCAGCTCTTAACAGCCTTCAGCCAGGCTTCTCAGAGAGTACAAATGTGACTCGCTTCCCCTCCTCTTCTCCCGTCCCCATATTGTATGGGAGATAGTAAAAAACCAAACCAACATAATGTGAAGAAAATATATTTACCGGAGGAATATGTTGATTTGTGACCATAATATCATACACAAGTTCCAGCCTCAATAACAGACATCTGATTCGCTTTTCATGTATATATGTTTAACTTTGGTATATCATGCCTGAGGCCTTTTTATTTACCACTGCATCCTAAGGCTGCTCTCAGAATAGTTTTGTAGAATCATAACTAAATATGCCCATTTAAGACTTTATATTTTAAATGTTTTCCAGTAATTTGAAAATAATAATAAAAATAAATAGCAAAGGTACAGTTTTCTAAAGTGAGCACATTTTAATATAGGGTGCTATCTCAGCATTACCAGGATAACTAAAGATAACAGAGAATATTGGAGCCCAGAAATCCCTAATATATTGAAGATTTGCCCATTTAGTCCTGGTTGATTTGGGGGTGCCTCCTTACATTCTTAGATCACCTGATATGGGGTGCCATACATCTATTCTTTAATTAAAAGAAATAATTTTCACAATTTTGCAAAAGCCTTTTTTTATTCTATTTGAGAGAGAGAGAGAGAGAGCAGTAGCAGGGGAGAGAGGCAGAGAAAGAAAGAGAAAAAGAGAGAGAGAGAGAGAGAGAGAGACAATCTTAAGCAGACTCCATGCTCAGCACAGAGCCTGACATGGGGCTCAATCCCACAACCTTGGGATCATGACCTGAGCCGAAATCAAGAGTTGGATGCTCAACTGACTGAGCCACCCAGGCAGGTGGCCAACAAAATCCTTTAAAATTGAAGGTCACTGGAGCACCTGGGTGGCTCAGTCAGTTAAGCATCTGACTTCGGTTCAGGTTGTGATCTCGCAGTTCATCGGTTCAAGCCCCGCGTCAGGCTCTGTGCTGATAGCTCAGAGCCTGGAACCTGCTTCAGATTCTATGTCTCTCTGTCTCTCTGACCCTCTCCTGCTCACACTGTCTCTCTCTCTCTCTCAGAAATAAATAAAACATTAAAAAAAAAACCTGAAGGTCACTGAAACCAGGGTAGATGGCTATCAGGCTGCCAAGAGAGAGGACTGTCCCAGAGTTAGCACCAGCACCGAGGGCCTGAAGAGGCATCCGTAAGAGGCATCTTTAGGAATGTAACATTCCTCTTGTGTCTGAGCTGCCTTTTACCACACCCTAGCAATGAAGACCACGCCCCTCACTTACTGCCTGATGCCTAAAACCAAGCTCCAGCAATTTCTAGCAACAGAACTAGGCTCCACAATTTCTTTCTTTCAGCCAATGGTTTTACAAATCCTGACACTGGCATGCAGCAAGTAACAAAACCATACATATTCATTTAGTTGACTGCTGGTAGTTTCTATTTTTACTTACATTTCAAAAAAGTTTTACTTACAGATATTCTGAGTAATTTTGATAAATACGTATTTACAATCTCTGAACTATAACATAGTAAGACTAAACTCATGAATGAAAATGTAAAACTGAATTATTCCATTAGTCTGTCACTGTATAATCAATAAGTATCTGAATTAACTAATAGCAACTAAACAGTTCAAACAAAATTAAAACTATAATGATTACATAATTTGCTTGTGGTTACTCAATAAGCCAGGAAAAACACCTAGGAACAAAGTATAAAATCTAGAACTAAGTGTAACAATATGTATATAATACTAATTTTTTTAATTGCCTAATTTCAGCAGGACATTAAAGAGAAGTCTCAAATGAATGAGATATAAACCAGATTCATAGATGGAAGGATGCAATATTATAAATATATAAATTCTCTCCAAATTAATCTATAGATTCAGTGTAATTCCAGTAAAAAGTAAAATGGAATTTGGCACAGGAAGGTCACAGAATGCATGTATTAGGGCCAGTCTATAGGCCAAGGTGACTTGAGAAGCCCACTCCATCCCCCAACTCTTTCCACCCTCCATCCCAATCCCTTTCCTGCTAACACTTCTATGTTCTGGATAAAATATAACAAATTATTTTTAAATGCATAGCCGGGTACAAAACAGGAAAGGGAAATCTCCCAGAAACTCAAGCCCCACAAATGTGATTAAGAATTGAAGGCAGAGGAGGAATATGAGAACAGACATTCACCTTGGAGTACGGAGCTTACCTAGCAGGTGGAGCTGCCGTTAAGCTCCTCACATCAAGTCAGGAGGGTGAAGGACTAGAAAACACTCCATTCTCCCTCTAGGGAAGCAGTACAAAAGCAGAGCACTGGCCCTGGGCTACAGAAGGGACAGGAGTTGGCAGTGAAGAATCAGAGATGTTAGTCTGCTCAAGGTATGAGAAAGAAGTTCAAGTGCCCGGTCACGACACAGTATTGGAAAGCAGATCCCCGACTGAGGAAGCATGCTGACCTCAACAAAAGAAATGTAGACCTAACTTGGAGGAGGGCCTCCACAACCCAGGCCACATGGAACTCACCCGACGCACTCACCCTCAAAGCCGAGAGGGCACAGGGCAAGCAAAGCACTGTGAGAGAGGGAAACTAACAGATGAATCAAAAAGGACAATTGACTCCACCAAAGGCACAGTAAGAGGGCACTCTAAGAATGTGAGCGTTTTTAGAAGGTTTGACCAGATCAAGCATAGAATAGAACATGTAAGTCAAGACCAAGATATCATGAAGTAAAGGAATGAGCTTTCAAAAAGAACCATGTAGACATCTAGAATTTAAAATATGGCTAAGGGAAAAAATAAAAGTAGAGCATTTTCACATGTGGTACTGTTTACAATTTTTCTTCTCATCTTCCCCCAGGGAAGGTTCTAGTTCTCCATGCCAATCATGGAGTTGGCCATTGACTTGTTTTGGTCAGTGGCGTAAGTGACGCTGCAACCAGTTGTGGGCAGAGGCTTTGGGCAACACTGCCAGCCCACCAGCCCTCTAGCCCACCATGAGCAACTCACACCCCAGGCAGGACTCCTCTACCCATGGTCTCACAGTGGGGTGGGCTGAACTTGACCCACTGCTTGGAGCAAGGCTGGTGCACCTGGCCTGAAGCCACCACCATGCAATGTTAGCAAGAAAGGGATACCTGTTGTAAACCACTGAGGTTTGAAGGTTGTTTGTTCTACTGTATTATTAAAGCAAAACCAATCGATGCAACCAGCTGAAGACAGAAGCAGTGAAATTCAAGATAAATCTGAAGAAAGCCCAGGACACAATACAGAGAAATTTAATGGGAAATACAGGAAGTCGAGACAGGAAAATAGATGAAAAATTTCCAGCATATGCTCGTATTAACTCCAAGGGCACAGACTAGAGAAAATGGGAGGTGTGTTGATTTTCTGTAGCCATGAAACAACTCACCACAAACCTAGTGGCTGCTTGAGAGCCTGAGTCCCATGATCCTCTCACAACATGGCAGCTTGCTTCTTCAAAGCCAGCAGGTGGACCTCTCTCTAGTCTTTTCTATTAATTCCTAGTTAACATACAGGGTTATATTAGTTTCAGGTGTATCCAGTCTGTCCCCAGTCTTGATAATGTGGATAATGGAACATAATCATGGGAGTAATCATGATCATAGATCATCCTCACAGGCTCACCACACTCAAGGGGAAGGGATTTACAGGAGTGTACAAAGATCTTGCGACACGTCTTAGAATTTTTCCTACCACAGCGAAACAGCAATACGAGAACAGGTAAAATGCCCCAAGTCATGCTACCTCTAGCACTTGCCCTTACCTCTGAGCTACAGAGCTGCACGTAGCATTTAGCAGAGCACTGGAGCAATGTAGCATCGCCCTCAAAATCCTAAGGGCACAGTAGGGTTTCCTTCAGACCCACAGGAGACTGACTCACATTCCTGTGCTAAGTCAGGTCAATCTACTATCCCACTGGAATTCTGGATCCAAAATTCCACTTGTATGGAAATAAACAGCACTCATTCTCGGTCAGTGTAAGTATTGTAGGGGTGACTCATATGCATTTTTCAAGTTGTCTTTTCCACTTTTAGGAACACATTAATAAAAATATTACTTAGAGTGTTCCCTTGTCATTCTTTTATGATTAAAGACTTTGATTGAGGGGCACATGGGTGACTAAGTCATTTAAGTGTCCGACTTCGGCTCAGGTCATGATCGCACGGTTTATGAGTTCAAGCCCCGTGTTGGGCTCTGTGCTGACAGCTCAGACCTGGAGCCTGCTTTGGATTCTGTGTCTCCTTCTCTCTCTCTCAAAAATAAATAAATATTAAGAAAATTTTTAAAGACTTCGATTGAATAACTTTGCAAATTCTGGGAAGATAATATGAAGGCTAATAGTTTAAAGCCCTTTTAAAATTCACAAAAGCTGGGGGCCCCTGGGTGGCTTAGTCGGTTAAGCGTCCGACTTTCGCTTAGGTCATGATCTCACGGTTAGTGGGTTCGAGCCCCGCATCAGGCTCTGTGCTGACTGCCAGCTCAGAGCCTGGAGCCTGTTTCAGTCTGTGACTCCCTCTCTCTCTGACCCTCCCCTGCTCGCACTGTCTCTCTCTCCTAGAAATAAATAAAACATATAAAAAATAAATAAATAAAAAATAAATAAATAAAATTCACAACAGCTGAAAAGAGAAATCCATTGGCATTTTTCTTTATTCTAGAGTGTATTGGTTTGTGTGCATCATCTTTATTGTTTTATAGGAATACACGCTTATTTTTTAAATTGATCAGCAGCAGAATGCAAATAGTGAACAATTAATCTTAGCCATTTATGGTTTCTGCGAGTCTTTGGAAACAGAAGGGAGCTAACGTCTTATGGGCCTATTTCACAAAGGCAATAGCTCAGATCACTTCCCCAGCTGTGGAACAGATTGCAAACCTTATTCTTAAATTACCTGATATATATTTTAATCGACTGATTAAAATTCTCCTAGCATCCTTTCAAGAAATGAAAATAGTCATCATGACATTTCCATTTAATTCCTGTAAGACCCTGCATTTCCCTTCCATTCTCTTGTCAATGACGTATCCTTTAAAAACGGTTTTGTCGGGATGACCCTTACAGTGAATACGCAGGACTCATGGGATATAATCAGAAGATGACTTTATCTGTTTTCTCCACTGCCTCTTTTAGTATGTGAGGCTTGCTCTTCTCTTGTCCTTGGGTGAAATTCAGGACAGTTGTCATGACTTTTCCAGGTCCTCATAAATAATGAAGACACTTCAAGTCACTCTAAATCGAAAAAAAAAATCGATCACCATTCTGTAATGAATGCGCCCAATCATATGCAGCACGCCAAGTCTTCCAACTTCGTGCAGAGTTAAACCTCTTCCTTCGGCTCTGGCCCTGCTGAACACCTTCACTGGACACTTTCCCCTTGTACTGGCTCAGATCTCTCTTGAGCCAGATCACCAGTATAGGTTATGCCACTTTCTGATGCCAAAGTGGGGATGGGGTGGTGGTGGGGCCCGGCGTGGGGGGAAGAAGAGGCAGAAGGAAAGCTCTCTCTTGACTAATAATCTAATGCTGGTGATCTGGGAGCTTAGCGGGTATTTAAAGCTGACTTTTTCCTCTTGAGGAAGGGTTGGGATGATGGTGAGGGAAATGAGGGGCTGTGAGGCAGAGAACCTCAACTCCACCCTCATCACGGGGCGGGGGGTTCTTTTCACCTACAACCTACAGATCCCCTGGTGCACATGGTCACTTATGGCTCTTTCCTCAGTTTACCCTGCAAGGGTCCAGGTGTCCCTGCTGCACATGATGTGAGATGACCTCAGGCTAGCCAACGCTCCAGTATAGTCTACCCTAGGTCTTGGGGGACAACCCTTTGGCCAGTGCTATCAAATTATGGCAGAATGCAGCTGCATCTCTTTTGATCTACCAGTGGTGAAACTAGCCAGTCTCTTGCTCTTTAGATTTCCCAGGCACCAATCTCTCAACCACGGTGCCTCCCAATCATTGAACACTCCAAATGGGGACACCTGGGTGGCTCAGTCAGTTAAGTGTCTGACTCTTTTTTTTTTTAATTTTTTAAAAATTATTTCTGAGAGAGAGACAGAGCGTGAGCAGGGGAGGGTCAGAGAGAGAGGGAGACACAGAATCTGAAACAGGCTCCAGGCTCTGAGCTGTCAGCACAGAGCCCGACGCGGGGCTCGAACCCACGATTCGTAAGATCATGACCTGAGCTGAAGCCGGTCGCTTAACTGACTGAGCCACCCAGGCGCTCCAAGTGTCTGACTCTTGGTTTCAGCTCAGGTCACAATCCCTGGGTTGTGGGTTTGAGACCCACAAGAAAAGTGTGCGCTCGCTCGTGCTCTCTCTCTCTCAAAATAAACAAACAAACATTAAAAAAAAATAACAACCCTTTCCCTAGACTTGAGTTGAAGAGGCACTATCTCAGAGTCCTTTCTCAAGGTGATCAGGAGCAGGGACACAAACCCCATTACAAACTCTCTAAAAACTACCTTCTGATCATTATTTTTGTAGCTTCTCCAGCCTGTTTGGTCAGCTGCAAGTGGCCAATGAGCTAACCACAAACAATGCCACACTGATTCTCTTCCGAGTCCGCCCCATGGTCTTACACCTGACTTTGGGATATGGCCTTAATAGTCTGGAGTCACAGCTTAAAACTGAAAACTCAAAAGGTTCTATCTTGACATCCTGTTACAGGGGGACTCCCTCCTGTTTCTATCATCTGGTTCATTTTTACTTTTTTCTGTAGAAAATATACATAATCTGTTAGCCCACAAACTCCTGCATGCAGGCTTTGAAACTCTCAAGAATTAAATAATTGCAGACGCCGAGGTTTAGGCACCAACTGATGAAGGATGAAAAGACAATGGCAGAGGTGGAGCGGCTGGATGAGGTGGGGGCTAGTTGGAGACTACAGGGGAAGAGTTAAAGATACAGAGTTCCCGACTTGTACAGTCTACCACACACTGCACTGAGTCCATGAGTTTCTGTCCCCCAGCCCTCTTCCTCCTTTATGACAGCACCGCGGAGCACAGCCACGCTGGAAGCCATTTTAGGTTCCTCACATTCTCCCACCTGCCACCTCCTATCAGTCACCAACTCCTATTAAAGCTATTTATAAGACCTCCCTCCCGTCTGGCCACTCAGCTCATCCTCTCTGCCACTGTTTCCATGTAAGTCCTCCATGTTTTCATGTAGGTCATGTTTGTTTTATGATGGAGTGGAACGCACTCATATGATCATGGAAAAGAGTCAATAGAGAAGAAAAGACTGAAAATACTTGAGGGAGAAGACCACTGGTGAAGCCACATCTCTAAAGAAGAAGAGACAGAACCTTGAACCCAGAGGGGAAAGTCAATGTTGGACAGAAAAATAAAGACGTTACCATCTGAGATACTGACTTTCTCATGAAGCTAAGCTTATTTCATTTTTTCACGTCAATATTTTCAATCTTTTTGGAAATAGGTTAATAGTTGATGGGAGCATATTTAATGTCCTTACTTGAAAGAATTTTTTTTTTTAACTTGGCAAGCTTTCAGTCCCTAATTTTTTTTTTTTTGGCCTCTGAAATTTTGATATTCCTTCAAATCCAAGTCTGCAATGTTGAGTATCTGTCTAGCTACAGACTTCTCTCTCTTCTTTCCTATCTCATCCCTTTCTTCTAAGGGAGAAACCTTTATTCATTGGCTGTTTCCACTTCCTGTCTTCCTTTCACACCTGCTTATCATCCTCTTGCATCTATTCAAAGGGTCTGTGGCTGAGGTCACTCCCACCAACCGCCAAACCCAATGTTCAGGATGCTAATGAGACTTCTTTTCATCTCGAATTTCTAAATTCCCTTTGATTCCCTGATGCCACTCTCTTCTGATCTTTGTTCTTGTCTCTGGCCACTCCTGCTTGGTCTCCTTTGTTGGCTTTTCGTCTGTGCCCTCCTGGGGCCATCTTATTCATGCCTTCTACCACAAACTATTTTCTGACAATTACTATATAATTATTCCCTGTACCCTGTACCACTCTCTGAGGTAAACATTATTGTTCCAGGTGAAAAAAATGAGGCTAAGGAAACTAATTTACAAAACTTCCATTACTAGCGTTAAGGAATGTATTAAACCCACGATCTTCAGAATCCAAAGGCCATGGCCCTTGGACTCTATAACAATTGTTTTGAGGATAAAATAATGTATGAAAGTGAAAACTGAGACAACAGTTTCTATCTTATTTTAAGTAATCTCTACACCCAACAGGGTCTCTAAACTCATGACCCCGAGATCAAGAATCCCATGCTCCAATGACTAAGCCAACCAGGCATCCCCAAAGGGTTCCATTTTAATGAAGTTCAGGCACTGTATAATAAAAAATATTGAGTGAAGAGCTAAATTTCTTTTAGTGCCATCTGTCTCTTGCTCTCTCCCTTCTCTCTGAGGTGCTAAAGTAAATCACAGCACATTTCAACTTCTTCTCCTTTTGCTGTCCATGGAGTCAGCCAGGGCTCCACACCATATCCACAGGACCTGTCTTAACTCCTGATTCTGAACCAAAAGAGAATATTTCTCCAAGGTAGAGCAAACGGAAAATTCTAGGTGTCTGAAAAGATTCTATTTCTTTTTTAAAAATGTTTTATTTATTTTTGAGAGAGAGAGAGTAAGCAGGGTATGGGCAGAGAGAGGGGGACAGAGGAGCTGAAGTGAACTGAGCTGACAGCAACAAGACCAATGTGAGAGTCAAACTCACAGACCATGAGATCATGACCTAATGCAAAGTCAAATGCTCAACCAACTAAGCCACCCAGGCATCCATGAAAAGGCTGTATTTCAAAAGAAGACTCTTCTAAAAAATTACCATAAATCATATGAACTGGAATAAAGTTGTTGTACAGTAGAAATTTGGACAGGTCTCCTATGTAACGGACTCAGCAAGAAGCAAAGGGCACCTCAGCTATGAAGCCAAGATAAGTAACCACAAAAGAGGAAGGATTGGAGATTAGAAAAGACAACCAAAAATACTATTGCCAAATCAGAAGTTGCAATGGAGATAAATAACATATTGGAAATAACTGAAAATCTCAACAGAGTAGATGACAGGCTTGAGAAATTCTGCGAATATTCAGAGAAAAAACAAAAAGATCACATTTATTAAATGAACAATGATATGGGAGATGAATACATAAAAGTATGCATAACTCCAAAAAGAAAAAGATCAGTAAAGAAATCATAAGAAAATAATTGAATACGGAGATGAAAATAGATTTTAACGGGCACCCTCCTACACTGTGGGTGGGAATGTAAACTGGTGCAGCCCCTCTGGAAAACAGTGTGGAGTTTTCTCAAAAATTTAACAAGAGAGCTCCCCTATGACCCAGCAATAGCACTGCTAGGAATTTACCCAAGGGATACAGAAATGCTGACGCATAGGAGCACATGTAGCCCAATGTTCATAGCAGCACTCTCCACAATAGCCAAAACATGGAAAGAGCCTAAGTGTCCATCAACGGACGAATGGATCAAGAAGATGTGGTTTATCTATATAATGGAATACTACGTGGCAATGAGAAAGAATGAAATCTGGCCACATGTAGCAACATGGATGGACCTTGAGAGTGTTATGCTGAGTGAAATAAGTCAGGCAGAGAAGGACAGATACCATATGTTTGCAGGTATAGGAGGATTAGGAGGAACTTAACGGAGGACCATGGGGGAGAAGAAGGGGAAAAATAGTGAGGAGAGGGAGGGAGGCAAACCATGAGAGACTCTTGAATGCTGAGAACAAACTGAGGACAGATGGGGGTGGGGTGAGGGGAAGGGGGGTGATGGGCACTTGTGGGGATGAGCACTGGGTGTTATATGGAAACCAACTTGACAATAAACTATTTAAAAAAATAGATTTTTTTAAAATATTTTTATTTATTTCTAGGAGAGAGAGAGAGAGAGAGACAGCGTGAGCAGGGGAAGGTCAGAGAGAGAGGGAGTCACAGACTGAAACAGGCTCCAGGCTCTGAGCTGGCAGTCAGCACAGAGCCAGACGCGGGGCTCGAACCCACAAACCGCGAGATCATGACCTAAGCGAAAGTCGGACGCTTAACCGACTAAGCCACCCAGGCGCCCCTAAAAAAAATAGATTTTAAGTCTTCAAATAAATACTAGCCAAAGAGTACCAGGAAAATATAGAACAGATTATCATTATGATACAGTCTGGTAAAAAAAAATCTTTTTTAGTATTAAAGAAATGAAAACAATGTATTAAGCATCCAGACAGAAAAGCAGGTTACCTATAAAAGAACAGCAATCAGACGGACCTCAGACTTCTCTTCCAGAACACTCATTGCTAGAATTCAATCAAGCCATATCTAGAGAGCCTTGAGATACAGACTATGACCCAAGTATTTTTTAAAAAAATTTTTATGTTTATTTACTTTTGAGAAAGAGACAGAACATGACTGGGAGAGGGGCAGAGAGAGACAGAGACACAGAATCCAAAGCAGGCTCCGGGCTCTGAGCTGTCAGCAAGAGCCCAATGCAGGGCTTGAACTCACAAGCCATGAGATCATGACCTGAGCCGAAGTCAGACGCTTAACTGACTGAGACACCCAGGAGCCCCCGCAAGCATTTTATATAATGCAAGAAAAACAGAAAGTAGTCTCATGTATACAAGGCTTTCTGAAAGCAATTTCTTAAAAACACTCTCAGCTACACACAGCCTCCTAAAAAATTCACTTGGATCTAGGGGCGCCTGAGTGGCTTAGTTGGTTAAGCGTCCGACTTTCGCTTAGGTCATGATCTCGTGGTTCATGGGTTCGAGCCCCGCATCGGGCTCTGTGCTGACTGCCAGCTCAGAGCCTGGAGCCTATTTCAGAGTCTGTGTCTCCCTCTCTCTCTGACCCTCCCCTGCTCACGCTCTCTCTCTCTCTCTCTCTCCCCTAGAAATTTAAAAAAAAAATTCACTTGGATCTATACTTAACTTTGTTATGATAGGAATTTAAGGATGAAGGAACAGAACTATTTTTAAGTGGGTGTAAGCATTAATTAATTAACTAAACAGAATTAAGTCTAAACAAACTTGGTCAATTTGGGCATAAACCTTAAATGAAACATCAAAACTAATACTTTAAATAAAAAATAATTTCAGCATTTATGAATAATAAATTTGATTTTAATAACCCTACATTTTATCACTATATCAACAAAAAACTAGAACATGGAGGAGTTGGAGAAAAGTAATAAATGTGTCCAATTCCTCACCTTACAGAAAGAAACCTGTCAAATATCATTTCTTCCTGGCATTAGGGAAAATGAGATCACGCCTATATTAAAAAACAAGCAAAAGCCTTAAAGGCAGCAATAGTTGGATTTTCTAAAGATATGATCTATACCTTTTAACCTGTCAAAGAAATATGGGCAAATAAAATATAGTCCAGATAGCTAAAGGAAAAATGTTAAATAGCACAGGCAATTCGTTCATTGTTAATTAAAAAAAAATAAACAGTGCATAGGAAAAAATCTTAATTAGGGGTACCTGGGTGGCTCAGTTGGTTAAGCATCTGACTTTGGCTCAGGTAATGATCTCACAGCTCATGGGTTCGAGCGGTACCTCAGGCTCTGTGCAGACAGCTTGGAACCTGGAACCTTCTTCAGATTCTCGGTCTCCCTCTCTCTCTGCCCTTCCCCTGCTCGCACTCTGTCTCTCCTTCAAATATAAATAAAACATTAAAAAAATTTTTTTAAAGAAAAAATCTTAATTCTATAACAACATTCATACACATATACAGTCACATGCATAGTTAAAAAACCGGAAAGTCATGCGAAAATGTTAGATGTAGTTATCTCTGGATAGTGGGATTACAGGTGGTTCCGGTAGTGATCTCTATACTCCTCTTTGTTTTCCAAAACCAAAATGTAAAATTAGTCAATTGTCTGACATGTTCCTTGGGCTTTTTCACAAGCCTACTTATAAACTTAGATACGCTTACACACAAATTTATATACAATATTCCAAATACTCTTACCTCTTTCTGCTCACATGGTTTCCCAGAAAATAGTGATAAAGTCCCAAAGTATGCTAATGTAGAATTTGAAAAAGAAAAAAAAGAGTCTGCACTAATTAAATCTTATGGGAAAGAGGTATTAAGTTACAAGAACTTATTTGAAAACTTAAAGCAAAGCTTGGGAAGGCCCTTCTACCCTCGGAAGAGGAGGCAGGGCTCATACTCTCAACACAATGCCTGACCTGCGCCACGTAACCCTCCCCAGCTGCAGACCAACAAGCGAGAAGCAGGGCTGTGCCAAGAGTAAGGCCAAGTTGTACGGACTGGGCCTGGCGGTGGAGCTTTCAAAGGGTTTACAGAGGTTGTCGATGAGCTCACTAATTCAGAGAACAGCCTCTGCTTGGGAGGATATGGAAGAAACTGCAACAGAAAAATGGTGGCGAAAGAGAAAGAAGCTTCTACAGGTGCAAAGACTCTCCTGGGATAGAAGCTTCTAAATTAAACTGTAAGGGAGTGTCTGGCTGGCTTAGTCAGTAGAACATGAGACTCTTCATCTCAGGGTCCTGAGTTCCAGCCCCACATTGGGCATGGAGTCTACTGGAAAAAAAAAAATTAAACTTCAAGGAGGCAACTTTTCTCCTTTTTTGTAAAGCTAAATGTTAATCAATGGGGTACCTGGATGGCTCAGTCAGTTAATCATCCAACTTCGGCTCAGGTCATGATCTCACGGTTGGTGGATTCAAGCCCCGCGTCGGGCTCTGTGCTGACAGCTCAGAGCCTGGAGCCTGCTTCAGATTCTCTATCTCCCTCTCTCTCCAACCCTCCCCTGCTCAGGCTGTCTTTCTCTCTCTCTCAGAAATAAATAAAAAAACATTAAAAAAAATTTTTTTAAAGCAAAATGTTAAGTAGAATAAGTAATAAAACCGATTGAAATGTATAGACTCATGAAACTAAAGGTAAAACTTTTCCAGCTAAGTAGCTGTATTGGTGTCAGATTCAGTAAGAAGTATTCTTTATATCTTTATAGGGCAATGACTCTCAACCCTATTCAACCAATGACTCTCAGTTTTATAATATTTTGTAAGATTTTCCCCTTTATTGGGGCACCTGCATGGCTCAGTTGGTTGAGCATCTGACTCTTGATTTCACTCAAGTCATGATGTCTCAGTTTGTGATTTTGAGCCACACATCAGGCTCCATGTTGACAGAGAGAAGCTTAGGATTCCCTCTCCCTCTCTCCCTCTCTCCCTCCCCCTGCCCCTCCCCCACTTACATGCTTATTCTCTCCCATCAAAACAAATAAATAAAACTTTAAAAATAAATAATAAAATGTTTCCCCTTTATTGTCTTGACATGAAATTCATAGAAATGTAGCCAAATTACATATACAGTCAAATATACTGCTCTAATAAGAATATAAATGAGGCAGAAAAAGAAAATAAATTTTTTTTTTTTTTTTTATTTCTAGGAGAGAGAGAGACAGAATGAGCAGGGGAGGGTCAGAGAGAGAGGGAGTCACAGACCGAAACAGGCTCCAGGCTCTGAGCTGGCAGTCAGCACAGAGCCCGACGCGGGGCTCGAACCCACGAACCGCGAGATCATGACCCAAGCGAAAGTCGGACGCTTAACCGACTAAGCCACCCAGGCGCCCCAAAAGAAAATAAATTTAATATATGAATACTCCCGGGGCACCTGGGTGGCTCAGTCAGCTAAGCGTCCGACTTCGGCTCAGGTCATGATCTCACGGTTCGTGGGTTCGAGCCCTGCGTTGGGCTCTGTGCTGGAAGCTAGCTCAGAGCCTGGAGCCTGGAGCCTGCTTCAGATTCTGTGTCTCCCTCTCTCTCTGACCCTCCCCTGTTCACGCTGTCTCTCTCTCTCTCTCTCTGTCTCTCTCTCAGAAATAAATAAAACATTATACTTTTGTACTTATATATATATATAAGTACTCCAGCAGTCTAATCCAAGAAGACAAAATTTCTAAAACTCCTTGAAGGAAACAATCCCATGCAATAGTGAATCACTCGCAGACAGCAGTGGAGATGTGGCACATTGGTCGTATCATAGACGTCTTGTAAATCACCAAAATTTCATGAAATTATAAAGAAAACATATCTTCCAGGACATTTTTTTAAGTAGGCTTCATGCCCAGCATAGAGCCCAACATGGAGCTTGAACTTGGGATCCCAAGATCAAGACCTGAGCTGAGATAGAGTTGGATGCTTACTGCTAGGAATTTACCCAAGGGATACAGGAGGGCTGATGCATAGGGGCACAGCTGACAAATAGATAAAGAAGATGTGGTTTATCTATACAATGGAAAACCACTTGGCAATGAGAAAGAATGAAATCATGCCAGTTGCAGCAACGTGGATGGGACTGGAAGGTATTATGCTCAGTGAACTAAGTCAGTCAGAGAAGGACGGACATCATATGTTTTCACTCACGGGGATCTTGAGAAACTTAAGAGAAGACCGTGGGGAAAGGGAGGGGGGAAAATGGATACAAACAGAGAGGGAGGGAGGCAAACCACAAGAGACTCCTAAATACAGAGAACAAACTGAGGGTGGATGAGGGGTGGGGGAGAGGGGGAAATCGGTGATGGGCATGGAGGAGGGCACTTGTTGGGATGAGCACTGGGTGCTGTATGTAAGCCAATCTGACAATAAATTATATTTAAAAAAAAAGAGTTGGATGCTTAACCGAGCAAGCCACCCAGGCACCCCTGTTTTTTTAATGTTTCTTTTGAGAGACAGAGAGAGAGGGAAGAGTGAGAGAATCCCAAGCACACTCCATGTCATCAGCACAGAGCCCAAGCCCCACAGGACAAACCATGAGATCATGACCTGAGTTGAAATCAAGAGTTGGACACTTAGCTAACTGAGCCACCCAGGTGCCCTGGCGCCCCCATTTTTTTTTTTTAATGTTTATTTATTTTTGGTAGACAGAGAGAACACAATCAAGAGAGAAGAAAGAGAGGGAGACACAAAATCTGAAGTAGGCTCCAGGCTCTGAGCTGTCAGCACAGCTGGCTCGAACCCACAGACTGTGAGATCATGACCAGAGCTGAAGTCGGATGCTTAACCGACTGAGCCATCCAGGTGCCCCATGGCACCCCTATTTTAAAGATATCTTGATTGTTGATTGTTAAAGATTAATTCCACTTTGGAACACATAAATTGTCTTTAATCATTAAATCAATGTAAGAATGTTGAGCTCCCCACAGTGAAACATTAAACACATATGAAGACTTTATAAAATCTTTTCAGAATTAGGAAATTTGGTAGCACCTGCATGACTCAGTCAGTTGACCTGTCTTCGGCTCAGGTCATGATCTCACTTTAGAGGCTTCAAGCCCCACATCAGGCTCTGTGCTGACAGCTCAGAGACTGGAGCCTGCCCTGGATTCTGTTTGTGTGTGTCTCTCTATGCCCCTCCCCTGCTCACCCTCTGTCTCTCAAAAAATGAAAAATAAAATATGAAAAATGTTGTGTGTCTCTCTCCCTGTCTCTCAAAAAGTGAAAAATAAAACATTTAAAAAAAGAATTAGGAAATTTGTCAGATATTACAAAATGAACATACTACCATCTATAGATTCAATCAACAGCTTGGACTCATTAGGGAAACCGTGTAGGGGTGTTGAGAGTGGTATGTGCCCTTGTTCAAGATACTTAACTTCTCTGAATCACAGATCTATAAAAAGGGGATAAAAATGGCTACCTCTGACAGCTGCGAAATTTTTTTAATGTAGGTAAAGCAACTCATAAATAATTGGCAGTGAGATACAGCCCTTGCTAGAATACTTCCCCAGACTCTATATGGTTTCTTCAGATTGCTGCCTACATATCGGTACAAATCCTTTCACAAGTCACAAAAGAAAAATGTCTCAACACTGGGAGCTTGGGAAGACAGATCTTTGAGACAGAAGATCTTGAAAGACACAGACATCAAGAAGTGGGAATTCTGAAAATCAAGTCTCAGTTAAGTAGAGTTTTGAAGTCTAGAAACTACAGTGGTCGATTCCATTATTTCAGACTGCAATCTCTGGTGAGGGGTCTGAAGGCTAACCATTCCTGAATGATACACTGATTTAGTAAGTTGCCACCATGTGTACCACCACCCTACACTTCTATCTACATACTCATCCTTTTTAGGATACTTCTTTCCTTTCATCAGCCAGCGGAAGCAGTCCCTACCCAACACAATGAAAACCTAGGATGCTAGGTTAGAGTACTTCATCACCTTCGTAAATGGCCTATAATTACCTTTAAGGGGCACCTGGGTGGCTCTGTCGGTGAAGCATCTGACTTCTGCTCAGGTCATGATCTCATGGTTCGTGACTTCAAGCCCTGCATTGGGCTCTGTGCTGACAGCTCAGAGCCTGGAGCTTGACTTGGATTCTCTGTCTCCCTCTCTCTCTGCCCCTCCCCCCCCTTCATGCTCTGTCTCTCAAAAATAAACACTTAAAAAAATGCAGTTTAAGGTCACACTTTGAGATTCATTGGAAATCTAGCTGAGATTTGCAACTTACTTCGCTGCCATTCTTACTCTAGTGAACTCATGTATAAATTCATTTCAAATGAGCAAATTCCTCATTACTAGAAGCACTGGAAAGAATATAAAATTTAATGTCTTCTTTCAAAGTCTGGATTATGGCTATGAGTACTTCAATACTCATCTGCATAAAGAAATTATTAGAAACTAGAAGGCTTCTAAAATGCCTTCCAATTTTAACACTCCAGGACTCTATTATTTCTACATAGTTGAATCAAGGGAAATTAACATAGCAGGATTAAATAAGGCAATTTGTGACCTAGGCTACACTGAGGTTACTCTCTTTGTGGCTAAAGGTGTTTCTTAGAATACAGTGCTGAAAATGTAACTGTATTCTGCAACCAATGTAAACATGTTCTAATTGATGAGAGGGGGAAAAAAAAAAACTTCAACCCCGGCGTCTGGGTGGCTGAGTCAGTTAAGCGTCTTACTTCAGCTCAGGTCATGATCTCACGGTTCATGGGTTCGAGTCCCGCGTCGGGCTCTGTGCTGATAGTTTGGAGCCTGGAGCATGCCTCAGATTCTGTGTCTCCCTCTCTCTGTCCCTTCCCCACTCACCCTCCCGCTCTCCCCCTTTCTCTCTCAAAAATAAATAAAAACTTAGAAAAAAAATTTTTTAATTCAATCCGGAGTGCCAGCAATTCCTCTGTGAGCTAGCGTGGCATGGAGTGTGTGCGGTCAGTGAAGCATCAAGTTACAGACCAAATTAAAGGTCTGAAAGAGTGGCAGGGTCTAATCATGCACTGTCTGAGGCGGCCAGAATTGGATCTACAACCCTTCCTTACTCACAGAGGAGTGAGTTCCACGTATGCTAAGCGCACAGCTAAGGGCTCCAACCATCTTTTATTAAAACGGCCTTCAGTTCCAAATAGATCTTTATAGAATTATTTCCTTCAAGATTTTAGTTCTGTCATATTAAAAATTTCCATGAAAAAGTAATCAAAACCTAATGCTTACAGTGTTCTGCCACAAAGAAAAATATTGTGGGTTTTTGTTCCTATTAAAAACATGTGTTTTATATACATATATATATATACGCACATATATATATACACACATAATTATGTAAGTCCCAGACCAGGGTACACACATCTATACAAAACCCTCAGGAAAATAATGATAACAGTTTTGCCGAAGCCAACACAGTCATAACATCATATTGTACTCTGTCCATAACACCCCTCATTAAGCCAATGCTATGAAAAGGTCAGCAAGCGATGACTATTTCTGCATATTCTGTGGCAGACGCTGCAAACATTAGATGCATAGGGATGAATTAAGGTCACTTTTAAAATTCAAACAGTACTTTCTCGGCTTGGTTGGCTGAATCGTGTGAATCTGCACTATTTTTCCTAAGGGAAAGTTAATTTTAGAAAGGAGAAAAAGTTTGCCAGGAAAACAATCACATTGGCTCAATACCTAGACAGTGACTCTTTTCTTAAAAGTTCAAAATGCTTCAAGTCCCCAACCTGTCCTTAATATCCTTGAAAGCAGGTACCAAATACCATCCCCATTTCATAATGAGCATCTCATTCCATAGAAGGCTGTAGGATTTCATAGGAAACCTACTGAATGGTATTTTTAAAAAGTCAGTCCTTTACCTCAATTTTCCAAAGACAGATAAAATAAAAATATTTATTTTCCCTGGTAGTTAACTCTGAGGGTTTGGTAAGTACTTAACCTCAGTAAGAACTGAGGGTTTGGCGCAGATACAGGAAGATATGGAAAGCAGCAGAGCTACATCTGCGACAAAGTGCAAGAGGGAGAGAACCATTTAGTATTAGTGCAAGTTCAAATACAATACAACTCAAGGACACTCTTCACCAATTCAGGGTAGAAGAGCTTGGTTCGAATACTTAGGAATGTCAACAGAATCTAAATTGATTTATGTCATAATTCTTCCTTCTGGTGCCTAGAGATCTAGTGCATTTGAATCTTCAGTTTGAAAATAACCAACATGTAAAAATGCCAGGGGTCATGGGCAGACAGTCAACGTAAGCACAGTCAGGAAGGTTGTCTGATTTCCACAGAATAGGCCTCAGTCCTTTCTAATCGCCGGAGTACTTTTGAAGGAATTCTTACATTTAAAAATGTGAGGCTTTAAAGCTGACTCTTTAACACGGGCCCTCAGAAGTATGGTATTTCTCCCCACCCTCTATTTGAATTTCAAATGAATGTTAACCCTCCCTTCCCAAAACTGCCGACTCAAAACCTACCACCGCACCAAATTCATGAACTTGAAGGAAACCAGCCTCCACGGTTTTTATTCTCCATTGACGCTACCGTTTGCGGGGGATGCTTATCGTCAGTTGGGTGCCCCCAGTCCCCTGGGTGCCGACCTTTCAGACACTTCGAAGTGACCACGGGGCGGGGGAAACAGAGAGCTCTTCGCCACCTCCTTTTTCAAGACCCAGAAGCTCGCGGGCGCGCCCCCCCCGCCCCCCCATTTCGGACTCAGGGTCTCCGCGCTCCAGCGGGACCTACTGCGTTAGGCTGCGATCAAGTTCTAGGCGCGCCGCAGTCACCCCAAAAAACCTGGTAAACTCCTCCCAGGATTTAATTTTCAGGAACGATAACCCCCAAAGCGGCTCCACCGACTGTTCAGCGCAGACGGTTCACCTACCTCGACCCAGGATTATGACCACCCCCACCCCCACCCCCACCCCCAAGTTAGGAATAGAAACAGAACGTGGGGGCCGCAGAGGGGGTGTTCTGGAAGGACCGCAGCTGCGATATTTCTACCTGGAAATTATTGCAGAGCCTAGGGGAGAACGGTGCGCCCGGGCTTGCGCCTTACACCTGGACAGGGTGGACGACCCCCTCCTGCGAGCCCACCCTGGCCGCCCCCACCCCCCGCCCGCGCCCCAGCCCGCGTGCGGGTTTTCGGGGGGCTGCCCCGGGAAAGGGGCGCGAGGGTCCGGCGGGCCGCAGGGTAGCGGCGCAGCAGGCGGAGGGGCCCGCACTCCCCCACCCCCACTCCTCCAGCCCGGGGCTGGCACGGCGCGCCGGAGACGGCGGAGGGCGCAACGCGGGGGTGCGGAGCGGCACCTGGTGCGCTCCGGGGAGGGCGTACCCCGCGCCCCCGCTTACCTAGCGCGCGAGGTCCGAGTCCGGAGCGGGGACGCGGGGAGGGTCCGCCGTCAGCCTCTCCCCGCCGCGCTTCAGGTCTCCGAGGCGCTCGGGTCTCCCGGGGCCCCCCTCCTGCGGCCCGCGACCCCGGCGCCGGCCCGCACGCCCCCCTCCGGCCGCCCTCCGCCGCGCTCCCCTTCTCCCCCTGCTGTTTATTCCGGAGAGCGGGGGCCCCTCTCCCGAGCCTTCCCTCCCCCGGGCGCGTGCACGCACACGCCTCCCCCAGAAAAGCGCTCTCTTTCGGAAGGGGCAGCCACTGTGGTCCTTGAGATTCTGGGGCTGGGCGACTTCGGAAAACCCCTTTTAAAATCTTTGATCTACCCAATGAGGTTCAGGGGAGGCACCGCTGCCCCCGTGCCTTAACCACACCACTGGGCGCCTGACTGTGCTCTGAGAGTCGCCTGCCAGTCATTTTCATTTTTTCCAAAATAACTCCTGGCATTTTATTGTTTTAAAAATGTAGCCGTCCCCACTATTCAAATGTGGGTTGCCAGGACTTTAGACTGGCCTCGGGAAGGGTATGTTCAGCTGTGCAAGACAGGGCAGGTGTCTTCTGCCAGCATCGTCGATTCCTGCCACCCCAAGTCAGGGCCCCAAGTCAAGGCGAGAGCAGTTAATTACACCTGGCCTCGGTTACCGAGCTTGTCTGGAGCCTCCGCTTCTCCGGAGAGAGGCACTTCTGAAGCCAAAGTTCCGGAGGGAGCAGGTGGATGTATTCAAGGAGAGTTCCAAGGCCAAGGAAGCAGCAATGGGCAGCACGTACTGAATAATATAAATGGTAAGAGTGACGAGAAGGGATCTGTGAAAACATCACTGTATCATTAACATGCAGGAGCTGAAAGTGACATAATCCCCACTGGGAATGTGGAAGGTGATTTGTTAAATGGCACTCCATGTATTCATTCGTTCATTTACCTATCAATGTGATGTATATTTATGGAATAGGTTAGAGGCAGCATAACATTATTCATAGTCAGTCATGCCGGTCATAACTTAAAGGATGCTAGGAATTAACTGAAGACGCAACGAGTTTATAACAGAGTCCTGGAAAATGCAAATGGCTATTAAAGAGACTCGGGCTTGTTTAATTTCTTCTGCCAGTATTTTTTGAAAGCTTGCTAGTTCGAGACACTGCTGGGTGCCAGGGGTGTAAGGGTTAATAAGAACAGTGACATGGAGCGCCTGGGTGGCTCAGTCGGTTGAGTGACCAGCTTCGGCTCAGGTCATGATTTCAGGGTTTGTGAGTTCGAGCCCTGAGTTGGCCTGACAGCTCAGAGCCTGGAGCCTGCTTCAGATTCTGTGTCTCCTTCTCTCTCTCTGACCCTCCCCCACTCACACTCTGTCTCTCAAAAATAGATAACCGTTTTAAAAAATTAATAAAAATAAATAAAAATTTTAAAAAAGAACGGCAACATCCCTAACCTCTTGGAGCTGAATAGAGGGATACACAAGTAAACAGCTGTTAAAAGTAGATGTCCCGGGGCTCCCAGGTGGCTCAGTTAAGTGTCCGACTTCAGCTCAGGTCATGATCTCATGATTCCTGCACTCAAGCCCCCATATCGGGCTCTAGGCTGAAGGTGCAGAGCCTGCATGGGATTCTCTCTCTCTCTCTGTCCTCCCCGCACTCTCTCTCAAAATAAATAAATAAACTTAAAAATAAAATAAGTAGATGCTCTGATGGAGGCTGGCGCACCAGGAAGGCACTCTACAACAAGCCCAGAGGAAGGGGCTTTTAAGCTGAGACCTGAAGAATGAATGTAACTTGGCCAGGGACAGGAGAGGAGGAAGAGAAAGAGTTTCCCCGGAGGGGGAAAGCAGGGAGAGAAAGTCAAAAGTAAGAAAGAACAGGGCAATCCGATGAATTTCAAGACGCTCATGATGGCTGTTGGATTCTCTCTTGGGTGAGGGAGTGTCAGTGGTTGGGAGGAAGAATGGAGAGACATGACTAGAGAGATAAGCAGAGGCCAGATTACGTAGAGTCTGCTAGGCCATGTTTAAAAAAAAAAATTAGGGGCGCCCTTCTAGGTGACCTCTTGCTCAGATTCATTACTGCAAGCTCAGGCTGGCTCCCTTCTGTACGTCCCCATGTCGTCCCTAGGAAATACACATCTACATCGTGTGGTGTTGGAAATGCAACTCACCGGGGCACCTGGGTGGCTCAGTCAGTTAAGCCTCCGACTTCAGCTCAGGTCATGATCTCACGGTTCGTGGGTTCGAGCCCCGCGTCGGGCTCTGTGCTGACCGTTAGCTCAAAGCCTGGAGCCTGTTTCAGATTCTGTGTCTCCCTCTCTCTCTGCCCCTCCCCTGCTTGCATTGTCTCTCTCTCTCTCACTCAGAAATAAATAAAACATTAAAACAATTTTTAATTAGCTTTATTTTTTGAGAGAGAGAGAGCAGGAGAGGGGCAGAGAGAGAGGGAGAATCCCAAGCAGGCTCCACACTGGCAGCACAGAGCCTGATGCAAGGCTCGAACTAAAACTCTGAGACGATGACCTGAGCCAAAATAGAGTCAGGATGCTTAACCAACTGAGCTACCCAGGCGCCCCTGCTGGACGTGTTTTAAAATTGCACTTGATTCCACAGAAGATGGGGAGGCATTGAAATGTCACAGGTAAGGTAACAAGGAAATCAGATTTTTGCTCAAGAAAGACTGCTGGCTGCAAGCAGAAAACAAATGAGGACGGGAGGTAGGGATGAGAAGGACTCGGAGAACTCTAGAAGGGGCACTTCTCAGTAAATACCAGTGTGCAGATCCTTACGCCTTTGTGACATCTAAGTTCAGTCCTATGACAAGTCACTAGAGAGACAAACTTCTCCACGTGGAGGCAGAGGAGGGTCAGTGATGGTAAACACTGAGAAACAATGGAGGTAAATAGGAATGAGAGAGAAAATGGTATTTAGCAAACATTTTATTAGACAGTAATTCACACAGTTCGAGGATAAAAAGCATGTTCATTTGCAACTGATATATATTTCAAATGTCCTATGATACGACAGCAGACAAGCATGCCCCATCCCAGCTCCCCTCTTCCTTTACTTTATTCGTATTACCTTTCACTCCTACCATCTAATCATTTTATGACCTTCCTCAATCGGAACCCATCTGTCTGAAATCAGAGTTCACTGTACTTCTATGAGGCCATGCTGTCTAGACTTGCTAAGGTTTAGACATGTATGGTTGGGAGCTCAGCTACCTTGCTGCGACCATGGTGGGCTGTAATCAGATCTAAAGGAAAGCATGAGTGGCAGAGCTGGGGTTCTGGGAGGCACCAGGGCTCCTTCTGGGTCCTCTCACCAGATCTGAGAGCAAATGGGCACCAATGAAAGCATTGGGGGGGGGGGCGGTGAATGGGGGTGGAGATGGCTGATCTTTGGACAGGAGAGCAGAGCACAGCCAAACATTTTTATTTTAAGTAAGCTCTACCACCAACATGGGGCCGGAACTCACGATCCCGACATCAAGAGTCACAGGCTCTTGCAACTGAGCCAGCCTGGTGCCCCAAGGCAGCCAAATATATTACCCCTAGAGCACTCTCTTCATTTCTCTTTGTTGTTGTCGTCGTTTCAAGGTAATTTACTGCCTTTTCTCTCCATCGTTAGAATTCTAATTTTCCTCCGTATTTTTCCATTTCTGTTTCTCCTTTTACTTTCTCTTCATTTCTTTCTCCTTTCTTCCTTTCCTCCTTGCTTCCTTCCTTGATTCATTCCACAGATATTTTTGTAGCTACTGTGTTTTGTACTTTGATAGTAAATACTGGATATACAAAGATGGCCACGGGCAGGTCCTGGTCCTTGAATTCAGTCAGTAGATGTATGAATTAGGATACGATGGCTGTCAGCAACAGAAATGTAGTGGAGACAACAAAAGAGGAAAAGGGAATTGCTTAAAAGGTAGCAGGGCTCTCACCTGGAACCGAATGCATGGATACAGACAGGCTTCCTCAGCAATCTGGGTCTGCGAATTAAATATATTTCATGAATCTGGGTCCCTCACTTATCCTAATTCACTTTCATCTTCATTCATTCTCTCTCTCTCCCTCTCTCCCTCTCTCTCTCTCTCTCTCTCTCTTCCAAATTCCCAGAGAGAGGATTAACCAGCCTAACCTAGGTCAGATGTCCAGTCAGAGAAGAAAAGGTGTCAGGGTCATGATGTAAACACAGGTCCACAGGAGTTCTTCACGTAACTATATAGATGGTGGCAAGCACAGATTGGGGACGAAGAGGTAAGGGTATATGAGGAGTTGGGGGTAAGGCAGCTCTTCAGAAAGAGCTCTAGACAGACAGCTTAATAAAAGTTTACTATAGGGGCACCTGGGTGGCTCAGTCGGTTGGGCGTCCGACTTCGGCTCAGGTCATGATCTCGCAGTTCGTGGGTTCGAGCCCCGCGTCGGGATCTGTGCTGCCAGCTCAGAGCCTGGAGCCTGCTTCAGATTCTGTGCCTCCCTCTCTCTCTGACCCTCCCCTACTCACCCTGTTTCTCTCTGCCTCTCAGAAATAAATAAAGCATTAATAAAATGTTTTTAAGTTTACTATAAGGGTAAGCACATAAATAATTACAATGTAATTTCAAAAATGCTGTACTAATGTATGAACAAAGTACTAGAGGAACACAGATCGGGGGAAGAGGAGGCTCAACTTTAGAGACACAAGGAATGCTTCATGGAGAAAGCACCATTTTGCATTTTGAAAGCTTAATCTATGTTTGCTACACAAACACAAAAGTCTGTAGAACTTGCAGGATTACTCCTTGTTTGGTTTTCAGGAAGGATAAGGCTTCAGGCAGACGCCAGAAAGGAGTCTATTACAGTATTTAGGGAGAGAGCTAATCTGGCCTGAAAGATTAGGTGTGTTAGAAACATCTCAAGGTTTAGAATCCAGAAGACTTGACATGAGGAGCTGGGAAAAGGGAAAAGCCAAAGATAACTTCAAATATTCAAGTCTGAGCAACAAGGTGGGCAGCAAAGAGATGAAATGAATCAGTAGAAAGGGGAGAGATTTGCTGAAGAAGAGAATGGGTTCTGTTTTTGATACACTGAATTTCAGATATTGAGAGGTTATTGAGTGAAGAAATCCAACAGTCGGTAAGAGTAGGGTACTCAAAGAGAAGTTACTAAATACACTGATTTGGACTTTATCAACCTAGAGGTCATTCATACTATGGATGTGGAAGAGAGCACTCAAAAAAATCATGTGTAAAATAAGAAGCCTCTGGGGATCCCTAAAGAGCATCAACATCACAGATGCAGGACAGCTAACATGGGGAGAACCAAGGGAAAGCAATGTTGTTAGAGAAGCTGTCATGCAAGAGAAAGGGTTTTTTTCTTTTTTTTAGAGTGAGGTCTTTTTTTTAAAAAAAAACTTTTTTAATGTTTATTTACTTCTTTGAGACAGAGAGAGATACAGTGTGAGCAGGAGAGGAACAGAGAGAGAGACATAGAATCTGAAGCAGGCTCCAGGATCTGAGCTGTCAGCGCAGTGCCTGATGCAGGGCTGGAACCCACAAACTGTGAGATCTTGACCAGAGCTGAAGTTGGACACTTAACCGACTGAGCCACCCAAGCACCCCAGAGAAAGGGTTTTTGAAAGATGGGGATGGTGAGGCGCCTGGCCAGCTCTGTCAGTAGAGCATGAGACTCTGGGTCTCTGGGTCATGAGTTTAAGCCCCACACTGGGTATAGAGATTACTTAACAGAAATAAAACAAACTTTAAGAGACAGAAGGAGATGGCAAATAGTGTCAGATGCTGTAGAGAAGCTAAGTAATATTATAGGAGTACTTAAAAGAAGCCTTACAATTGCCTCTTTGGGGATGATTGTTGGGTCTGTATGAGAAAGTACACTGCATTATATCAGGGCTTCTCAATCTCAGCAATATTGCTGTTTTGAACCAGATAATTCTTATTGTTGTGAGGGCTGTGTTATGTATTAGAGGATACTAGTGGCATCCTGGGCCTCTACCCACTAGATGCCAGTAGCACCTCCCCAAGTTGTGACAACGGGAAATATCTCCAGACAATGTCAAATCCCTTGGGGACAAAACTCCCAGGGCCATCCCACTTGAGAACAACTGCATTAAACTGAGACTGCCTGGGACCATTTTTTTTTCCTAATTTGCAAATATGTATTTATTCTAAACTTAATTTTATAAACCCACAATGCCTATGGGATAAATATCCAAGCCTTCTCTTTGTTCACTTAGAGAATAAGTTCATAAAAGTCTAGATTCCAAACAAAATTTATAGGACTACTTTAGGGTTAGATGTTATTTTTTTCTTCTATAGCAGCAAATAAGAGATCAGTCATTATCCCGGGGTAGGGAGTGGAGCGGTGACGGGGTAGGGAAACAAAGGAGCACAAAAATACTTGGAGGTGGTGGGTATGTTCCCAATCTTGACTGTGGTCATGGTTCCAGGCTGTAAACTTGTGTCAAAATTTGTCAGATAGGACACCTTTTTTTTTTTTTTTTTAACAATTATTATTACCTTTTTCAGTAAACCCTACCTCTGCCATGCGGCTCAAATTCACAGCCTGAGATCAAGAGACTAGTGCTGTACCAGTTGAGCCAGCCAGGTGCCCCTAGGATATTTTCATTATGTACATACATTTTATTTAATGCCAATTATATCTCAATAAAATTTAAGGAAAGGTGGAGACAGAAAGAGAGAGAAGGAAAGAAGGACAGAAGGAGGGAGGAAAGGAAGAGAAATAATGATAGATACGTTGCCTGTATGAATAGGAAGGAAGAGTAGGTGATAAAGCTGGACAAGTAAATCGAGGCTCCGAGTGTCATATGTTTTGTTTCAGGTTTGAATTCTGTCCTATGTGTAATACGGGGAGCCAACTGGGAATGATAAACATAGATGTGATCTAGATATATCTATTACCCAAGACAACACCCCATTTTGATAATCTTGTGCCAGTATCGATGATTTCTAGCCAACCTGTAGTGGAAAACACTTCACTGCCTCTGATGTTATGACCCGGCCAACAGAGATGGCACTACACATAATCTAAGCACCGAAGATTGGTCCATAAGCACAGAAGCCCTCACCAGTTGACAGTCAGCAAGGGAAATAATACCAGAGCTCCATGCTTCTCTATTTCTTTGGTCTCATTCAATGCAACAGCTGATAAGGATATGCTCATGAACTGTGTTACAAACAATACTTGCTAAATATAGAGCAACAGTAGGTGCCATGGCCAAAATCTGGCAACTACTTATCCTTTGTCGTCCATCTTTTATAATCACACCACCATTTCCCTCAACTTCTCCTACTGCTTACCTTGAACAGCCTTCCCTGGCCACTGTCAGAGCAAGAATATCCAGCGTATCAACCAATTGGATATGGTGGCACTCACATATTTTCAAACCTAATCTCAAATTACTGAACTGTGTACTTTGGCTAACTTCTTCCTACCAAAATAGAGTATGATATCTTGTTTTTAGAAGGACCAAATGGGTCACTATATTTATATTTATGACAAGGTTTAAATAAGAATCTGGTCATCAGTTTATTCAAGCCATGTTAATTTACTGGGTTGATATTGCTAGAAGGTCTTTAAATAGCATCCAAACAACAGACTCATGCCACCAAGAACCAAAAGGGTTCATTTCAATTAACCAAATATTTTTGATGTATCTACTATGTGGCGGGCACTGTGCCGGGAACTGGGAGAGAATAATAAATAGCACGCACATGGTCTCTGCCCCTGAAGCTTACAGGCTGGGAGAGATAGATACGTGCATGTAAGAGCCAGATATGTGTATGCGAAAGATTGATATACGTGTGCAGTGTATGTAAAAACTTTCTCAACCCAAAATGAAAAAAAAAAGTTTTAAGAATCAGGGTGTTAGTATTTCCAAAATAAAACCAACACACATCCGCCACTCATCTCAATTGTGCCTGATCTGGTTGCAATTATCAGCCCCTGATGTGCAGAGACAGCAGTGCTCACCGATTATTCCATATGTGCCCCCATGTTGCCTGGATTCCTTGTAGTTCGGTGGGGTCTCATGACTAATCTGGCCACTGGCCAGTGAGCAGAAGCCCAGAAGAGCAGGAAAGAGTCCCCCCCTCCCTCTTCTGTTCCCTACTGCTGTGAACGCCAAGCACTTGAGTGGAGATGGTGGATCTATAAGGCCAAAGTAACCTAGAGCAATGAGCAAACCACTTGAATAGAAGCCTCAGCTTACAGAAAGCTTTATGCCGTGAGAAATAAACTTTGGAGGTTAAACAAAACTGCTTAACTGCTGTTAAATGAACGTTTGCTGCTATAACCTGCCCTGTCCTGATACATCATCTCATCATGTTTAACGAAAAGCGTTCTGAATTTTCGTGATGAGAGCTGAATAAGAATTGGGTGTTGCATTCCTTCGGCAAATATTTATTAACCACTTACTCTGTGCTGGGGGTGGCTTCAGGGGGTGAGAATATGGCGATGAATAACCCAAAATGCCTGCAGCTCCGAGGAGCTTAAGTTTGAGCGGGGAAGACAGATAATAAAGCTTGCAGGTAGTGAAGTTCTTGGTCTTGCCTCATTGTCACTAAGTCTCACCCCTCTTGTTGCCCGACCTTCTTCCCTGCCCAGCTCAGATTCTGTGCTTCATCATTATTATGTCCAGTGTCCTACCCATACCCTCAGCTTGCTCCCCATTCTCTCCTGTCTTCATACTTGCCTGGCAAAATCCCAACCTGGTTGAACCCAAACCTTGGCCATATTCCCAGCTACTCCCAAGAAGATGAATATAGCTGGACAAAAGCCATAAACCTAACTAGTGCTGACTTTGACCTCACGGCCACCAATGCCACTGGGTGCTCCTTGAGGCATCCTGGCAACCGTACTACCTTCCCTCATCCACTTACCCCCGTTCTCCGACAGGACAAGCTTTCATTTCCTCTCTCCTGAAACCTCCCACGTTTTCTCCCACGCTCGCTGTCAGTGATTCTACTCCTGATTTCACTGAGAAACTTAAAGGAATAACTTCTAAACCCCCCACTTTATGGGCCATAGACCCATAGGCTCTACCTTCCCTCGTTACCGTGTAGAAAATGTCTACTGTCCCATCGAGGGTCAACCTCTCGTTTGTGGCCGACATGGAGATGTGCCACCAGATCCCCCTTCGAGGAAGGCCCTGCTGTGCACTGGCCAGCTCCCTCAGGGTCTGTCACAGCCATGGGGTCACTTGTCCTGAAGCCATGCCCTTCCTGGGGCAGCATGCACACAGTGACTGAGCAAGGCGGGGTTCTGAAAGTCTGACCAGCAAGGACACTCTGAAGAGCAGTCCTCCAGAGCTCCCCACGAGACTGGCTGAGGTCTCATCAGCTCTGCCTCAGTTTGACCTCTTCCTCTGCCCAATATTGCATCCCTTCCTTCCTTTCATAGGTATTGATCCCCCATAACTATCTGGCACCCCGACTTCTGCTTCAGCATCCACTTACAGAGAAGCCAACTTGACATCCCTACTGTACCTGCCTTAGGTCAGCTTCAGCTCTTGTGGCCTCCTTCTCTTCCACTATGAACTTTCCCCTCTCTACTGATTCAGTAATACCCCTACCCCACCCCTTCTTTTTAGAGAAAGAGAGCTCTCGCGAGCAGGGGAAAGGGGCAGAGGGAGAGGGAAGGAGACAATCCCAAGAAGTCTCCATGCCCAGCACAGAGCCCAGTGTAGGGCTCCATCTCACCATGAGATCATGACCTGAGCCGAAATCAAGAGCGGGATGCTTAATGGACTGAGCCACCCAGGTGCCCCCTTCCTTCTTAAAAACCAAACTCCTTGTGAGCTCCTGCTCCATTTGTCTGCTCCACTGAACAGGAAAATTCCTAGACATTTCTTGCGTACCTGTCTCACTATAGCCCGACTCCTGCGCCTTCACAAGTATCCCCCCATAGAAACTGTTGTTAGTGTCGCTGATAATGCATCATGGTGATAGCCATGGACAATGCTCAGTTCTCATCTCACCGACCATTTAGCAACTCCCGACCCAGGTGGTCACCTTCTCGCCCTTAGACAATCATCTGGCTTCTGAGACACAGCTTTCCACAATTTCCCTCCTCCTTTCCTGGCTACAGTAGCTCCCTCTACTTTGCTGGTTCTTCCTCTTCTGAATCTCTAAACACTGGAGAGCTCCAGGGTACGATCCTGACCCTCTCCTCATCTTTACCAATATTCACTCTGTTAGTAATCTCATCCATTCCCGGGGCTTTAAATACCATCTATAAGTTGACAAGTGCTAAATTTATATCTTGACTAGAGCCTCTTCCCCTGAATGCCAGACTCTCACATCCAACCTCCTTTGCTGAATCTCCATTTAGGTTAATAAGAATCTCAAACCTAGTAGGTCCAAAACAAAACAACTGATTCCCTTCCCCACTTCCCCCCTCAAAGAAAAAGGAATCCCTGTCCTCCATGCCCCCCCAACCTGAGGTCTTCCTCATCTAGGTAAGTAGATACTCTGTTCTTCCAGTGATTGAGCCAAAAAACGAAGGTCATCATCAACTCCTCTTTCATCATCGGTATAGGCTTCTTATACTCTACATCCAACATGTGAGAGAATTCTTTAGAATTTATCCAGTCTTTCTCCAGCACTCTCATTTACTTAAGGTCTCTTTTCAAATGTCATCCTTTTTTTTAATGTTTTTTATTTCTTTCTGAGACAGAGAGAGACACAGCGTGAGCAGGGGAGGGTCAGAGAGAGAGGGAGACACGGAATCTGAAGCAGGCTCCAGGCTCTGAGCTGTCAGCACAGAGCCCGACATGGGGCCCGAACCCACGAACCGTGAGATCATGACCTGAGCCGAAGCTGGACGTTCAACCGACTGAGCCACCCAGGTGCCCCTTCAAATGTCATCTTATTAACAGTTATCAAATAAGCAAAATAAAGTCCCGTCCACCTAACTGGTACTTCCTTGCTTCTTTAACCTGCTTTACCTTTATCACAATTAGTCATTCAATATAGTCACTAATTTGTTCATTTTCTCAACCAGAACGCAAACTTCAAGATTGCAGGGACTTAGTCCTGATCTCCAGCTCCCGGTGATGGGCAAGAGGCAGGCGCTCGGCAAATACTTCGAATGAATACCTGAATGAGTGAAAAAGGATGGAAGGGGAGTAGTGGTGATATAGGGGTAGCAGAAGCACACGGCATAAGCTACATGATGTGAAGTTTCAAACCATTTGAAGATGGAAGGAAAAACGATCCCAGCAGAAAAAAGTAGAAAGCACAAAGCTAGGAATGAGCCAGGCTTTCTGGGGGAATATCAAAGAAGGCTTATGTGGTTGCAAAAGCCAAAGGCCTCAGAGAAGTGAAATGCCAATAGCTAGATTATATAGGACTTTATGAACCATAGGTATTTTTTTAAAGTTTATTTATTTTGAGAAAGACAGAGAGAGTGAGCAGGGGAGGGGCAGAGAGAGAGAGAGAGAGAGAGAGAGAGAGGAGAGAGAGATCCCAAGCAGGCTCTGCTCATCCAAGGCTCGAACTCACAAACCATGAGATTGTGACCTGAGCCGTAACCAAGAGTGGTTACTTAACCGACTGAGCCACCCAGGCGCCCTGAACCACAAGTATTTTGAACTTTATTCCAAGTACGGTGAGAAACTACTGGAGAGTTTCAAGCAAGGGAGTACCCAACCTGAGATTAAAACAAAACAAAACAAAAAATCGCCTTGGCTGCTGTGTGACTAGCAGGGAGGCTGGGGGTGGTAATGTGGAAGCCACCTGAGCAGTGAGAGGCTGTGTGGAAATCCAAGCAAAGGAGTGGACAGGATTTTAGTGGCATCAGTAGAGCGGGGAAAATGGTATAAAATTTGAGGGTAAAAATGACAGAATTGGTTTGTTTTCAGTACAGGCGCAAAAGGAAAAGAGAGAATTCCAAGAAAATGTCTAATTTTTGCCCTGCAATGTGGAGACCATTCAGGCCAATGTAACTAACCCTATTTCCGTGAAGTCCACTGAGTAAGAGGGTCCTTCGGGCAGCTGTGGCTGAGGAGGGAAGAACCGAAGGGCATCACGTACACAGAGCGGGGAGCGCTTGAGGGGCGCAAAGGCTGCGTTCAGTTTTTGTAACGATGAGTTTGCAGCGGTGTCTGCGGAGCTGGCCTAGAACTCCGGGAGAAGGGTCTGGACTGGGCTCTACCGCACTTCCTATCACCCCCCCCCCACACACACCCCTATCCTAGAACTCCGGGAGAAGGGTCTGGACTGGGCTCTACCGCACTTCCTATCACCACACACACACACACACACACACAC